>NW_027533089.1:12970378-13000544 GCF_008692635.1 Crocuta crocuta
TTTAACAAAAGTGGAAAAAATATTATATATACATATATATTTCTATGATTATAAAAATAATTCAATCATTGAAAAAATTTCATAATATACAGACAAGTATAAAAACAAAATAGGACCTCTAATCCTTTGAAACTAGCAAAAACAAAACTGCATGGGATGTACTTTATTATAAAACATTGCTGAACTAGAAACACTGTTAATTTTGGACTATATATTCTTCTAGGAATATATATTTCTTTATATACTATTGATTTATAGGGCTTTTTCAGGGACAGAGTGATATTACATACTCCAGAAATTATTCTTTTTAAAAATATGTTTATTTTAAGAAAGAGAGGGCACGAGCTTCAGAGAAGCAGAGAGAGAGGGAAACAGAGAATCCCCAGCAGGCAGAGTCCAACTCAGGGCTCCATCTCACGAACTAAGATCATGACCTGAGGCGAAATCAAGAGTCAGACACTTAACCAACTGAGGTACCCAGGTGCCCCCACCATGAATTATTCTTCATCAACATTTCCAAATTTATCCACAAACAATATGTTTATTGGAAAGCAGTTTGAAGGATGCACAAGAAATTCAGCTCTTTTATATACAAAGCATTCAATTGTCCCTGGAACTCTTTTTAGTTCCCTGGAATAAACAATAGACTGTATTGATCATAGGAAAAAGCAGCTGATTTCTTGGCATTAGACCAATTTCAAGGCAGCCCTGACCTACTGTCACTTTCAGTCTCAGCTATATTAATAGAAAATAAGTTTTAAACTTTTTCTTGACATTGGAACCATAGTTTTACACTTATGGAGAGACAGGGAGCTTTGGAAATTATCAATTGAAAAAAATATATCAGACAGAAACTTAGGGAGACAAGAGGAAAGTCAGACAGAATCAATAAGTCCTTGACTAATATCTCTCAGATTATAGTGGAATATAATTCCAAACTCTTTCAATACAATGACCAGTCATTTTAGGGTCTGAGACTATTTCCTTATGGCTTGTAAGAATCCTAATTTATATCAGACTTCATATTATCCAGTGATCCTCCAAGTGTCCCGATTTTAATAGATAACTTTGACATAGAAGAGGTAGTGTTTGGAACATGTTTTTCTCTTTTGCTTTGTGATTAAGACAAAAATTGGTAATTAAAGGTCTCAAGCAGCCTTTATATTAATATAAGGACTTCTAAGAGAAAAGTTTTTAACTTTTCAATTAAACTATAACAGTCAGTGAAATATCACAAAATGAACATATGCTTAGAATCACCCTCCAGATCAAGAAAACAAAGACCCTTTTTCTAAGAAAAGTAACATGCACAGGTTATGGGAATTAGGACATAAGATACACTATTTTTCTAAACATATCACACTGTTCTAGTATGGATGAGCACTTAAGTCATTATACTAGCTACGGGCACCTGGGTGGCTCAGTCGGGTAACCATCTGACTTCAGCGCAGGTAACAATCTCATGGTTTATGGGTTTGAGCCCCGTGACAGGCTCTGTGATGATAGCTTGGAGCCTGGAGCCTGCTTTGGTATTCAGTGTCTCCCTCCCTCTCTCTCTGCTTCTTCCCTGCTTGTGCTCTTTCTCTTTCAAAAATAAATAAACATTAAAAAAGATACTACAATAGCTATATTATCAACACTTCTATGATTATTCTGCTTCATTGGGCATGTGTATACATGCCTGTTGACTGTATAATTAGGAGGGAAGTGGATAGGCAATTGGCTATTTATGCTCAACTTTAGCAGATGATTCCAAACACTTTTTCAAAATGGCTTTAGGGGCACCTGGGTGGCTCAGTCAGTTAAGCTTCGACTTCCACTCAGGTCATCGTCTCACAGTTTGTGGATTCAAGCCCTGCATTGGGCTCTGTGCTGACAGCTCAGAGCCTGGAGCCTACTTCAGATTCTGTGTCTCCCTCTGTCTCTGCCCCTCCCCTGCTCATGCTCTCTCTCTCAAAAATACCCAAGGGATACAGGAATACTGATGCATAGGGGCACAAGTACCCCAATGCTTATAGCAGCACTTTCAACAATTGCCAAATTATGGAAAGAGCCTAAATATCCATCAACTGATGAATGAATAAAGAAGATGTGGTTTCTACATACAATGGAATACTACTTGGCAATGAGAAAGAATGAAATCATGCCATTTGCAGCAACATGGATGGGACTGAAGGGTATGATGCTAAGTGAAATAAGTCAGTCTGAGAAAGACAGATATTAAATGTTTTCACTCACATGTGGGTCTTGAGAAACTTAACAGAAGACCATGGGGGAAGGGAAGGGGAAAAATAGTTGCAAATAGAGAGGGAGGGAGGTAAACCATAAGAGACTCTTAAATACAGGGAACAAACTGGGGGTTGATTGGGGCGGGGGGAGAGGGGAAAGTGGATGATGGCCATTGAGGAGGGCACTTGTTGGGATGAGCACTGGGTATGTATGTAAGCCAATTTGACAATAACTTATAGTAAATAAATATTAAAAATAAAAATAAATAAAAAGTATTACTTTAAATCAGCCTCAAAATTGTAATGATTTCTAAAACAGAAGTAGATTTTCAGGAGTAGTATTTTTACTACCATCACAGTGTGTGTATTTAATTAGCCTATTCATAGTAAATATATCTGTTTACAAAGGATATACTCCTGCAAAATAGCCAAATAATGTGAAGAATACATTTTGTAATTAATATACTTTTCTGATTCAACATGCTGTGTATAACACCCTATGAAGAGGAAGAGCTGTTTGGCTACAGAGAAGGAGAAAAAGAGGAGGGAAAGAGAGATGGAAAAGAGAAGGAAAAGGAGTAATGGATGCTGATTCTGCCAAATCTCTCTGAAACATGCAGGGCACGTCCTCTCAGCAAAAAGTGGCATCACTAGAATAATAGCAGCTCTCCTCAGTTACAAGGGGTTGATGCTCTCTTTCAAGTTTAGTCATTGCTCCCACAATGGGAAGGATTCCCATATTGGAGAAGGATTTTTCCTGAGTAGCTGGTCCAATTAGTGATCTAACTCTGCTGTTAAGGTTCTGGCTGGGGCACCTCAAGTAATATTGGGAAGCCTATCTAACGACGAGGCTCCAGGCTGTCCTTAGATCTTCAACCTTTCAAAGAGAACTCAGGGGACCTAGATCAGGGAATTCAGAGCCTTGTGCACTTCTCTACTATGAGCCTTTTTTCTTAGCTCACGCTGTATCTATTAATTCTGCTTTATCAAAACAAATGTTGGTTTTGAGGTCCTTGAAGCTATAATAATGACAAATAGGCAAAAGTGCAAGTCAACTGCTTTTAATAGTGGGTTTTGACTGACATGACACCAAATTCATACATTTGCAACTTCCTTACCCTTAAATGAACTATCCTTGAAAAATTTTTTAAATGTGCAACAGACACATTCAGTTTTACAACAATCTACTCACGTGCAGTATTTACCATCTGGAAACCAATGTCAAGGCCAAACTGTTATCATTTTAATTTCACAGTTTGGATCTTGGGACCAAAGATGAAGATGCTCTTTCCAACTGGCCTCACTTACAAATTACCAAATCTGTTAATGGGGAAAGAGGTCAAGGCAAGCTGAGGAAAGACCAAGAGTCCGGGTAGTCCCTGCAGGTAGTATCTATGGTCACAATCGACGATGTGGCGTGAAATGAATAAACAGAGTTAGGGGTAAAGGAGGAAAAAAAGGCACAGGCAGCTGAACCTGTGCCAAGGAACAAGGAACCAGAGTGTCTTCCATATTTGGAAGGAAGCTATTCTCTAACCATCCATCCCACAAACAGGAAATCTTCCTAAATTTTCATCTTAGTGGTCTGCTATTCAGCTCCCTCAGAGCTGCTGCTGCTGATAAAGCCCTGGCTGAGGAGAGCAGGAGTCCCCATTACTGCTTCCAATATGGCCTCTGCTGTCACTCATGGTTTGGTGGCCTCCTTACCCCTGAAAGTCTTGCCTCTCCACTAGGCCTTCTCCAACACCACCCAGTGAGAAGGGGGAAGGCTGCCTCATGATCACGCAAAAAGAATGAGAGCCTAGGGGAGACTGGGTGGCTGAGTGGGTTAAGCGTCCCTCAGGTCATGATCTCACTGCTCAGGAGTTTGAGCTTGGGATTCTCTCTCTTCCTCTCTCTCTGCTCCCTCCCCCCTGCCGCCCCTCCCCACTGCTTGCTAGCGCTCTCTCTCTCAGTTTAAATAACAACTCTTTCAAAAAAGAATGAGAGTCTTCATTCCTAGTGGATTTTCAGACACCATTGAGGCAGTGGATAACAGTACCTCTTTACATCTAGGTGAGGGCAGAGGTCTAGGCCTTCCCTTGCTGTATAGGAGTTTGGAGGTTGGTCCACAGATTTTACTGTGCTGTTGGGCTGGAATAAAGCACTTTTTCTAGAATTTTCTTTGTCCTGCCAGGTTGCCTCTTTCATAAGCTTCTTGCTAAAGAAAATGTGCTTTGCTGAGGTTCTTTGTTTGGGGGCCTACTGATATTTCTGGGTTGTCAGCTTTGCCAGCACTAAAACTGGAACACATCTAATTTGCCTTCTCTCTCCCTTCCAGAATCTTCTAAGGTTTGTTATGCCTACAATATCCAGGGCAGTTAGTGGTAATTAGTGGAGGGAACAGGGAAAGCATTTCTACTTTATCTTTCTGGAAACAGAAGTCTTCTCTTCAACACTGAATATTTTCAATTTAGGGTAAAAATAGTGAGGAAGAAAAAAAGGAAAAAGGGCAGGAAAAAAGAAATCCTCTCTTGACCTGTATTTCAATCACAACACAATCTTTTGTCCTTTTCAAAGCAAGATTTTGACAAATGGCATCCCTTTGTTTTTGAAGATTATGAAATATGACACCATACATAAGAGTGCATAGAACATAAAGTGTAAAATACACAATATAAATATAATTTTAAAACAAATACCAAAATTACCACTAGGGATAGAAATTCAACATACCTAAAACTCTAAAGGTACACATTTCAACTTCTAACAACCCTGCTAAGGGCCAACCAACATCACACATTTCACAATCCCTTTCTAGGATCTGATCATGTATGTCCGAGCCCTAAATAATAAAATTTAGTCCGGCTTGCTTTCAGGCTTCACATAACTGGAATTACATTGTCTGTATTGTGTCTTGCTTGATTTGTTCAGTAAGATATTTGTAAAAGTCTTCTGGTTCATCGTGTGAATTGTAAGCTGCAAATATTGAGCTGTATGAAGATAATTTATTCATTCTACTATTGATAAGTATTTGGATTTTTCAGGTTTATTTTTTAGGAAATATTTTTTATGAAATATTAAGGATTTGTTGAACACAGGTATAAAACTCCCTTGTGTAATAAACTCAGAAGTGGAATTCCTTTTTTTTTTTTTTTTTTTTTTTTTTTTTTTTTNAACCGACTAAGCCACTCAGGCGCCCCCAGAAGTGGAATTCCTAAGTCATAGAGGAAGGTTTGTCTTGGTATTGCTAAGTAGAAGGACCAGAACATGCTTTCTAAGCTGTACCAAAGCCTCCTGAATAAGCTTTCTCCAGTATCCCCTCTCTATTTTCCTCCCATCAGGGTGATGGAATTCAAGCACAGCTCTGAACATGCCTAATAATCTTCAAAGACTACCTGCCCTGGAATAAAGTCTATGACCCAGGTAGCAATTGACCTTTCAACCTCAACCTCAAAGAGCCCATTGGCTACCATGGACTCTAGCTGATTCCTAGCATTTACTCACTACCATTGCATATTTGCTCATTCCCTTCCTTTGCTTTCAAATACAATTCACCGAATCTCTCTTTGATGAAATCAGTCATCCTCCAAGATCCAGCAGAAACGGTACCTTCTTGTGAAGCCACCTATAATAATTTTTCCAAGTACAATCAATTGCTGCTTTTAAAGAGACTCAAATGTTTCATTTGTAACATTATATTAGCACTGATCACTTCTCATTTAATTTACAGCATCTGCCCCTTCAAGGTATGGTTTCACTAAGAGTGAGAACTTTGCTTTGGTTGTTTTTAAATATCCATTAACAATGAGTTCCATCTTGGGTTACACGCATTAGTAAAATGTGCCCTCAAGTGCTGCAGGAAAAAAGCCCTCATTGCCCAATCTGAATAATCCCAAATAAAGACAACTGAAAAAAAAAAAACCAAGAATTTAAGTTCACAGTGATATTACCTAAGAAGACAACATCTTAACATTTAACATTAGGAAGTATAGTATACAGGCTCATTTTAAAGGTCAACTTTCCAATAAAAATGTGATGAGTAGCATTACATAATATACCAAAGAAAACGAGATTTTAAAACAATATGAAATTTCATATTGAAATTCTTTTTATATGATGGATTACACTATTATGATACAAGTTTGTCATATTAGGAAATTTAAAAAGCTCTGAAAGTGAATCTCTAATCTCTAAATGTTGGTACTTAGTTTCTACCTCATTATTGTCAAAGAGTCAATTTCACAAAAATTTACTGGTGAAATTGGCTAAGATCCTTGGTATCTTCTCAATTCACTCAGAACATTCTGGACATAGAAAAACAGCCGATGAACCAGAGGCCACATTGTTCTAGCAAAACAGCTCCTTCCTATCCATCCAGAAGACAATATAATGTAAAGGACTAGTATATATAATTTCAGTTCTTGTTCTGTTGTTCAGTATAAGGGAATACAATTTTAAGATGTATTAAAATAGTTCATCAGTATGCCTCAACTTTATATGCCAGAATTATTGCTCATACTGAAATTCAAATATGACAGGAAGGAAGTACACAAACGGAAGTAAAAATTGGAAACGAAGATAAAATGTAGCATTTGTCAGTTTTTGAAAATGCTGCTTATCATTCCTTTGCTCGTTTTAAATATTTAGAGTTTTTATTCTTTTATTTAAAGCAGAACCGCAAATTACGTAAGCTTCACGATACCAAAACACATATGCAGCTTAGAATACGCAGACTAAAATTCAAGAAAAATATGCAACAAAATCATAGTGATTACCTCTGGACCTTTAACACTTACAGGCTTTATATACGCATGTACATGTATGTATTTTTATTGTGATATGAAAACAATACTCAACTACAAGCGTACTTTTTAAAATATGTGTGAGAAGAAAGAAAAATAAATGAGTAAGTAAATATTACAACCCTCCCGCCCCCAAGCCCATCCAAGGAACCAACCCCAAAGCTGTCCCCTGACAAGGCGTCCCGGAAACCGGCAGTTTCCTGAGGAGCCAGACGCTGGGAGAGCACGCCAGTGAGAGCAGCTGAGAACCTGTCCCCTGACCGCAGCGCCAGCGCCACCTAAGTTCGCTCCTAAACTTGGCTTTCTGCGCACGTTTCGCCTAACAGACTAACAACAAACAACAGGAGCCCAGGCGCAGGCTCCGCGGGCCGCAGCAGCTGCAGAAGGGGGCGCAGTAGCCTCCCTCCCGCTGGGGGCCAAACCCGCGACTCCTCCCCACGAGGGGAGGGGGGGGCCCTGGGTGAGGTCCCTCCCAGCGAGCAGCCCCTAACTCCTCAGGCTGCCAAGACGGTCCTCAATTCCCCGGACCACTTCAATCCCAAAAGACTGTTTCTGGTTTATTTCGTATTAACTATATTTAATTCCATAGATGCTACAATGCTGTCTGATAAGGAACAACGCAGTCTCACACTAATCAGCTGTTAAAACTATCAAGTTTGCTTATGTTTATTTATCATGTACTTTTAAAATACATGGTCCATGCACAAACTACATCAGAATTACCTGTGGTAGTTGCTGCAAATATGGATGGAACATTTTTTTTTTAATTTTTTACATATAGTTTATTGTCAAATTGGTTTCCATATAACACCAGTGCTCATCCCAAGTGCTCTCCTCCATGCCCATCTCCCCCCTCCCCCCCACACCCATCAGTCCTCAGTTTGTTCTCAGCATTCAAGAGTCTCTCATGGTTTGCCTCTCTCCCTTTCCCCCACCTTTTCCGCCCTTCTTCTCCCCCTTGTTCCTCCGTCAAGTTCCTCCTAATCCTCCTATACGTGCAAACATATGGTATCTGTCCTTCTCTGCCTGACTTATTTCGCTCAGCGTAACACCCTCAAGGTCCATCCATGTTGCTACACATGGCCAGAGTTCATTCTTTCTCATTGCCATGTAGTATTTGGATGGAACATGTTTAATCATCACTCTAGATTACTCTTACGGGAGAGTTTTGTTGTTGCTGTTGTTGTTGTTTTTGGAACTGCTGATTGTCTACAAATTTAATAGAATTATCTCATTCTATTCGTTTAATTTGGAGTTAAACCCTTCTTTGTTTGGATGTCTCAGCCCCCCAATAATACTTAATGTTACTGATCACTGCCTCTTTCTCCACATCCACTCCCAGGCTTCTGAGGCATGTTCTCCTGGAACTCATAAGACCTTCTCTGACCATTCCTCCTCAGTGTCCCTCATGTCTTATTCTGTCTGTAGTAACACCCAAAATATTAGTGTTCTCAGGGCTCCATGGTCAGTCCTTTGCTTTTCTCATTCTAATTTTATGCATCCTCTGGGCAAAGTGTTTTGGACGTTCCTCCTGTTCCATGCCTACACTACAGTCTTGCAGATACACAATGCATGTGTGTCTAACTTCCCAGGCACAACTTTCTCCGACGCTGCACATCAGTTCATGATAGCAATGTTTATTTAGCATCCTGTATGAACTGAGACTTGGCTTCACATCACAGAACAATATAGATATAGCCTCTGCCCCCCTGAACATACTATCAGGAGAAAAAGATGAGTATGATAAACCGTGAATAAATGCTTTTCTATCAAGAGATACTCGTATGCAGGGTTATAGAGTTCCATTTGAATGTTCTATGACTATACAAGAAATTACACATGTCCAGAAAAAATTCAACACCAACTGAATTTTATTTTTGTTACTTTTTGACATCTACTTAGTTATTCAAGCTAAAAACCTAGGAATCATTTAGATACCTTCTAATCATCTTAATCCTTTAAATCATTCTATATTGTTACTTTTCAATTTTAACTCTCTTCATCATCTTTACTAACAGGCTTTAGAAAGCTTTTTTTGGCTCAGTGTTTCATCAGTGATATGAGATTATCCTTCTCTTTTTAGTATAGTTGTCACACAATGTTAGTTTCAGGTGTACAACTTAGTGATTTGACAAGTTTATACATTCTGCTATGTTCACCACAAGTGCAGCCACCATCTGTCCTCCTACACTGCTATTATAATATCGTTGATTGCTTCTTTTGAAGCTGTTCCAAAAAATAAATATGGAAGGAAAACTTGCAAGCTTATTTTATGAAGCCAGCATTACCTTGATTCCAAAACCAGACAAGGACCCCACTAAAAAGGAGAACTACAGACCAATTTCTCTGATGAACTTGGGTGCAAAAATCCTCAACAAGATACTAACCCACTGGATTCAACAATACATTAAAAGAATTATTCACCATGACCAAGTGGGATTTATACGTGGGACGTAGGGCTGGTCCAATATCTGCAAAACAATCAATGTGACACATCACAGCAATAAAAGAAAGAATATGAACCATGTGATCCTCTCAATAGATAGAGAGAAAGCATTTGCCAAAATACAGCATTCTTTCTTGATAAAAAACCCTCTAGAATGTAGGGATAGAAGGATCATACCTCAAAATCATAAAAGTCATCTATGAAAGACCCACTGCTAATATCATCCTCAATGGGGTAAAACTGAGAGCTTTCCCCCTAAGGTCATTTCAAAACACGACAGGGATGTCCATTCTCCCCACTGTTATTCAACATAGTATTGGAAGTCCTAGCCTCAGCAATCAAACACAAAGAAATAAAAGGCATCCACATTGGTAAGGAGGAAGTCAAATTTTCACTCCTCACAGATGACATGATACTCTTTATGGAAAACCGAAAAGATTCCACAATAAAACTGCTAGAACAAAGCCATGAGTTCAGCAAAGTCTCAGGATATAAAATCAATGCACAGAAATCAGTTGCATTTCTATACACCGATAATATAATACACCAATATTCCTTGAGAAATCAAGGAATCAATCCCATTTACAATTGCACAAAAAAACCCATAAAATACCTAGTAATAAACCTAAACAAAGAGGTGAAAAATCTATACACTGAAAACTATAGAAAGTTTATAAAATAAATTGAAGAAGACACAAAAAATGGAAAAACATTCCATGCTCACAGATTGGAAGAATACTGTTAAAATGTTGATACTACTCAAAGCAATCTATATATTCAATGCAATCCTTATCAAAGTAACACCAGCATTCTTCACAGAGCTAGAACAAACAATCCTAAAATTTGTATGGAACCACAAAAGACCCTGAATAGCCAAAGCAATCTTGAAAAATAAAACCAAAGCTGGAGGCATCACAATTCCAGACTTCAAGCTGTATTACAAAGCCGTAATCATCAAGACAGTACGGTACTGGCACAAAAACAGACTCATAGATCAATGGAACAGAATAGAGAACCCAGAAATGGACCCACAAACACATGGCCAACTAATCTTTGACAAACCAGAAAAGAACATCCAGTGGAATAAAGACAGTGTCTCCAGCAAATGGTGCTGGGAAAATTGAACAGAAACATGCAGAAAAATGAACCTGGACCACTTTCTGACACCATACACAAAAATAAACTCAAAATCGATGAAAGACATAAACATAAGACAGGAACCCATCAAAATCCTAGTGGAGAAAGCAGGCAAAAACCTTTTGACCTTGGCCACAGAAACTTCTTACTTATAACATCTCCAGAGGCAAGGGAGACAAAAGCAAACATGAGCTATTGGGACTTCATCAAGATAAAAAGCTTCTGTGCAGGGAAAGAAACAAATCAGCAAAACTAAAAGGCAACCGATGGAATGGGAGAAGGTATTTGCAAATGACATATCAGATAAAGGGCAAGTATCCAAAAACTATAAAGAACTTATCAAACTCAACACCCAAATCCAAATAATTCAGTGAAGAAATGGGCAAAAGACATGAATTGACACTTTTCCAAAGAAGGCATCCAGAAGGCCAACACACGAAAAAATGCTCAACATCATTCATCATCAATTATACAAATACAAATTAAAACCACAATGAGATATCACCTCACATCGGTCAGAATGGCTAAAATTAACAACTCAGGCCACAACGGATGTTTGTGAGGATATGGTGAAAGAGGATCTCTTTTGCACTGCTGGTGGGAATGCAAACTGGTACAGCTACTCTGGAAAACAGTATGGAGGGAGATTCCTCAAAAATTTTAAATAGAACTACCCTATGACCTAGCAATTGCACTACTAGGAATTTATCCAAGGGATACAGGTGTGCTGTTTCAAAGGGGCACATGCACTCCAATATTTATAGCATTGCTATTGACAATAGCCACCAAAGTATGGAAGGAGCCCAAATGCCTATTCATGGATGAATGGATAAGACACAGACACAGACACACACACACACACACACACACACACACAATGGAGTATTACTCAGCAATCAAAAAAGAATGAAATCTTGCCGGGCGCCTGGGTGGCTCAGTCAGTTAAGCATCCAACTTCGGCTCAGGTCATGATCTCATGGTTCATGAGTTCGAGCCCTGTGTTGGGAGTCTGTGCTGACAGCTCAGAGCCTGCTTCAGATTCTGTGTCTCCTTCTCTCTCTACTCCTTCCCTGCTCATGGTCTGTCTCAAAAATAAACAAACATTAAAAAAATGTGAAAATAAAAAAAGAATGAAATCTTGCCATTTGCAACTACATGGATGGAACTGAGGGTATTATGCTAGGTGAAATTAGCTAGTCAGAGAAAGACAAATATCATATGATTTCACTCATATAAGGAATTTAAGATACAAAATAGATGAACATAAGGGAAGGGAAGCAAAAGTAACATAAAAACAAGGAGGGGGACAAAACATAAGAGGCTCTTAAATACAGAGAACAAACTGAGGGTTGCTGCAGGGGTGGTGGTGGGGGATGGGCTACATGGGTGAGGGGCATTAGGGAGGACACTTGTTGGGATGAGCACTGGGTGTTATACATAGGGGATGAATCACTGGAATCTACTCCTGAAATCATTATAGCACTATATGGTAACTAACTTGGATGTAAATTAAAAATAAATAAGTAAATTAAAAAAAGAAAATTAAAAAATTAAAAATTAAAAGCAACACCTGATTTTTACCTGGGCATATGACACACAGATTGCAATGACAATGAGAAATTAGAACTTCTAATTTAAGTAGAATAAGAAATTACAATTGGGGAAATTAAATGTCCTGGGTTTATTTGCAGATAATCTTGCCATGAGATGTAATTCTAGTCAATAATTGTAAAGAGATGTTATTCCGCATACTCAATCATTTAAGAAATATATTAAAGGGAGGAAACACTGCCTCTTTTGCCCTATATTCTTCTGCTGAGTGGAAGACACATGTGAGGGTAAGAAAATTTTGACCATGAGGTGATGGCACGTTAAACAGCTAAGGCAGCATATGAACGGATCCAGGGCTGTTCAATTCTTGTAAGAGAGGGAGGAAAATACCACATACACACACGAGGCCACCAAGGCCAGCCAAATGGGTGCAGGCTGCATGTGCATTGGACTCAAAAGTAAGAGGAGCCAAGGACCAGGCACAGGACAAGTGTCAACAAGGCCCAATCACAGAAGCAAGCTCTAGGTATGAAGTATCAACCTAATTCCAAGACATGACCTACAGAAAAGCCCATATTCTCCATGTAGGCAAAGCAGAAGAAATCATAGCTCAATCCCAGTGTAAGGCAGGGCTGGCTGACAAGGGGTTTTATCCAGTAAAACAAGCCTGGGACCTAATCAGAAAGCAGGTCTAAAAGGCACTTGTAACTCATTTGCAGCAGCCCTTTCAGAACAACTTTTGGAAAGTGGCCTCTCTCCGTCCCTGAATCCAAGCTGGTGGTTGGGGCCATGCTGGAATTTCACAGGCATGGAGGACCCCGGGGAGCCAGGAGTGGGTGGAAACAAGGCATCCCACTAATCACAACCCCTGGCTACCCGGTTGGGAATATTACCCCTGAAGGCAGAATTGGAGTTAGTGGCCTTGCCAGGGAGGGCCCAGGGCCTGCTAGCGACGTGACCCTCTAATTAGTGACACCTGGGGGCCCTGGCTGCTGGAGAAGCCTATGAGCAAGTCAAAATGGGGATTGACTGCTGCCAGTTTAAAGCCACCCCTCAGAATGATTTTCGGCAAGTGAACTTCCTCCACCCTGGAGTCTCTGAGGGGGCTAGGGACTGGCCCGAGCCCCAGAGACAAGAAGGGCTTAGGCTGCTCCAAGCCAGCTGATGAAGAGCCTACTTCCCATGTGTGGTCTGTGCAGGGCAGGGTAGCCAAGCACCTAGAGCAGGGTTAGTGGGGGCAGAGGCTGACACAGGGCACACTCTTGGAAGTACAAATCATCTGCCTAATTCCAAGCCCTAAATTACACAAATGTGCATATTCCCCCTGAAAGCAGAGCTAGAGGAATCTGGATTGCCTTACCTGGTTCTGGCTAGTGCGCTGATCTTCCATTAAGATATACCTGGGAGACTTGAATCTTGGGAGAAGCCGGGACTCCATCGTGCAGCAAGTTTTTCAAACGGAACCTGTCACCTGGTAGCCCCCGAAACCTCAGGATTTTCAGGAGATGGGCTGCCTCCACCGAGGACCCTAGGCCAGTAGTCACGGAGACTCGAGCTCTACTGGCCTGGAGAGCTTACGTGCCCCAGGCCAGCAAACTTGACGCTTTATGCGCAAGCGCAGTTGTAATCCGAGCGCAGTCTGCAAGGAGCCAGCAACCAGCAGCCCGCAATTGGCCAACTAAGTATCTGCATATCACAAACTCTACCTACCCAATGGGGCATAGTTTCTCTGAAGCCAGAGCTGGGGCAATTTCCGGGTTGAGGTGATGCTGCCTGGCCGAGTTTTCCTCCCGTGTCCGACTCCTGGGAACCTTGGTTGCTGGAGAATCCTAGGATCGTATCAGGCAGCCAGTCTAAACGCGGATTCATTGTCGCCAGTTTAAAGCTACTGCCGCAAAAACATTTCAGGATATGGGCTCTCTCAGCCCTGGAAGCTACGAAGGTGGCTGGGGCCTGCCCGGAGTTCTACAGGTACAGAGGGCCCTGGCTGCGCAAGGTTGGCTGGTGGGATGCTTACTGCGCACGCACAGGCTTTGCAGGGCAGCACAGCCCTGGGACTTGGAACAGTGCAAGTGTACGCAGGTGTCCGGTCTCAAGAACAGACTCTTGGAGGTACAAGGTATCTGCATAGTCCTACACACTAGGTATCCAATGGGAATATTTCTGAAAGCAAACTGGAGATTATTCAGCCGCCTCACCAGGGTGGGGCCAGGCAGGCAGGATAGGGTATCCTTGGTTAGGAAAAACCTGGGAGTCCTTTTCCAGAAGAAGCCTGGGTTCCCATCAGGCAGGAAGGCTGCAGGGGGCTGTCTGTTGCCAGTTGAAAGCTGCTCCCTCGGAAAAATTTTCTTGCGGTGGACTTTCCCCTGAGACTATGCAAGTGTTTGGGGATCAGCCTGAACCACACAAGCATGAAAGGGACAGGCTGTCCAAAGCCAGCCAATGGATTGCATAGTTCACATGAGTGTGCCTTTGCAGAACAGGGTATTCAGGGGTCTGGAACAGAGTAAGTGTCAGGATAGGCCAGGTCTCAGAAATGGGCTTTGAGGTTCTAGACATCTGCCTCATTCCAAATATTAAACTACACAAATGGGCATATTCTCTCTGACGGCAGACCCACCATGATAGCCTCCAATAAGAGACATCTGGGACTCTTGGTTGGTGGAAGAGCCCAGAACTCCCGTCAGGCAGCAAATCCAAACAGAGACTATCACCAGTTTAAGGGTCCCACCTCAGAAAGATTTTTAGCGACCCAGTTTCTTCCACCCTTGAGGTTATGCGGGTGACTGGGGACAGGGCTGAGTCTTTCAGCTGCCCGAGGCTGACTGACAGAGTGTGTACTGTTCAGACATGGGCCAGCAGGACAAAGTAGCCAGGGACGTGACTTAGGCAAGTGTAGAAAAAGGCTGGGCCACAAGAACAGGTCTTAGGGGTTCAAGGCATCTGCCTAATTGCAACCTCTCATTTATACAGATGAGCATATTCCCCCCTCGAAGGCAATACTGGAGGATAATAGACTGCTGACTTGCCAGGGAAGACATGGCTGACTTTCCAGGATATTCCAATAAATTATACCATGGAGCTCTGGTGGGGAAAGTCTGGTATGCAGTCAACACCAAGTCTAAATGGAAAATGACTGTAACCCATTTGCAGCCGCCACCTCAGAGTGGCACCTTTTGAGATGTGGGCTCCTTATATCCTGGAAGCAATGCAAGTGTTTGGGCCTAGGCTCTAGAGTCCCAGTGCTAATAAGCCTCAGCTGCCCAGAGTTTACCAAAGGGGTGTGTACTACACATATGCTTGTAGCTCATTTCAGCTTTGTCAGCAGTGTGGAAAATAGCAAGGGTTGGGAGAGGTTGATCACTAGGAGCAGAATCTTGGGTAAGGCATCTGCCTAATCATAAGCCCTAAACTACCCACTGGCTAATATTTCCCCTGAAGGCAAAATGTGAGGTTACTGGCAGGGAGGTGCTGGGCTGATTCATTCTGGTTTCCTCCAACAAGAAATACCTGGAATTATAGGAGGAGCCTGAGACTCAATCAGACAGCAAGTCCAGTGGCACCTGCGTGGCTCAGTCAACTGAGCATCTGACTTTGGCTCAGGTCATGAACTCGTGGTTCTTGAGTTTGAGCCCCATATCAGGCTTGCTGCTGTCAGTCTGTCAGTGCAGAGCCCACTTCAGGTCCTCTTTTCCTCTCTTTCTGCCCCTCCCCTGCTTGTGCTTTCTCCAAAATAAATAAATATTAGGAAAAAAAAGACAGCAAGTCCAAATGAAGACTGACTGTTGCCAGTTTTAAACTGCTGCCTCAGCATAACTTTTAGCAGGTGTGCTCTCTCCATCCTGGAGCCTATGCAGATGGTTAGTCATATGCATGAGCACCACAGGCCTAGGGACCCTGGATTCCCAAGGCCATATGGTGGAATGTGTACTGTGCTTGAGGGAACACGGCATCTGCCTATTTATAAGCTCTAACATACCCAGTGGATAATATTACCTATGAAGGAGAAGAGGAGTTTACTTGACTATCTTGCCAGGGAGATGAGTGGACTGGCCATAGTAACCTTTAAAAAGAGACACCTGTGTGCTTTGATGGGCATATTCCCATGGGAGTAGGTAATGCCAACCTAGGTAACTTCCATTTCTGAAAGTTGATTTGTATCATATAACCTAATCATGGGATGAAAATCCAACAAATTCTCAGGGATGATGCAGATGCTTTCTTTGACTTAACCTAGAGCTTGGTAACTAGTGTTCTATACAGGACCAATAGTTCTTATTATTTGTTGTATGCATGAACTCATGCTACCTCAGTGGAATTGAGAATTAATTAGGATCAAACTTATAGTCCCTCCCCAAGGGGAATAACATATTAAGGAGATGGTACTTAGGCCCAACCCAGACACAACTCCTCCCCCCCTCTCAATGGATGGTGCCGAAAGTATCATAGGAAGGTCTAAACCCTGGACACTCCCACTATTCATGTCCAGTCATATGCAGATATTGGGCAAACTCATCAAAGAGCACCCTAAGGTGGTAGAGAAATAGACATAGTACTTCCTTGTTGAAATTGTTAAATACAAAATCTTGACTGTTGATAACTAGGGGTTTTCAAAAGTGGATGCTTTCTCTTTTATAGAACTGCTTAATGAAAGGTTTTAAAAACTGAGGAGTAGGGGCACCAGAGTGGCTCAGTTGGTTAAGCCTCTGATTTCAGCTCAGGTCATGATCTCACAGTTCGTGGTCTGTGAGTTCAAGCCCCTCATCGGCCTCTCTACTGTCAGCAGAGAGCCTGTTTCAGATCCTCTGTCTCCCTCTCTCTCTGCTCCTCCCCATCTTGCATATGTACATGCTCTTTTTCTCAAAAATAAACTAACATTCCTTCAAAAGTCTAAAAAAATAATAAAAACAACAAAAACTGAGGAGTTGCATTTAGAGATATGTTGACTAAAAGAAGTTGAAAAAACTAAAAAGAAAAAATAAGTGGTTACTGATTTCAAAGGTCATTGATATGTCTGGCAGTGTTATAATTGTTTTACTACCCGGTACTACTATTTGGTGTTGGGATAAAAATTTTCAGTTCACTAACAAAACAGACTTATGTTTCCTGGCATGGATAGTATAAGATGAAGTGTCTTTTGTTTTAATAACATAATACTGTGGCTCATTTTTGAAGTCTGTATGTCCTGCTACTTTCATTCAACATGAGTTCAAAAATAAAGAAATTGTAACCAAAAATATTAGTACATTATAATTATTAATATTATTAGTATTGTTTTGCCTAATTTCCCTTTTTATATTTCATACACATTTGTAAGGTCTATTCATGATGAAAGGATATACAAAGACCTCATTGCAGAGTTTTGTTCTTTATAAAATAATAATCTTCTAAATACAAGTTGTTAGAACCATGGATTTATAGACACCATATTCTAATCAAATAACTTACCTGTTTTTGTCCAATGGTCATAGTGTGAAAACAGTATAGGGGAACAGCATAGTGAATACTTTCAAAAATGTTGGAATCAGGGGCGCTGACAGGCTCAGTCGATAAGAATGTGACTCTTGATCTCAGGGTTGTAAGTTCAAGTACATGTTGGTTGGAGATATTACTTAAAAATAAAATCTTTAAGGGGTGTCAGGGTGGCTCAGTTAGTTAGGTGTCCTGGTCTTGATCTCAGCCCAGTTCTTGATCTCAGGGTCATGAGTTCCAGCCCTGCAATGAGCTCCGTGCTGGGTGTGAAGCCTACTTAAAAAGTAAAATAAAATCTTTAATTAAAAAAATGTTGGAATCATTCTCTATTGGAATCTTATCCTCATATGATGTTGGTGCATCAGTGTGGATTTGGTCAGGAAGTGGGAGCTACCACCATGCATTAGAGAATTAGGGAATTCTGTCAATATAGGCTAAAATTAATGATGCAGGAGAGCTGGGGCAGGAAGGTCTCTATGGGAGAGACATGATGGGATAAAGAGTACTAAGCACTTCAGCCTGAAGCTTTTGTGCAGATAGAAAAAGTGGAGTTTGTAAGAAAGTCCAAAAACCTGTGCCCACCTGACTATCAACGTAAGACTGGAGAGATCTGCTGAACAGTTGCATCTGACCAGCACTGTGAATGAAGCCAAAATTGCTCTAGGTGTTGACTCCATTTTTGCCTTCCAAACAACCCTTGAAACTTGTATCTAGAATGTATAAAGAACTCTTACAACTCAATGATAAAAAAAGAAATTACCCAAAGAAAACATGGGCAAAAAATCTGAATAGATATTCCTCCAAAGAAGAAGATACACCTGTGGCGAACAAGCACATGAAAAGCACATGAAAAGATACTCAACATCATTAGCTGTTAGGAAGATTAAATCAAAACCACAGTGTGATACCACTTCACACCCACTAGGATGGTAATAACCAAACAGACAGATAGTAACATGTGTTGGTGAGGATGTAGAGCAATTATGACCTTTGTATATTACTAGTGAGAATGCAAAGTGGGACAGTCACTTTGGAAAACAGTCTGGCAGCTTCTCAAAAGATTAGACATGCAATTACCATATGACCCAGCGATTCCATTTCTAGCTGTGTACTAAGAGTAATGAAGTCAGGCACATAAGACCTCATGTTGTATAATTCCATTTATGTGAAGTTAAGGTTGAGATACATTTAGTTTGGTTTCAGTTTGGGATGATGAAAAAGTTCCCGAGATGTATAGTTGCAGGACAATGTGAATGTACTTAATGCCACTGAAGTATATACTTAAAAATGGTCAAAATGGTAAGCTTTATGTTATATGTATTTTACAACAATGGAAAATTAAAGAATCTATTTTACAGCTTTGTTGGACCAGCAACATCTAAATGGTTTGTTACACAGTAGAATCTGTTGAATTCATGGTCACATGAATTTAAACTCCTTCTTGTATTGTGTCAGTACCCAAGTTCATCTGCAAGAATTGAAGAGAAGCACACCTTGAGAGGAAGATGTTGATGTTATGTTGTCTTCCAGGTAGCCTATGTAGAAAAGGGGCTGGCCTAAGAGCTATTGCTTTAACAACAAATTAATAAGATGACTTTTAGGAATGAGCTACTTTTATTTTCTTATCATTTTGATATAAGTGATATGTGCATGTGCAGAGGAAAGAATAAAGAGTCAATATCAGTTGAAAATAATATTGATAATATTGAAGAGTTGGGCATGCTGAAAATAAAAACTATTTGATTCCTAATCAGAGTATACCTCTGGCAGATCATTATGCAGTTTCCGTTTTCTTCATACTCTAGGAAATCTAACAACCAAGACAAAAGAGGTTGGGTTTAGCGATGGCTCTCTAATCTCCTCCCATGGCAGGAATTTTATGTATGAAATGGTAAAGTGTAGTCTAGGTGCTGCACCCTGCTTCTATATTTGTAACATGATTATTAGCAACAGTATTCCGAGAGAGTAGTGGAGATGAGTGAGAAGATAGACACTCCTGCTAGTGTATATCTATCTTGAGCCAGGAGGCTTAGTGAAACCAACGGAACTGAATGTGAAATATTCATTACAGTGTGAGCTCTTTATGGTGAAGAGGACACGGGCACTTAGGGCTTCAGGTTTTGTATTAGATTTGCTTTATCATCTTTATTGTGGTAGGTACACTCAACATGAAATATACCCTCTTAGCAAATCTTTTTTTTTTTAATGTAATTTACTGTTAAATTGGCTAATTTAATTGTGTACAGTGTGCTCTTGGTTTTGGGACTAGATTCCCTTGATTCATCCCTTATATACAACATTCAGTGCTCATCCCAATAAGTTCCCTCCTCAATGCCCATCACCCAATTTCCCCTGTCTCCTACCCCGCATGAACCCTCAGTTTGATCTCTGTATTTAAGAGTCTCTTATGCTTTGCTTTGTAACTATATTTTCCCCTTCCCTTCCCCCATGGTCTTCTGTTAAGTTTCTCAAGATCCACATATGAGTGAAAACATATATCTGTCTTTCTCGGAATGACTTATTTCACTTAGCAGAATACCCACCAGTTCCATCCACATTGCTGCAAATGGCATGATTTCATTCTTTCTCACTGCCAAGTAGTATTCCATTGTATATATAAGCCACATCTTTTTTGTCATTCATCAGTTGATGGACATTTAGGCTCTTTCCATAATTTGGCTATTGTGGAAAGCGCTGCTATAAATATTGGGGTACATGTGCCCCTCTGAATCAGCACTCCTGTATCCTTTCCATAAATTCCTAGTACTGCTATTGCTGGATTGCAGGGTAGTTCTATTTTTAATTTTTTGAAGACCTTCCACACTATCTTCCAGAGTGGCTGCACCAGTTTGCATTCCCACCAACAGTGCAAGAGGATCCCCATTTCTCCACATCCTCGCCAGCATCTGATCTTTACTGATTTGTTCATTTTAGCCACTCTGATGGGCGTGAGATGGTATCTCAGTGTGGTTTTGATTTGTATTTCCCTAATGATGAGTGATGTTGAGCATCTCTGCATGTGTCTGTTGGCCATCTGGATGTCTTCTTTGGAAAAGTGTCTATTCATGTCTTATGCTCATTTCTTCACTGAATTATTTGTTTTTTGGTGTTGAGTTCGGTGAGTTCTTTATAGAATTTGGATACTAACCCTTTATCTGATATGTCATTTGCAAATATCTTTTCCCATTCCATTGGTTGCCTTTTAGTTTTGTTAATTGTTACCTTTGCAGTGCAGAAGCTTTTTAAATTGAGGAGGTCCCAATAGTTCATTTTTGCTTTTAATTCCCTTGCCTTTGGAGATGTGTTGAGCAAGAAATTGCTGTGGCTGAGTTCAAAGAAGTTTCCTGCTTTCTCCTCTAGGATTTTGATGGTTTCCTCGCTCACATTCAGGCTCTTCATCCATTTTGAGTTTATTTTTGTGTATGGTGTAAGAAAGTGGTCTGGTTTCATTCTGCTGCATGTTGCTGTCTAGTTCTCCCAGCACTGTTTGCTAAAGAGACTTTTTTCCATTGGATACTCTTTCCTGCTTTGTCAAAGATTAGTTGGCCATACATTTGTGGGTCCAATTCTGGGTTCTCTATTCTATTCTCTTGGTCTATGTGTCTGTTTTTGTGCCAATACCATACTGTCTTGATGATTACTGCTTTATAGTAGAGACTAAAGTCTGAGAATATGCCACCTCCTCCTTTGGTTTTCTTTTTCAACTTTACTTTGGTTATTCGGGGTCTTTTGTAGTTCCATACAAATTTTAGGATTGTTCTAGCTTTGAGAAGAATACCAGTGCAATTTTGATTGGGATTGCATTGAATGTGTAGATTGCTTTGGGTAGTGTTGACATTTTAACAATATTTGTTCTTCCAATCCATGAGCATGGAATGTTTTTCCATTTCTTTGTGTCTTCTTCAATTTCCTTCATAGGTTTTCTATAGTTTTCAGCATACGGATCTTTTACATCTTTGGTTAGGTTTATTCCTAAGTATTTTATGGTTCTTGGTGCAATTATAAATGAGATCGATTTCTTGATTTCTCTTTCTGTTGCTTCTGTTGCTATATTATTGGTATATAGATGCAACTGATTTCTGTACATTGATTTTGTACTGCTATTCTGCTACTTTGCTGAATTCATGTTTCAGTTCTACCAGTCTTTTGGTGGAGTCTTTGGAGTTTTCCTGGTAGAGTATCATGTTGTCTGTGAAGAGTGAAAATTTGACTTCTTTGCCAATTTGGTTGCCTTTTATTTCATTTTGTTATCTGATTACTGAGGCTAGGACTTCTAACACTATGTTAAACAACAGTGGTGAAAGTGGACATCTCTTTCATGTTCCGATCTTAGGGGGAACGCTGTCAGTTTTTCCCCATTAAGGATGACATAAGCTGTAGGCTTTTCCTATATGGCTTTTATGGTGTTTAGGTATGTTCCTTCTGTCCCGACTTTCTTGAGAGTTTTTATTAAGAAAAGATGCTGTATTTTGTCAAATGCTTTTTCTGCATCTATTGATATGATCACATGGTTCTTATCTTTCTTTTATTAATGTGATGTATCACATTGTTTGATTTGTGAGTATTGAACCAGCCCTGCAACTCAGGAATGAATCCCACTTGATCATGATGAATAATTCTTTTTATATACTGTTGAATTCCATTTGCTAGTAGTATCTTGTTGAGAATTTTTGCATGCATATTCATCAGGGATATTGGCCTGTAATTCTCTTTTTGAAGTGGGGGGGGTGGTTTCCTCTGCCTGGTTGGGGAATCAAGGTATAATGCTGGCTTCATAGAATGACTCCAGAAGTTTTCCTTCTGTTTCCATTTTTTGGAAAACTTGAGAAGGATGGGTAGTAACTGCTTTAAATGTCTGGTAGAATTCCCTTGGGAAGCCATCTGGCCCAGGACTCTTATTTGTTGGGAGACTTTTGATAACTAATTCAATTTCTTCACTAGTTATGGGTCTGTTCAAATTTTCTATTTTTTCCCATTTGAGTTTTGGTAGTGTGCGGGTGTCTAGGAATTTGTCCATTTCTTCCAGGTTTTCCAGTTTGTTGGCATATAATTTTTCATAGTATTATCTGATAATTGCTTATATTTCTGAGCATTTGGTTGTGATAAGTCCATTTCATGATTTTATCTCTTTGACTCCTCTCTCTTTTCTTTTTGAGAAGTCTGGCTAGGAATTTATCAAGTTTATTTTTTCAAAAAACCAGCTCTTAGTTTCATTGATCTGTTCTGTTTTTTGGATTCTATATTGTTTATTTCTGCTCTATATTATCTCTCTTTTTCAGTTGACCTTGGAGTTTCTTTGCTGTTCTGCTTAGTTCCTTTAGTGTGCTATTGGATTTTGTATTGGGGATGTTTCTTGTTTTTTGAGTTAGGCCTGGATTGCAATGTATTTTCCTCTTAGGACTGCCTTTGCTGCATCCCAAAGGGTTTGGACTGTTGTGTTTTCATCTTCATTTGTTCCTGTATATTTTTTATTTCTTTTTTNGGTGTCTAGGAATTTGTCCATTTCTTCCAGGTTTTCCAGTTTGTTGGCATATAATTTTTCATAGTATTATCTGATAATTGCTTATATTTCTGAGCATTTGGTTGTGATAAGTCCATTTCATGATTTTATCTCTTTGACTCCTCTCTCTTTTCTTTTTGAGAAGTCTGGCTAGGAATTTATCAAGTTTATTTTTTCAAAAAACCAGCTCTTAGTTTCATTGATCTGTTCTGTTTTTTGGATTCTATATTGTTTATTTCTGCTCTATATTATCTCTCTTTTTCAGTTGACCTTGGAGTTTCTTTGCTGTTCTGCTTAGTTCCTTTAGTGTGCTATTGGATTTTGTATTGGGGATGTTTCTTGTTTTTTGAGTTAGGCCTGGATTGCAATGTATTTTCCTCTTAGGACTGCCTTTGCTGCATCCCAAAGGGTTTGGACTGTTGTGTTTTCATCTTCATTTGTTCCTGTATATTTTTTATTTCTTTTTTAATTGCCTGGTTGACTCATTCATTCTTTAGTAGGATGTTCTTTAATCTCCATGCATTTAGAGGTTTTCCAAACGTTTTCCTGTGGTTGATTTCAAGTTTCATAACATTGTGATCTGAAAGTGTGCATGGTATGATCTCAATTCTTTGAGGGGCACCTGGGTGGCTCAGTTGGTTAAACGTCCAACTTTGGTTCAGGTCATGATCTCACAGTTTGTGGGTTCAAGCCCTGCATCGGTCTCTGTGCTGACAGCTAGCTCAGAGCCTGGAACCTGCTTCAGATTCTGTTTCTCCCTCTCTCTCTCTGACCATCCCCTGCTCATGCTGTCTCTCTCTCAGAAAGAAATAAAACATTTTTTAAAAATGTTTTAAAAAAGAAAAAGAATGTGTCATATGGTGCTTTTGGATGAAAAGCTCTGAATATATCTGTCAAATCCATCTGGTCTAGTGTATCATTCAGGGCCATTGTTTCTTTATTAAATTTCTGCCTAAATGATCTGTCCATGGCCATAAGTGGAATATTAAAGTCCCCTGCAATTACCACTTTCTTATCCCTCAATTTCAATCTGCAGGTGTCCTCAGATCTAGAATGAGTCTCTTGTAGACAGCATACAGATGGATCTTTTTTTTTTATCCATTCTGATACCTTATGTCTCTTGATTAGAGCATTAAGTCCATTTACATTCAGAGTTATTAATAAAAGATACGGATTTAGTGTCATTATGCTATCTGTAGGTTTCATGCTTGTGGTGATGTTTCTGGTCCTTTCGTCATCTTTGCAACAGTCCACTCAGAGTCCCCCTTAGGATCTCTTTTAGGGCTTGTTTAGTGGTGATGAACTCCTTCAGTTTTTGTTTGTCTGAGAAAACCTTAATCTTTCCTTCTATTCTGAATAACAGTCTTGCTGGATAAAAGAATCTGGGCTGCATATTTTTCCTATTCAGCTCATTGAATATTTCCTGCCACTCCCTTCTGGCCTGCCAAGTTTCAGAGGATAGGTCTGCTACTAGCCTTATGTGTCTACCTTGTAGGTTAAGGCCCATTTGTCCCCCAGCTGCTTTCAGAATTCTCTCTTTATCTTTGTATTTTGCCAATTTCACTATGATATGTCATGCAGAAGATTGACTCCTGTTATGTCTGAAGGGAGTTCTCTATGCCTCCTGGATTTCAATGTCTGTTTCCTTCCCCAGATTGGGGGAAGTTCTCAGCTATGTATCTCTTCTTCTTCTAGAGCTCCTATGATACAGATATTGGTCTGTATCACTTAGTTCTTTGAATTGAATCACTTAGTTCTTTAATTCTCCCCTTGTGGTCTAGAATTTTTTTTTAATGTTTTATTTATTTCTAGGAGAGAGAGAGACAGACAGCGTGAGCAGGGGAGGGTCAGAGAGAGAAGGAGTCACAGACTCTGAAACAGGCTCCAGGCTCTGAGCTGGCTGTCAGCACAGAGCCTGACACGGGGCTCAAACCCACAAACGGCGAGATCATGACCTAAGCTTAACCTAAGCTTAAAGTTGGACGCTTAACCGACTAAGCCACCCAGGCGCCCCTGGTCTAGAATTTTTTTTATCTCTCTCTTTCTCAGCTTCATCTTTTTCCATAATTTTATCTTCTGTTTCACTTATTCTCCGTCCTGCCTCTTCAATCCTCACTGTCACTGCATCTAGCATTATTTTGCACCTCATTTACAGAATTTTTTAATTCATCACGACTATTTTTTAGTTCCTTGATCTCTGCAGCAATAGATTCTTTGCTGTCTTCTATGCTTTTATCAAGCCCAGTGATTAATCTTATGACAATTATTTTAAATTCTTGATCAGATATATTGTTTATATCTGATTTGAGCATTTTTTTTAGCTGTCATTTATTCCTGGAATTTCTTTTGAGGAAAATTCTTCTGTTTCATCATTTTGGCTAGTTTTCTGTCCCTTATGTGTTTTAAAAGCTTGTCATGTGTCCTGCACCTGTGAGCACTACTATACATAAAGAGGGGTCCAGGGCCTGGCCCTTCAGGAGGTGTTTTTTTGGAGTGTGTTACTTGCTCTCTGTTGTTGTGACTCTGGTTGCTTTATGTCCCTAGTCATAGTGATGTTTTGGGCCCTCCACCAGGTGTGCTTTGATTTGTTGATTGAAGTAACCCTTTGTATTTCCAGTCATAATCACAGAGCCAGGTCCAGGTGTTCCAAAAAGAATGGACAAGTGAATGATTAGCCCTTTGGTGGCCTTGGGCAGTTTTCCCAGAATGCCTTCTGCTGGCTGTGAAGAGAGCAAGATGTCCCTCAAATTTGTCCTCGTCACCAGATACTGTAGAGAAGTAACAACAATTTTCCCTCAACCCTTAATGGTGAGGGTTTGGCTGAGATGCCTTTTCCGTAGGGTACTTCATAGATGCATGAGCTTGTCCAAGACAGAAGTTCTCTACCATGGCCACTGTAACTCAAGATTATCTTTGGTGAGGTTAACCTGCTCATTCATCCTTCCAACAAAAGAATCACCAGAGACCTCACATCAGACCTGCTCCAGCACTGGAACCAGTGTTTTTAAAGTGGACATGAAACAACCCTTACCCTTAACAACCCTTAACAAATCTTTAAGTGCACAGTACATTACTGTCAACCATAGGCATGTGGTTATACATCAGATCTCTAGAACTGATTCATTTTGATAAACTGAGACTTTATGTGTGTTAAGCAGCAACTCCTTGTTACCCTCTTTTATTAGATTCTGCTTTTTCCTCTGGGGTGGCTCTAAAAGGCAGCGCCTCCAACATTTATCAACTTGTATTATGTGAACTCTCTGATACTCAAGAAATGGTAACAAGGAAACATTAAGCCAGGGATAACATTTTCCCCCTTATAAATTGGGCCTGAAGAGGCTTTAGAGTGATTACTGCCTAACAGCAAGATCTGAAACCTAAGTCAAAAAATTTAAATTTCTCAACTTAAAGTGGACCAGCCTTGACAATGTTGCAAATATGTAAGGGGAGGGGGTACTTCTTGAGGTGTGGCACAATAACAGTGAATTTGCATATGTCTTCACACCAAAACAGATGTGCTGGGCCATGGAGGGGTCACACATCTGACTGTTGTAAACGTATTTTCCAGATTGGGTCTCTGGGACAAGGATGAAATGTTTTTCCACGTCAGAGCCATTTACAAGTCACTGAATTGTTCTCTGGGGGAGCCAGGGCAGTGTCTCTAATAGGTGCCCCTGAAGGAAGAATAACCAGGTACAGGGAGGGCTTGTGGTTGTCATCAGTAATACGGCACCAGACTAAGTCTCACCTCATTTCAGGGTGAGTGAGTGGAGGGAACACACTGGACTGAACTAGTGTGGAAAAAGGGAACAGGGGATCTCCCAGGGCCTCTCAGAAAGTGACATGAGAGAGGCTTTACATAAATATGTAATACATAATTACATAAATTACATAAATATGTGATAATAGCTTTCCAGGGTCCTGGAATTCTTCACAGCTCTTTCTTCTCCTAAATATCTATTCCTACTAATTAAAATCCTTTGTAATTTTAGTGTCCATGTGTTCCAAAAGCATCATCACTGAATTGAATATGTACTCTTCCCTCTAGTGATGTAATCTTTGCTCTAGTTTGCTAGCAAGGTGACATGTTTATTACAATCAACAGCCAGGCAAGATCCATTGCCTTACATTTTGCATATTCTATTATTGTGTTTTTCTTTTTTGTGCATGTGATGAAAATACCATTTATCCTTTTAGCAAATTTCAACGATAGAATACAGTATTGTTAGCTATAGTCACATTGTGGTACATTAGATCTCCAGAATTTATCTTGCATGGCTGAAATGTTGTAGTCCTTGACCAATATCTCCCCATTTCCCCTCCCCCAGGTTCTGGCAATCACCATTCTACTCTCTGCTTCTATGATATTATTATTTTTGATTTTACACATATAAGTGAGATCTTGCAATATTTGTATTTCTGCATCTGGCTTATTTCATTTAACATCATGTCCTCTAAGTTCAATCCATGTTGTTACAAATGGCAGGATTTCCTTCTTTTTTAAATGAATTATATTCCATTTCATTTATATGCCATATTTTCTCTATCCATTTATTGATTAATGGACAGTTAAATTGTTTCTATATCTTGGCTGTTGTGAATAATGCTGCAGTGAACATAGGGGTGCAGATATCTCTTTGAGATCCTGATTTTATTTCCTTTGGATATATACCCAGAAACTGGATTGCTGGGTAATATAATAGTTCTGTTTTTAATATTCTGAGGAACTGCCAATTCACAATAGCAATGAAAATAATAAAATACTGAGTAATAAACTTTACCAAAGAAGTGAAATATTTGTACACTAAAACTTATAAAACACTACTGAAGGAAAATAAAGAAAACACAGCTAAATGAAAAGATATCCTGTGTTCATGGACTGGAAGAATTAATGTTGTTAAAAGGTCCATACTACCCAAAGTGATCTACATATTCAAAGCAATACCATTCAAATCCCAGCAACCTTCTGTGCAGAAATAGAAAAATCATCCTAAAATTTGTGTAGAGTCACAAATGACCCTAAATAGCTAAAGCAATCTTGAGCAAGAAGAACTAAGCTAGAAGCATCGCATCTACTGGTTTCAAAATATATTATAAATTTAACAGTAATAAAAACAGTATATATTGGCATAAAAACAGACATATAGACTAATGTAACAGAATGCAGAGGCCAGAAAGAAACACACACATCTAAGGTCAACTATCTTTTACAAGATGCCAAGAACACACAATGGGAAAAAGAAAGTCTCCTTTAAAATGATGTTTTGGAGGGACCTGCATGGCTCAGTCAATTGAGCATCTGATTTTGGCTTAGGTCATAATCTCATGGTTCAAGCCCCACATTGAGCTCACTGATGTCAGCCTGTCAGCACAGAGTCCACTTCAGATCCTCCGTACCTATCTCTCTGCCCCTCCCCCACTTGTGCTCTCCAAAAAAATCTAATTTTTAAAAATAAAAAAATAAAGTGATGCTGTGAAAACTGGGTATTCACATGCAGAAGAATGAAATTGGACCCTGACCTTACATCAGATGCAAAATAAACTCAAAATGGATTAAAGACTTAAATGCTGTGGTTTTTGCTGCTCAACAACATTCAACATGCTTTTAGTTTTCAGTTGATTTTTATAGTAATATAGTGCCTACCATCTCTGATTCTAGAATTCTTTAAGCCTGTGCATCTTGTCTTTAAAGGGGCCATATTCCGGGGTGCCTGGGTGGCTTAGTCGGTTGAGCGGCCGACTTTCGCTTAGGTCATGATCTCGCGGTTCGTGGGTTCGAGCCCCGCGTCGGGCTCTGGGCTGACTGCCAGCTCAGAGCCTGGAGCCTGTTTCAGTCTGTGACTCCCTCTCTCTCTGACCCTCCCCTGCTCACGCTGTCTGTCTCTCTCTCTCCTAGAAATAAATAAAACATTAAAAAAAAAAAATAAAGGGACCATATTCCTTTGAACACACATTTTTCACAGCAACAGAATTGCATTAAACAAATTTCTAAACAGAAACTGCTTTAAGCTTGTGTTCCATCGGAAGGGCTAGGACATCCGCAGATTTATCACCAAGCTTGGTGTAGCAGGATGTTAAAATGAGACTCTTCCTGTCTGAGAATTTCCATCAAATAAACAGTTTCTAAAACAACACCATTATTTTTGGAGTTAAAGTAGTATAACTTGAAAAAAAAACTTCATTTTAGCTAACCTGTTTCATTAGCTTCCATAAGTTTAGGAAGCCAACCATTCTTTCATTACTAACATTATACTCTCATTATTACATAGACTATAATTTTAAATTTAAACTTTCAGACATTACAGTAATTACAAACCTGGGAAGCTGGAAGAAAGACTCCAAATTTTCTTCCATTGCTAAATAATAATAATTACTACCTTATTATTATTTTGAAGTAATATATACTTAAATATATATGATATAAATATCAAATTTAAAAGATATAAAATACTAAATACAAATAATAAAAATAATTTTTAGATCTTTTAGGCAAAAATAACTAGCTTGCAATTCTTCATCTCTAGGTTTGCATTTTTATAGTCTCATGAGCACAAACAAAAGAGTTGGAGAGAAGCTTTTAATCGAGTTGGTTGAAGGATAGTATTCGTGGGATTTGGGTCATGTGCCCACCCCTCCTCCAGAATAAATCTCCATTTCTCAAGATACACATGGCCACTGTACTTAGCCCAGCTAGGGTTCAAGTTTTGAAGCCACTATGTTCAATTTCACGGCTTAAAAACATCTGTTGTGATATTGTTGCATATACTTTTGAGTTATAACAGACCATTAAAATCCAAATTTTGTATTTTTCTACTTTACCAGGTATCCCCNGCATCCTAGTATAAGCAGAGAAGAAAACTGGAAGACAATGGAACAAAATATTAATGAATATCTCTGGACTATAAAATTAGAGATCTTATATATACACACATATATGTATTTTTTTGTTACATATGGGGGAAAAAGCACTATTAAAATAAGAGCACTTTTGAAAAGGGAGGAAGAGACAGTAAATTACTAAATAAAATTTTTAAAAACTCCCTCCTCT
>NW_027533089.1:13000678-13019902 GCF_008692635.1 Crocuta crocuta
TATAGAAAAATTCTCAACCTGCCACTATTTTGTTCACATTCACACCTGGTTCTCCAGATTTATTGTGCGAGATGAGGATGCCTAAGGTACTCGTGGAAATTCCATCAATACTTCTTTGGAGATGGGCAGAGACAAGAAAGCAGGGGTAAATACTAATGTACAAAATAGGCTTTAATAGACTGCAAGAGACGAAGAAGGACATTATATAATAATGAAAGTATAAATTCACCAAGAAGATACAACAATTATAAATACATATATAAATATATATATATAAATATGTGCCCAACATCAAAACTCCTAAATATATGAAGCAAAAACATTGACAGAACTGAAGGGAAAAAATTTACATAATAATAGGAGAATCAATATCCCACTTTCAAGAATGAATACAATAACCAGATAGAAAATCAATAAAGAAAGAAGGACATGAGCAACATTAAGGCCAATTGGACCTAACATTTATAAAACACTATACCCAACCACAGCAGAATGCACAACAGCAGAATGCATTTTTCTCAAGTGCAAATGGAACCTTGTCAGGGTAGACCTTATGTTAGGACACAAAATAAATCTTAATACATTTAAAATTATTGAAATCATACCACCGATCCTGATCACAGTGGAATGGAACTAGAAATAAGCAGTGGGGGAAAATTGGAAAATTCACAAACGTGGAAACTGTACAATACACACCTAAACAACAAATAGTGTAAGATGAAATCACAAGACAAAGTAGAGACAAATGAAAACTAAAACATAACATACCCCCAAAATAATAATAATAATAATAAATTAAAAATAATAAAACATACCAATGCTCATAGATACAGCAAAATAAGTGTAATGAAAGAAAGTTATGGCTCTAAGTGCTTACATTAAGAAAGAAGGGGGACACCTGGGTGGCTCAGTCAGTTAAGCGTCTGACTTTGGCTCAGGTCATGACCTTGCGGTTTGTGGGTTCGAGCCCCGCATGAGGTTCTGTGTGGACAGCTCAGAGCTGGAGCCTGTTTCAGATTCTCTGTCTCCATCTCTATCTCTGGCCCTCCCCTGCTCATGCTCTGTCTCTCTCTGTCCCAAAAATAAATAAACTATTTAAAAAAAATTTTTTTTAGAGAAGGAAGGAAGGAAGATCTCAAATTAACCCCCTACCTTTACACTTTGGGAAACTAGAAAAAAAAGAACAAACTAAATCCAAAGCTAGCAGAAGGAAGTAATAAAGATGGGAGCAGAGACAAATGAGATAGAGAAGAAAAACAACAGAGAAAATCAACAAAATCAAGAGTTTTTCAAAAATATCAATAAATTTGACCAATGTTTAGGTAAAGTAACCAGCCGAGAAAAAAGAAGACTCCATTAAAATCAGAAATGAAAGAGAAGACAGTACAACCAATTTTATGGAAATAAAAAGGATTATAAAGAATGAAAAATTGCATGCCAGCAAATTAAATAGCCTACATGAAATGGATAAGTGCCTAGAAACACAGAAGGCCCACCAAGACTGAATCATGAAGAAATGGAAAATCTGAACAGAACTCTTACTAGCAAGGATATTGAATCATTAATCAAAAACCTCCCAACAACAAAAAGCCCAGGACCAGATGGCTTCACTAGTGAATGCTACCAAATACCATTAAATTCTTTAAAGAAGAAATAAAACCAATCCTCTTCAAACTCTTCTAAAAAATTAGACAAGAGGGAACATCTCCAAACTCATTCTGTAAGTCTAACATTACTCTGATATTAAAACCAAACATCAAACATACAGAGAAATTGAATCACTCTGTTATACACCTGAAAGTAACAGAACATTGTCATCAACTATACTCAAAAAGACCAATATCCCTGATGATGTCAAAGGTCTTCAACAAAATACTATCAAGCAAAATTCGAAAGCACATTAGAAGGAATATATGCCATGTGGGTTCACATTTGAAAATGAAGCAATGTAATATACCACATAAAGAGAGGAAGAAAACCACCTAAAAATATCAATTGATGTAAAAAAAAGCATTTGCCAAAATTTGGCAGCCTTTCATAATAAAAACACACAGCAAACTAGGAATAGAAGAAAACATACTAAAGGCCACATATAAGAAACCCACAACTAATAACATACTCAAAGGTGAAAAACTGATTTTCCTCTAAGATCAGGAAAAAGAGAAGGATCTTCACTTTTGCCACTTCTGTTCAGCATGGTACTGGAAGTCCTAGCCAAACAATTAGGCAAACAAAACAAATAATAGCTGCTGAAATTGGAAAGGAGAAGATAAAATTATCCCTGTTTGAAGACAATATAATCTTATATGTAGAAAACCGTAAATATTCCACAAAAAAGTTGTTAGAATTAATTCAGCAGGATACAAAATTAATACTAATTAATTGCAGGATACAAAATTAACACTCAAAAACAGTTGCATTTTTATAAGTTTACAACAAACAAATTGTAAAGGAAGTTAGGAAAACAATTCCATTTACAATAGCACCCAAAAACAATAAATTCTTAGGAAGAAACTTAAATAAGAAAGCTGAAGATTTATACACTCAAAAACTACAAAACACTCCTGAAAGAAATTAAAGAAGACAACAATAAATGGAAAGACATCTTGTGTACATGGATTGATTACAAGATTTAGGATTGCTAAACTGTCAAGATGATCCAAAGAGATCTATAGATTCAGTGCAATTCCCATCACAATCTCAATGTCACTTTTTGCAGAAATAGAAACACAAACAACGAAATATAATAACTAACATCCTAAAATTTGCACGGAATTTCAAGGAACCCAGAGTATCCAAAACAATCTTGAAAACAAACAGTGAAGTTAGAAGTCTCACAGTTTCTAATTTCAAAATTTATTTTAAAACCACAGTAATCAAAACAGTGTGATACTGGTATAATGACATATAGACCAATGGAATAGAATAGAGAGCCCAGAAAGAAACCCCAACTTATATGGTCAAATGATTTTCAATAATGGTGCCAATACCATTTAATGGGAAAAGAAGAGTCTTTTCAATAAATGGTATGAAAGAAAACTGCATTTCCACATGCAAAAGAATGGAACTAGACACTTACTGTATACCGTATACAAAAAAATAATCTAAAATGAATCAAAGACCTAAACATAAGACCTAAAAGTATAACACTCTTTTTTTTTCAATGTTTTATTTATTTCTGAGAGAGAGAGAGACAGCGTGAGCAGGGGAGGGTCAGAGAGAGAGGGAGACACAGAATCTGAAGCAGGCTCCAAGCTCTGAGCTAGAGGCTCTGAGCTAGCTGTCAGCACAGAGCCCAACATGGGGCTCGAACCCACGAACCGGGAGATCATGACCTGAGCCAAAGTCGGATGCTTAACGAACTGAGCCACCTAGGCGCCCCAACACTCTTAAAAGAAAACACAAGAAAAATGCTTCATGACATTGTATTTGGCAAAGATTTCTTGAATTTTGGATTTAAGAAAATTAGAACTCTCATGCACTGTTGGTGAGAATGTAAAATGGTGCGGCTACTATGGAAAACAGTATCATAGTGCTGTAAAAAAGAATTACTATATGACCCAGCAATACCATTTCTGGGTATCTATACAAAAGTCTTGAAAAAAGGATTTTTTTAACGTTTATTTATTTATTTTGGGAAAGGGAGGGAAGGTTGGGCAGACAGAAAGGGAGAGAAGGAATCCCAAGCAGGCTTTGTAAAGTAGGATCTTAAAGAGACTTGCACACCCATGTTCACGACATTATTCAAAGTAGCCAGGAGATGTAAGCAACCAAAATGTCCATCAATGGATGAAAAGACAAACATAATGTGGTATATAGATGTAATGGAATATTATTCAGCCTAAGAAAGGAAGGTAGGGGCGCCTGGGTGGCTTAGTCAGTTAAGTGTCCGACTTCGGCTCGGGTCATGATCTCACAGTTTGTGAGTTCAAGCCCCACGTCAGGCTCTGTACCGACAGCTAGCTCAGAGCCTGGAGCCTGTTTCAGATTCTGTGTCTCCCTCTCTTTCTGACCCTCCCCTGCTCACGCTCTCTCTCTCTCTCTCTCTCAGAAATAAATAAAAAACATTAAAAAAAATTTTTTTAAAAAGGAAGGTAATTCACATGCTACAATATGTGGAGATTATGCTAAGGGAAATAAGTCAATCACAAGATTTATATGGGGTATCTAGAACAGTCAAATTCAGAGAATGTGGAATGGTGGTTACAAGGGACTGAGGGAGAGGGAAATTGGGAATAATTGTTTAATGGGTATAGAATTTCAGTTTTGCATGATGAAAAGAGTTCTGGAGATTGCACAACAGTGTGACTATCATTAACACTATTGAACTGTACACTTAAAAATAGTTAAGATGATTATGTTATACATATTTTTACCATAATTAAAGATAAATGTGATTGGCTGCATTCCATCACAAATCAAAGGAAATGGGTCTATTCAAACGGCAATAGAATTTTGTTTTCTGATACTGCATTCCATGTAAGAGCTTTCTTGATTCAATGATTTTAAGAAATCATTTTTGATGGCATTATAAACAATGAATCTCTAACATCTCTTAGTACTTAGTTTTTACCATGTTATTTTCAAAGAGCCAATTTCATACAAACATATTAGCAAAAATGTAATTAATACTCTCAAAGTCTTTTCAATTCACTCAGAATGTTTTTGGCAGAGGAAAGCAGTCAATGAACCAAAGCACACAGATTCTGCTCCTATCTATATTCGTCCAGAAGGCAACACATTTTAATAAAAGAGTAATCTGTAACACAGTCCAGTTCTGAGCTCCATACCATGGAATGCCTTAAATTCACGTATTTTGTTATTTTTCCAGAATTTTTGCTCATACTAAAGTTCAAATATGGTAGGGAGTACCCTAATAGAAGAAACACTGAAAACGAGAAAAAAATGTTTGTACCATTTGTTAGCTTTAAAAAGATCTTTTTGTTCTTATTTCTTTGCTCGTTTTAAATAAATACCTGGCTGCTGAAATTTTCCTGGTATTTGAATGACCCCCCCCCAAAATATATAAGCTCCAGTTTCCCAAAATCTGCAGCCACCCTAGAGAAAAAAAAAAAATTGGAAAAATATGACTTAAAATAATAGTGATTATTGCTGAAGTAGAAAATAATTATCTCTAAACTGTATGTATGTATCCCCCAATTTTATATGTAGACAGACACATTTTATTGTTATGTTTAAAGTACTTGCGTTAATACCAGGAAGACTTTTTTTAAAAAAGCAGTGGGATAAGAAATAACCAAGTAAAAACTTGAAACAGACAAACGAAAACTTCTTCCCCGACAAGGTACCACTGCGAAAACCGGTTATTGAAATATTCACAACCTGTTATTTATTTCTTTGCTCACATTCGCTCCTACGTCTTTGTATTTCCTGGGGGACCGGGGAGCCCAAGGCAACTGTGCAGGAGGGACCGGCGAGGAAGCACCAAAGATTTTCTGCGCTGCCTCTTTCACACCCTCGAGCGTCCTTAGCTAAGAGTGAACATCCACAGTCGTTGAAACACGGCTAAGCCTGTCGTTTCGATTTCAGTTCTCCTTCATCCCGAACCTGCAAAGAATGGCTGTAATATCCGGTTTGCTTTTAACTTCTAACGAGAACGGTCGGTGCGTCTCCGTAGAATCCAGACGCAGCCTGCGCGAAAGCATAGGCGAGGGCAGCTGAGAACTTGCCCCTGACCGCAGCGCCCGCCCTAGGTAAGTTCGCTCCTAAACTTGGTCTTCCACGCACAAACCCATTAACTAACAACAACTACAAATTCCCAAGCGCAGATTCCACGCCGGCAGACGGCAACGACGGCACAAGAACGGCGAGGGTGCTCCAATGGTGTGTGGCCCTTGGGATGGTTTGCCTGCAAAGCGATAGCGCGTGCACCCTGTCTCCGGGATGCGCTGTCCCCCCTCTCGCAGCCACCCGGGTTTGCACCAAAAGCGCTGCACGGAGGACTGCATCCGACTGCATCTTTAGAAACCTGGATGAAGCCCTTTCTTAGACTGAGGGACCAAACCCCGACTCAGTCGCAGAGGTGCTGCGTGGAGTCAGTCGCTCCCTCCTTTTCCCACCGCCCTTCTTCACACAGGTCCTTGCCTGCACCCCTGCTGGGCACTGGGAAACCAGAGAGAAAGGATGATCCTTACCTTAGAGACCATGTAAATCTAAACTTTGGACTGTTGGTTGTTCTTTTATTGATTACATTCAATATTCTGAAGATGCTATAAAGCTCTATTACATGAAATCATTCAACATTCTTCCTGATCGATTGTTAATCAACTGTTAAAAATAACTGTATGACCTAACTAGATGATTTGTTCACCATGCAATGTTTCTAAATGCACCATCCACACGCATAATAACCTGCGGTATTTATTGAAAATACAGGTTTGAAGCATTCTTAACCATCACTCCAGATAACTCTTACAGAGAGTAACTTGGGAAAAGAATGATCATTTATCAGTATATAATAGGGCTACCTCATTCTACTTTTTATATTGCGGAGAAAAGCTTCTTGCCTTGCTTCCACAGTCCTGCTTTGCATTAAACATTTTTTTTAAAAAAACATCACTTTGTAAGATCATCTCTTTCCCAAAGCTTTTCAAAATATTAACTATGAGAACTCCACATTTCCTCCTGACACGGCATTACAAAGGCTCATGTGTTTTACTTCTAATCTCTTCTCGAACCACCCATAGAAAAGAAGAGAACTGGTATAGAAGAAGTCTCTTAAGAATCAAATTGAATTTTTGAGCAAAAAAATATTTTAGTTACCCCCTCACTCCTTGGTAATTTCCATTTACAGAACCTATTGACACAGAATTTGTTGCTCTACTATTCTGTGGCTTCACAGGCTCATTATAGAAACAATACATTAATTGTGGAAAATTTAATATATTGAGAGGTTTTTGTCATTGATCCAGCCAGTAATGAATTAAGCAGGAATTACTGTTTTACCCATAACACTGATTAGAAAGCTGATATTTATAGAGGTGAGTTCCTTTTTCAAGGTCGCCCAGGCAACAGATGACCAGAACCCTCGGTGTTAATGCATAGCAGTCTCCCTCCAGAATCCGTACTATGGCATCCCAGGATGTCTTTGGGTTGCCCCTGCCTAACACCCTTGCAGTGCCCTCCTTGTCTGTGGTTCTTGTCAGGTCTGATTCCACCGCCTCTTACTTCTCATGGGACCGTTTGCTCCCTCCATGTCATATTCTCATGGTAACCCTTCCCTCCTCCATATCAGCTTTTACTTTCGGGAAAGAGTTGTCACCATTTCTACCCAAACCAAGTCTTTGCCTTCTTTTGGAATTTCACCCTTCCTGCCTCCTTAGATACTTATTTTTTAAGCAATACTCACATAGCACTTATTATGTATCAAATATAATTTTAAGTGTTTCATATGCATGCATTCTGGGATACTTTTTGTTCTGGCCCTACAATTTAGTTACTGTGAGATTCCCATTTCACAGGGGCGCCTGGGTGGCTCGGTCGGTTAAGCGTCCGACTTCGGCTCAGGTCATGATCTCGCAGTTCGTGGGTTCTGTGCTGACAGCCAGCTCAGAGCCTGGAGCCTGTTTCAGATTCTGTGTCTCTCTCTCTCTCTCTCTGACTCTCCCCTGCTTATGCTCTCTCTCTCTCTCTCTAAGAAATAAATAAAACACTAAAATTTTTTTAAAAAAAGAATTCCCATTTCACAGACGAAAAAACAGAGACAGAGAGATATCTTTCCAGTAATCACACAGCCCGGAAAGTATGAATCTTGTGTTTGAACTCAGGCAGTTGAGCTCCAAACAGTATGATGCTGTCTCTCTTTGACTTATCAGTCATCCATGTCTTTCCAGGATCTTCAAAAATCTCTCTTTCTCTGTGTCTCCATCTGTTTGTCACAATCTTTATCTCCTTGCTCTTGCTCTAATTTTAGCTCTACTCTACATCTCCCCCTCTATCAACACCTTTGACAAATCTCTTTTATATGCCTGAAAATTCATGGATATCTGCCATGTAATTTGTCATTTTTGTTGTTCCCACAAAATATGGAGAGCAAATATAATATTGAATAGTTATGTAAGGAAGCATTCTTTATCCAGATTGCAGCCTGCTATTTCAACTAACATCTCAAGTCAGGTAAGAAAGTTGTAATTGCGTGTTCCCACCTGTCCCAAACTATACAGGATCATATTACCCAGACTCACCTATAATGACACAGGAGTGGCGAGCTCACGTCTCTCTCCTAAAGGAGGTGCTCAATTGTGCCCAATGAGCACTGACTTCCTTGAGGGCACGCCCTTGTAGGGGCACCTTGGTGCATGAGACCTCCTACCACCTTGGGTTCTGTACTGCCTAAATAACTATGCAGATAACCCCACCTTAAGCAGAAGACTGGTACCAGTGTGGGGACATGTGAGTGTTATTTAGCATGATCTTAGAATAAAGGCACAATAAATGTTCTTTGGCTGGTCTCTATCTTTTGGTACGATGAAACGTTCCATTCATTTAGTTGAAAACAGTCAAAGCAGAGTCTAGCTCAGATGTGGAACTCTGTCAGATCTGGGACGATCCTCAAAAATCCTCACAACTGGCTCTCTTTGCTGCAAACTTATAAATGAGAAATGGTTTTCAGTACCTGAATGAATCCTGGCCCCATATATTTCCTTTTTAATGTTTGTTGTTTGTTTGTTTGTTTGTTTGTTTAAAGAGAATGAGCAGGAGAGGGACAGAGAGACAGGGAGAGAGAGAATCCCAAACGGGCTTCCTGTGCCAGCTCAGAGCCCGATGTAGGGGTTCAGTCTCACAGACTGTTAAGAGTCAGACACTTAACCAACAGAGCCACCCAGGAACCCCTGGACCCATATATTTCCTGAAGCACTGTGTATAAAGGTTTTGCATGTTGAGACAAGCTGCATTATTTCTTCTCTCTTCTTCTACGCTCACTCCCCCAACCACTCCACCTCCTATTCTCTTCCTTTCACTAAATCTATCCTCCTCATGGGCACGGATCACCTTTAATTTCTCTTTCTCAGAATATTCTGTATATCACTCAACCCCTGATAACCCTACCCATTGCTGTGTATTTCATCTCCTGCTTACTTTTCTCCAGACCACTTACCGTCATCTAACACATGATCTTTTCTCATTTGTCTTGTTAATTACTTGGCCGCCCCTACTAGACTAGAGCTCTATGAGGCAAGAATCTTATCCATTTTGTTCATTTCTGGATACTGAGCCCCTAGAACAGTGCAGCATATGGTAGATACTCAATAAATATTTGCATAATCGATGAGCCACTGTATTGCCCTGGAATCCTGGAAGCTCTATGACTACTCTTCTCATTTCCTTCATATCTTCTTCTGCCTTCCCCCCACAGTGTTAGTTTTCTCAGGACTCCATCATCAGTCCTTTGCTTTCTTCATTCTGTTCATTTTCTGCATCTCCTGGATATGATTATTTTAGGGTTTGCTTTAAGAACAATTAAGATAACAGAAATAAGGTTTTCTGTACCAGGCCTTGACACACTAACTAGGGTACATCCTTTTCCCTTAGGAATGATGTTATATATTCCATAAGCAGAAAGCTGACATGTGTGTAACGTGTATGACCGTTAGAAGTGCCTTCGGGATCTTGTGTTATATTGAACAGTTCTTCTGGATTACAGGTTACCATGGCATCTGGACTCACCATGACAGCCCCCATTTGCCTGATAAAAAACGAGGAAGAGGAGCTGGTAGTGAATCCAGAAGCACTAGAGATTCTTGACAATATATCTCAGCCTGTGGTGGTGGTGGGCATTGCAGGGCTGTACCGGACAGGAAAGTCCTTCCTGATGAACCGCCTGGCAGGACAGAACCACGGTGAGTGTTGTCCTGGCCCCGGGGCAAGACATTTGGTTGGCACCATCAGTGCCACAGGCTGGTCATGCCTCCTCTAGTCATCTTAAGGGAGAGCTTAACCCCTCCCACTGAAGAAAACTTCTAATTCTCACCACCAAATTTACACCCTAACTCTATCTACCCCCAAAACCTTATTCTTCTTACCTAGTCAAAAAGAAGAGTCTCCAAGTCTGCTTGTTCTCTGGAACCCATCCACTCTCATCAGCTCAGCTCCTGTAGTGATTCCTTTTCTTTCTTTTATGCCACTTTTCCCAAGTTACAGTGTCATTCCCAGCAGCATAAAAATTTAGTTTATTGTATATTCTCTTTAAAAAAGATATAAAAAAAGAGGAAGGAAGGAATGAAGGAGGGAGGAAGGAAGGAAGAACCTATTACTCCCAAATCTCAAGGGATTTGATTAAATTTTTTCTTCCACTTCATAACAAAAGTTTGATAAATTATGCTCCCTCTTCTGTATTTGGTATTTTCTAATCTGTAAACTATAATACACTCAGAAAACTTTATAAAACATACATGCACTATAAAGTTATCAAGTGTAAGATGGTCACCTGATCAGGTAAAGAAGTTTAACATTACCAACATTCAAAGCCCAAATCACACCCTGTTACACACTTACCTGTGCTCACCAGTATTTTTAATTTTGATGGCACTTCTTTGCTTATTAAAGATGGTTTTAGGGACATCTGGGTGACTGTCAGTTGACTGCCGACTCCTGATTTTGACTCAGGTCATGATACCAGGGTCACGAGACCCTGTGTCAGGCTCTCCGCTGAACCCTCTCTCTCTCTCTGTCTGCCCCTCTACCCAGCTCGTTCTCTCTCTCTCTCTCCAAAAAAAAAAAAAAGATGGTTTTATAATCTATGCATTTCAAAAAAGTTTAATTTGGTCTGCTTTTAAAGTTTATGTAAATGAAATTGTACTGTATGTATTCTTTTGTGTGTTGTTTTTCTTGCATGCATATGTAATTTATTTGTGTTAACTGCTTTACAGTGTGCCATTGTATGAAGATATCAGAATCTATTTCTCCCTTTATTAATGAATGTTGATATTTGTCCCAGATTTTATTGTTTATGAATTCAACTATCATAAATGTTTTTGCACTTAATCTCCGGTACATACTTATTCAGTCTTTCCCTGTTGATTATATCCAGAAGTGGACTTGCAAGATCACAGGGTATGTGTTTTTTCAGCCTTTCTAGACAATGTCAAATAGCTTTTTAAATTTTATGTACAATTTACATGATTATTAGCAGTCACTGAGATTTTTCCACATCCTTATTGCCATTTGGTAATGTTAGACATTTCAGCTTTAGCTAATCTTGTAACTATATAGTCATATAGTATATGTCTCACTATGAATCAGTTTGAGAGCCTTTTCACATATTTATTTGCTGCTTGTATTATTTTTTTCAGTGCGAAAAAAAATTTTTTTCTTAAGGGTCAGCTAAAACTACACAGGTTAGTAGAGTTTGCATTAATCTGTCCTGTGACCTATTTGAGCCTATGCAGCTGCAAGACGAATAAGGGGCCCACAGTGTTTCCTCAGAAAATCCTTAATCTTTATAAACGTTGGATTGACTGTCGCTGAAATGGAAGAAACTCCTCTCCCTGCTGGGCCCTGAAATGAAAGAAATTTACAAGTTTCACCACCTAGCTCCTGGGCAACCTGGACTACCTATTCTCCCTGTATATTGTTGACTCCTCCCTTGCAGGTTTCCGCATGAACTCCACAGTGAGATGTGAAACCAAGGGCATCTGGATGTGGTGTGTGCCCCACTCCTTCAAGAAGAACCATATCCTTGTCCTTCTGGACACTGAGGGCCTGGGGGATGTGAAAAAAGTAAGGAAGAAAGTTGAGAAAACTTTCCTGCCCTTGCCTATTAATTCACTACCTCAATTCCACTTCTGTGACTTATTCCTACAAATAGCAAGTGCAAATTATAGATAATGAGGTTAAATTCTCTTACCTTGAATTTTTTCTTTGAGAGCACAAATTTTGTATTTTGAGGCAAGATATTGATCTTATTTTTAATACCAGGATTAATGGCACAGTTTAATAAACACTTTTAAGTAGCTACATCCAGGGCTGTCTCCTAATGCACTACAGACACAGCAGGGAAGAAAGTAAAGACCCAGAGTTTAGTGGGGAGATATCAAGTACTTAGTACAATCAGTACAAGGTACCATGGATGCAACTCCATAGTAGGTAGCGCTTAGATTTCAACTTTCCTGGTGAAATAACACGGAAACCAACTAACCTTAACTCATCAGGTCAATGGGACTACCAGATAAAGTGTATGGATTGGTGAGTTTGAATACAGCAGCCTCAAAAATAGGGTTTGAGCAAAGTAATATATTTAAATAAACTCTAAAAAAACTTTGAGTGTTCCCGGAACATCCATAATGATTTTAGGCTAAGTTTCTTTACTAACTTCTAAAAAGCGTGATCTTGACCAATAGAAAACATCGTAAACAGGACGCTTGTAGGTGTGTTGTCTTTACAATATTAGGCACAATCAGTAGTTTCTCCTTACTTTATATAAGTCTGAGTCTACGTTGTAGCAGTAGAAGATTGGTTGATCCCAATACTGCCCCCCCCCCAGAAGTAAAGTAGAGACTTTGAAATTCTGAATTAAAATTTTGTTAATGTTTTAAAACTCTGTTTTAAAATCCTCAATATAAAATAAAGTATAAAATAAAAACAGAAGAGAAACTAAAACAATACCTATTAAGCCTCATGAATCCATCTCACCATGTTTGAATTTTAACAAGTTTGTCCCTTCTTCGAATGTACCAGCAACTTTTCAAACTAAGAAAAAAGAACAAAAGTACTAACTTGTTACTTACCATTCAAGGTCCCCTCAACTTAATTCTTAGTGAGTTAGATCTACTCTAATTACCCCTCACCCCCTAAAATGAAGAGGAGTTCTTGATGGTGAAATATATTTTACCCAAAACTTGTTTCCTTTTATCTAGTTACATTTGTTGAAGAGACCAAAACATACCATATTATTAATAACTGATGACAATAGAAAGCAGCTCACTAAATTTAGATTTAGGTAGTGTCTAATTCTGTTTTTCCCGGCCTTAAATTCCCCTCCCATCTTGTCCTGAATCTTGTCCCCTTCCCAGCCTCGTCATCTACTTCCACACATTCACTCATTGCTTCAGCCAAATGGAGTAATTCTGTGATACCTTTATATGATTGTGCTTTTCAAATCTGACTTGGCCAGTGTTGGCCCTGCCACCCGCATGATCTTTTCATTTCCACAAATCCACATTCCATCATTTCTTTAAAACCTACCTTTTTTTTTTTTTTACCCACTGCCATCATTTCACAGGCAGATGTAATCTCTTGCTCAAAATTCACAGTGCACTTTTCTTTTTTACATTTTTGGATTCAGCAGTTTTTCTTTTACATTTTAGGTTCTATGCCTATAAGAGATCATTAACTTGGTTAATGTTTCTTGGTTGTATGTTTACGTATCGATTGGTCAACCCAGAAAGTCAACTTCTTGAGGGCGAGGACTACCATATGGGTAGTTGCATCCATCCAACCAAATATATTGCCTGGCATTTAGAAGACACCCAATGAATAGCTGTTAAATTTAACTGAATAACATTGTGTTTTTAATGTTGACCATGACACATAAAATTTGCTATAGGAATAATTTCCTGCTTATTGGCGTATATGTGCTGTATTCTAGTTACTATGTTAATGAATGGAAATGTTAACGGGTAAATGAAGGGTGAACTCTTTAGTCTTTTGCTCTAATGTGCTTTCTAGGTCAACCCTAAGAATGACTCATGGATCTTTGCCCTAACTGTGCTTCTGAGCAGCACCTTGATCTACAACAGCATGGGCACCATCAACCACCAGGCCCTGGAGCAGCTGCAGTATCCTTCCAGGGACAAACCACCAAGTTTTATTGAGCTTACAGGAATGGCAACTGAGACTGTGATCTTAATTGGTTGAGGAGAAAGGGACATGGCACATGTTAATGTTTATAAAATTTGTTTTTATAAGACCTGAAAATTGTGGTGTAAATCATTTCTCCTTCCTTAGCTAAATTCTCAGCTACGTGACTGAACTAACACAGCTAATCAGGGCAAAATCCTCAACATCTGATGAAGGAGAGGACTCCACTGAGTTTGTGAGTTTCTTTCCAGACTTTGTTTGGACTGTTCGGGATTTCACTCTGGAGTTGAAGATAGATGAATCTTCCATCACCGAAGATGAGTACCTGGAGGATGCCTTGAAGCTGATTCCAGGTCTCAGAGCATGGTGTGGGTGGTGAAAGGTTCCAAAGGGAGTGGGATCAACTAAGCCCTGTCGTTCGGGACTTGAATTCAATTTTTGTTGACTTGGTTCCAGATGTAGTTTAATAATGAGAGGTGATTGTTGAATGGTGTTTGGTGATTGTGTTTGACTGGTTATTACTTGCAAACCTCCAGCTGCTGGGGTAAGTTCACTGAGGAAATTTAAGGACTAAGGTGGAACCAAATGATTTTAGACCAAATAGGTATTGTGAAACATTTTTCTAGGTTACAGTACTGCAACGTCCTAAGGCCCACATGCTGGTGTTCCTTATTAAGTGCTCCTCTTGTTTAATACTGACAAAAATAGCTCATCAGATTAGAAGGTGGTGAACATTGAATCACAAGAAATAATAGGACATAAATTATTTGTTATGAAAATATACAAAACATAAAATTTACCATTTTAACCATTTTTGAGCTTAAACTTCTATGGCAATAGGTACATCCACATTGTTGTAGACCATCACCAAAAAGTGTTTTATCTTCCCCACCCAAAATTAAACACTAACTCCCTCATACCCTCTTCCCACAGCCTTTGGCAACCACCTTTCTACTCTCTGTCTCCATATAGGTATCTCATAGAAATGGAATCATACACTACTTGTCTTTTTGTGACTGGCTTATTTCACTAACCATAATGTCCTGAAGATTCATTCATGCTGTAGCAGGTGTCAGAACTTCTTCCTTTCTGAGACTAAATAGTATTCCACTATGTATATACTATATGGATATACCATATTTAAATGACTTTATTTTAAAAATATATTTTATGCTTCTATGAAATATTCCATGAAATATTTATGCTTGTAGTGCCTGGGCAGTTACAAATTTCAGAGAAAGATATGTAGACATTAAGTGTCCAGAAAGAAAGAAAAAAAAAGATGTCCTTCTAGTAAGACTTTCAGGTCCACATTTATCTCTCACATGATTTCACTTTCTTCTTTCTTACGGTCTTATACATCATGTTACCATTTTAATATTATTAATTCACTGCATAAAAACTTTACTTGCATTTTATTTTTATTTTATTTTAACAGAGTGAATAATTGATGGCACCTGGAAGTAACACACATTTTTACTTAATCATTCATGTATTCATGTTTTTAAAAAAATTTTATTGAACTTCTTATATATCCCCCTAAATCATTCTATGAAGTACTTTCAGTCAGATATAGTCTGATATAGATAGTGTTAAGGTCTCCAAATTACCCTTAGGTTAATCTTACCATGTGAATGCGTTTGCTAAAAGAACTCCAAATACATTTCTTTGGTGTGATTTTTTTTTTTACGCTGAATTTTAGAAATTTTTTTCTTCCATTGGTATTATTAGTCCTCCTGTTATTTTCACAGACCAACGTCTTTTTTTTTTTAATTTTTTAAAATGTTTTATTTATTTCTGAGAGAGAGAGAGAGACAGCATGAACAGGGGAGGGTCGGAGAGAGAGGGAGACACAGAATCTGAAGCAGGCTCCAGGCTCTGAGCTAGCTGTCAGCACAGAGCCAGATGCGGGGCTCGAACCCACGTACCGTGAGATCGTGACCTGAGCTGAAGTCGGACGCTTAACCGACTGAGCCACCCAGGCGCCCCTCACAGGCAACGTCTTACTCTTCTTTCTGGCATTACTTTATTTTGAGCCCATATTTCATATTTGATATGGAGACAGATCAAAAAAGGAATTTTCACCAGTTTTATTCTTTCACCAGTAGTTTGATAAACATTTAATCAGTACTTAAACCACTAAACTCCATTCCAGTGCTAAGGAAACCAATCATAAGTTTCTTCAGTTGGGCCTGATGCTTTTCCTTCTTCTCCCATAGTATTTTCCTGACTCTGCTCCATGCAGAAATGGATTTTCCATGCCTATGGTGATGGCCCAGGTGGGCTAGAAATTATTGGATTAAAGGAGATTTACAGGCACAGGAGCTGCAATCATGCAAAGATTCTTGGAAATGAAGTCCTCACCCCATTACCCGAAGGCTGCCTTTCAGTGATCAACTGTTTTCCACCTTTGCAGGCACAAATCCCAAAATCCAAAATTCCAACATGCCGAGAGAGTGTATCAGGCAATTCTTCCCAAAACGGAAGTGCTTCATCTTTGACAGGCCTACAAATGACAAAAATCTCTTGGTCCATATTGAGAACGTGCCAGAAGACCAGCTGGACAGTAGTTTCCGGGAGCAATCAAACAAATTCTGCACCTATATTTTCACTCATACAAAGACCAAGACCCTACGAGAGGGAATCATTGTTACTGGGAACCGTGAGTCATCTTTGTCCCAAAGCACGTCTCCGTATCAGTGTGCGTGGTGGGGCTTTGAGTATACTCTGCATTTGTCAGTAACTTTGTTGACATCTGTGTGTAACTATGGAGAAGCAGATATTTATGCCATGAAAAGATATCCATACATGTTTCTTAATTAGTCTCTCTGCATGAGGGTTTGCTGAAACTTAAGATATCTCAAAGCCCTAATTCACTAATTATAAAAAGGCAAGATGGAGATAAAGAGTGGACATCTGTATATTGAGAAATCCTATGGGATAACTTCTTGTCTTTAAGGATATAGTAGATATTTGTAAACTTACATAAGTCAGATCATAAATAGGAAGCTATAAGTTCCTTTAAGCCCACTGAGAATAAAAGATACGTATAATCTTATATGCAGGGAAGGCTTCATGGGCATGTGGCTTAAACAGTCCTGTAATACCTTCTACAGAGATGGGCCCATACTATCTCTGTATTTTGTTTTGTTTTTTTTAAGTTTATCTATTTATTTGGAGAAAGAGGATTCCAAGGTGTCAGAGCAGAGCCCAATGTGGGGCTTCAACTCACAAACCATGAGATCATGACCTAAGTAGAAATCAAGAATCGGTCACTTAACCAGTTGAGCCACCCAGGCAACCCTCTATCTCTGTTTTGAATTCTTCATCATTTTCAACTAGAAGCCACACAAATTATGTAGCTGGTCTTCTTTATGTATACTACTTCACTTCTATAATCTGTTCTTTTTTATTCTCATTGAATGGGAAACTATTTTTCTAGTGACCCATGAGCATATTGGTTGTAATTAATCGACTATTTTTAAAAAAATTTTTGATGTTGATTTATTTTTGAGAGACAGAGACACAGCGTGAGTGGGGAAGGGGCAGGGAGAGATGGAGTTACAGAATCCAAAGCAGGCTCCAGGCTCCAAGCTGTCAGCACAGAGCCTCATCCGGAGCTTGAACCTATGAGCTACAAGATCATGACCTGAGCTGAAATCAGATGCCCAAACAACTGAGCCACACAGGCGGTCCTGTAATTGATCAATTAAATTGTATATGAAGAAATGGAGAGCAGTGAAAGAAAGAATAGGAAAACAGTAATGTTAGAAAGGAATAGATTCCCAAAAGAAGAAAATAAAATTTCCTTCTAAATAAGGTGGGGGTTTTTTTGTGATCTCAGGATAATGCTCCATAAAAACTGGAAGCCAATGATTAAGACCTCACTATTTATCCTCAAATATCCTGGCTTATTCAGGGCTGGGAGCTCTGTTGAAAGCTTATGTGCATGCCATCGAGACGGGAGAAGTTCCTTGCTTGGAGAACGTGGTGACAGCACTGGCCCAGCGTGAGAACTCAGTGGCCGTGCAGAAGGCAGCCGACCACTACAGCGAGCAGATGGCCCAGCGAGTGAGGTTCCCCACAGACACGCTCCAGGAGCTGCTGGATGTGCATGCGGACTGTGAGAGGGAAGCCATTGCAGTCTTCATGGAGCATTCCTTCAAGGATGACAAGCGGGAGTTCCAACAAAAGCTTGTGGTAATGTGTCTTAGCATTTATGCTTCCTAATCCCTACCCTTCTGGACTAATGCTTACAGTACATTTTTTTGACTCTGTGGCTCATCTACCTCTCATGGTAGATGGAGCCTGGGTTCTTGTGAGTGACAGGGAACTATAAGGTTGCTATTCACCTTTTTACTAAAAAGATGGACATTTTATTAATTTTCTATTGTAGGCATAGTATGGTGCCATACTCTGCTCAGAGTGTCACAGACTGAAAACAAGATGTTGGCCAAAATGAGTTCTCAGCTACAGGCTGTGGAGTGGCACCAAGTTCATTCAGGCTGCTGACTGGATCCACTTCCATTTGGTTGTAGGATTCATGTTCCCTTTTTTGTTGGCTTTCAGACAGGGGGTGCCTCCAGCTCCTAGAAACATTTTTTTGTACCTCTCCATGTTCTCCTTTCATCTTCAAGCCAACAATGACACATCAAATTCTTTTCATGTTTTAGCTTTTTTGACTTTCTCATCTACAAAGAGAATGGGAAAACTCTGCTTTAAAAGAACTCAAGTTTTTATCTAAGCCTTCTCCACTCCTACCTTCTAGTTATCTCCATTTCTTAAAGTTAACTTGTACCATATACTATCTAACCACTGGAATAAAATTCATCAAATTCATAGGCTCCAGGACTATGGAAGGGGTATACATTAGAAGAAGGAAATCTTGGGGTGCCTGGGTGGCTCAGTTGTTTAAGTGTCCAACTTCAGCTCAGGTCATGATTTCACAGTTCGTGGGTTTGAGCCTCGCATGGGGCTCTGTGCTGACAGCATGGAGCCTGGAGCCTACTTTGGATTCTGTGTCTCCCTCTCTCTTTGCCCCTCCCCCACTCACACTCTGTCTCTGTCTCTATCTATCTTTCAAAAATAAATAAATATTTTTTTAAAAAAGAAGAAGGAAATCTTGGAGGACAATTTAATTCCTAGGGACAATTAATTACCATTGGCACCTTTCTTTCAGTCTATGACCACCCTACAGTGAAAAAATCTCTTTGTTCATATTGAGAAAATGCCAGAAGATCAGCTATATTTTAATTTTCAAGAGCAGAGGAAATGTTTATTTCTTTATCTTTACACATTCAAATTCTTATTAACAGATTTCAATGAGGGTTCCAAAGTCTGTTCAGAATACACTTTAGTCATTACCAGATGGTTATGTTTGGGGGGGGGGGGAAGGGGGATGTGGAT
>NW_027533089.1:13019919-13212216 GCF_008692635.1 Crocuta crocuta
GGGGGGGGTAGGGGGATGTACATTTTAATCCATAACAACCCAAACTCTCTGAGGAAACTCTACTTCCAAAAACAATTCAACTTCCTATTGCTCATTGTTGATGACTGGGTCACTATTTATCTTACTACATTGGAAGGAACCATGGAGTTCATGTCTTCCAACCCCAGGGAAGTAAAGGGACTTTCCACAGGTCACACAGAGAATTGATCAGAACTAGGACTAAAAGTCTCTTGAGTCCTTGTCCATCCCATGTTCCAGTGTGCTCTTAAGTAATCAGGATGCTTTTTCTAAGAGGATGACAGTTGGACTTTCCCCTCTCACAGCTTCTTCCCATTGGATTTCTCTACATTTCCCTGGCAGGACACCATAGAGAAAAAGAAGGATGTTCTCCTGATGCATAATGAAGATGCATCTTTCAAATATTGTCAGAATGCAATGGAGCAGATTTCAGAGCCTCTGAAGAAAAGCATTTTAAAAGGAACTTTCTCTGTTGCTGGAGGATATCATCTGTACTTAGAAGCAAAAAGAAACGTTGAACTTGATTATAAACAGGTGCCCAGGAAAGGAGTTAAGGTAAGGAATAAAGGGGAAGAGGTTGAACTGTAGAGTGGAGTTGGGTGGCTCTGTTGCACCTTCTGAATATATAAGACCCCAGTACCAATTATGGAGAAAAATCAGAGCAAGGCAATAATTCCTTATGGAGCATATGATAGTATTTGTGCTAAGTCCCCGGGGAATGCAAATATTAGAGACACACCTTTGTTCCCAAGATGCTGATTTTACTAGAGATAAAGACAAATAGTGAACAGGATAGAGTACGATAAAGGTTATAATGGTGTGCTACTATACTAATGATGATGGTAATGATGATAATAATGGTTAACACATCGAACACCTTGAACACTGAATTTCTCTACCATCTATATGGTCTTTAGGTGCTTTTGCTGGATTATTAATTTAATCACCTGAATAATATTATGAATTAGGTATCCTACTATCTACATTATGCACTTGAGAATTGTGATGCACAAAGAAGTTAATAAATTGCCTAAGGTCATACCACAGTAAGTGGTAGAGCTGGTAGGGCAAATTAATATCATGGTGGCCATTCAAAGCTCAGGTGGCAGCTTAGGAAATGTTATAGAAGGTAGTTTCTAGAAGTTTAAGATGAAGTATTTATAGATGTTAGCTTTGTTGAGAAAGGCTAGAAGAGCTTCCAGGAAGAAGAAGAAAAGACTATCCAAATACCCATAAACACTAGATTTAATATGTTTGTAGAATCAGGAGTCTGGTTGGCTGTAACCCATGGTGGGGCTCAGGGGTGGGTGTCAGAAAAGGGTCTCAAGAACTAAGAAGACTATGATGGAGTTTTTCCATTATCATCAATAGATTAGAATTTATGCTGTGGAGGTAGAAGGAAGGGAATCACTCAGGGATACACAATTTACTGGGCCACATTTGAGGTTTTGAACAATAATTTCTGCAGCCAGAGACAAGACCTTTGTCTCCTGACATGTACTTGCTCCTTGTTCGTTGGTTCCTCAGGCAAATGAGATCCTCCAGAACTTCCTACAGTCGCAGTCACCAATAGAGGAATCCATCATGCATTTAGACAAAGCCCTCACTGCTGGGGACATGGCCAAAGCAGGTACAGGGGAGGGCTCAGCTCACAGCTAGGTTGGTAGTTTCCTGCACTGCCCGCTGACAGGTCTGACCAAAGACCTTCTAGCAATAAGGCATTTGCTCTCCTACCACAGAACACATGCTCTGTTCAATCAAATCTGAAAATAACAAGACAAGTGGTAGTTGTACATCAGCCCGCCAGGCAGAGCCTTCACAATGAGAAACCTGTCAGTTGTGTGGCCACCTGGTGAAATTAGAAATTTCCCAGTCACCCTTGCAAAGTTAGTTTAGTCTCTGAGCTCAGGAGGGTCATACCTGACCTGTTATTTTATTCCCTTTAAAAACTTTCATGGGGCAGTGGAGCAATCCAAAAGGGAGGCCTCTGAGAAGGAACAGGAACAGCTAAAACAGAAAGAAATTGAACAACAGCAAAAAATGGAGGCTCAAGAGAGGAGCCTCAAGGAAAACTTAAGCCAGCTAGAAGAGAAGATAAAGAGGGAAAAAGAAGATTTTCAGGAAATGCTGGAAAGGATGTTGAAACATTATCTGAAGGTAAGTCTGTCCTGGATTTGGGTAGATCCTCACTCCTCAGGAAGAGAAAGACAACATTTTAAGCAAAGTCATGATCCAAGAGTGAAACACAAATGGCATATGATTTACTAACTGCCTCAGTCCATCTGGATCCTGCTGTGACCCTTAAAGCCATAATATTTCTTCCCCTTCTGTAGTGCTCAACTTTGGAGTATAAAAAAAAACACCCATTGGGGAATGGGTTGCTATTTGGAGTGGTTATGAAATGGTCTTGTGAACCCCAATTGAATAGGGTCTTTGTCTTCTAGTCCTAGCATCATTAGGAGTCTTGATACAATCATCAGATAGATCTGAAATAGATTTGTTTTGTCTTGAAAGTATCCAATTAGGTCTGATGTGAAATGCGAAGGCTCCAAAACTTGCTGCAGTTTTTTCCAGATCTGTCTGAATATGCTGGGGTTCTTATAAAACATAGAAGAAAATGTATCCTTGGTCCAACCTGGAGCTTGATAAGCAATGTCCTGTACAGAGTCAGTAGTAACTACTTTTTATTAGACAGTTGTGGCCATGCAACCTCAAGTAGAACTGAGAATTAATTAGAATTAAAACTGTATTCCTACCCAAAGAGCATCACTTGGGTAGAATGCATTATGGAGAAAGTTCTCAAGTCTGATCTAGGCCCAATACCTCCCCACCCCCAGAGAGATGATGCTGAGGACATCTTAGGAAGTTATAAACCATGGATACTCTCCTTATCCAGATCGAAATGTATGGACACGTTGGCTATCCCCAGAAACAGCAGTCTAAAGTGGTAGAAAAATAGACACCTACGTTTGCTGCTGACTGAATCTTGATAATGGCGATTTTTACAAGTGGACTCTTTTCCTTTTATAGATCCAAGAAGACTTGCTTACTGAAAGATTTGGAAATAAATCTGAGGAGTTGAATAAGGAGATAAATCGACTACAAAAAGAGATTGAAAAAAACAAAAAAACTGATCCACTGTTGATTTCAAAAGCGATTGATGTGGCTGGGAATGTATTAATTGTGGCACTACCTGAAATTTTTAAGCTAGTCCATCAAGGGAAGAAAATTCTCAATGAAAAAAAATAAATAGGCTTAGATTTCTTGTTAAGGATATTATAAAATGAGGGTTCTTTTGTTGTAATAGTTTAATACTGTGCTCATTTTTGAAATAACATGTGTCATGCCACTTTCATACAACAAAAGTTTAAAAATAAAAAGTGATAAAAAAAAATCATCTCATGGCATACAAAAAAGATAAACTTAATTTTGACTAAATGAATTAATTTAATGAGATGGGAACGAAGCTGGAAAATGCAATGGGAGAAAAGGCTAAATTTGCAATACCATTGTAACAAAATAGTTCTGAATAAGATTATAAAGACATTTGTAAAATTCACAGAGATATATTTCAAATGTACTGAAAAACACAAAACTTTATAAAGTGAACCAAAGTAAATAAGACATATATGGTGCATGTGTGTGTGTTTGTGTGTGTGTATATGTTCACAATTCCAACAAATATGTCAAAAATGCCTTGAAAGTAGACAAATTTATTTTACAGTATACATTAAAAAAACTATAAGCAAAAATATCCAATGCAACTCTATAAAGAGAAAAATAATGAGAGGCAGTTATCTCTAACTGGATGTTAAAACATCCCAACAATTAGCATAATGAATATTTAATGAATACCACAATGGTACTGACACCTGAATATTTAAACATTAGTAAATACTGAGAGTTTGTACATCAACAAAAATTCAGATAGAAATTTATTATATAATAAATTTGGCACTTCACATTAGTAAAGGGATAAGGAATATTCTGTAAGTGTAATTTGGACTCTTGGTGCCAATCTGGAAAAAAAATTTAGAGTCTTCCTTTCACCTTACACCAAAACAAATTTCGGATGTATCAAAGATTTTTAAATGAAAATTAAATTGTAAAAGATTAAGAAGTAGTTTTGTGGTAGAAAATTCCTTTTTCAGTGTGAAAATGATGATAAAAAAGATTAATATATTCAACTACATAAAAATAACAAAATTACTCATAGAAAAGAAAAAGCAAAACAAGAAGACAAATAGAAATATTGTCACAATAAAATTAGCAATTTATATCACAATGAGAATATTTCGTCAAGCTATACGGAGCCCTTATAAATCAGTGAGAAAAGATAACCCCATTAAAAATGTGCAGAACCATAAATAGAAAATACAGTTGGTCAATTCTGCTGATAATAGGAGCTATGGAAAGTAAAACTGTCAGCTACCTGTTTCACCTCTCTGATTTGCAAGGAAGAACACTTTTGACAGAAGACTAGGGTGTAAAAAATATGAAGGAGGAAGACTGCTCAGCAGAGTAAGGAACTAGAAAGACACAGAGATGCGCCCAAATCTTGTTTTCATTAGGAATTCTCAATAAAGCCTGAAAATTCTAGCCCCTATAGATAAAAATTCACTTGGGAAGTCTTCTGGACTTCCAATTCCAATTGGCCTATGAATTCCAATTCAAATTGATAACATGGGTAGAAGAAAAGAACATTTTTCTTTGAGCTCAACTCAGCTTCTATGGAATTCCTTTCCAGGTATCTGCAGATTCCATAAATTCTGCTCTGGCAAGAATGAATTCCTTCTGATTCTCAAGCTTCATGTGTTTTATCTTGACTCTAGGCTTTTGCACAATACATACATGTGTTTAAAAAAACCCTCCTTGATATTCTTTATATGTTAGCCTCTGTTCCTCCTTCTGGTCTCCTATTTCCTGACTTCTTGAGACTAGATGAGGTGACCTTTCTCTGTGCTGCCATTGTGCCTTGTCACTCTTACCATAGCACTTTTTATATAATTGTACAATGAAAATGACCTATTTACAGCTGTCTCTCCTACTGTCTCTTGATCTCAGGTACTCAGTCTTCTTCATCATCTTATCTTTAGCTCCCAATAGAGCCCACCATATAATCACCCAGGGTTCAAAACATGTTGATTGAATAAATACATGAGCTGCCATAAGAAAGGGCTCCAATTTACTGCGTTCTAACTAGATTATCTGATTTCTGAGCTCTAAATATAAAAGATGTAGCAGTTTCAATCCCTGGAACAAGGCACAGCTAAATTATCACATAAATAAAGTAATTTACCCCAGTTCCAACCTACTGCTCTCATGGTTTGTCCCCTTTACTTACTCACCAGGAAAAAGCATTCTTTTCACCCAGCAACTATATCAAAAGTTCCTGGTATCTGTTCAAATCAGGGAGTGTTACAATCCTTCATCCCTAGCAACCTTTCCTATCAGAATTATCTTACTATAAGTAACTCAAACGTGTCCAGTTAATGTATGACAAAGTTGTAGGTATAGTCACTGCTTGTTAAATAATTGTCTAACCAATAAATGTCTAATCTGAAAGCACTAACCCAATACATAGAAGGTACTCAGAAAATGTGTCTTGAAAAAAAAACGGTATTCTTTTGAAAATGGAAAACACTTTATCATTGTGTGTATGTGTGTGTGTCTGTATTATAAAAATACATCACATTCATTGAAAAAAAATTCATAATACTTGGGGCACCTGGGTGGCTCAGGTCATGATCTCGCAGTTCATGGGTTCAAGCCCCGCGTCCGGCTCTGTGCTGGCAGCTAGCTCAGAGCCTGGAGACTGTTTCGGATTCTGTGTCTCCCTCTCTCTGACCCTCCCCTGTTCACGCTGTCTCTCTCTCTCTCTCTCTCTCTCTCTCTTTCTCTCTCTCCCTCTCAGAAATAAATAAAACATTAAAAGAAAGAAAAAAAGAAAAAATTCATAATACATAGAAAACTCTAAAAAAGCTGATTTCTTCAATGAGCTACTAAATTTCAGAATATATATGCTTTTAGGGTTTTATGTATGCATCGTTGATTTATAGGTGTTTTTCCAAATAGAATCATACTACATACTACATATGCCAAGAATTAAATTACTCAGCCAGTATTTCCAAATGTTTCCACAGAATGTACTTTCCTTTTCCCAGGAAGGGTTTGGGAGGGTAGGCAGGAAATTCAGTTCCTTTATAAACAAAGCTCACAGGAAGATTTAACTGTTCCTGGAACTGTGCTTGATTGTTCCCTATAAACAACAGACTTGGTGTGCCTGCGCAGGCGCAGTTGGTTAAGCGTCCAACTCTTGGTTTCAGTTCAGGTCATGAACTCATTGTTCATGAGTTGGAGTCCTGCGTGGGGCTCTCTGCTGTGTGATCGGAGCTTGCTTCGGATGCTCTGTCTCCGTCTCTCTCTCCCCAACCCCCGCCCCCGCAAATAACTAAATAAACAGTAACAAATAGACTTTATTTATCACAAGAAAAAGCAAGTGATTTCTAGCATTAGTCCTATTTCTAAGTAGCCCTGCCCTTATTTTCCTTTTCTAACTCATTTACAACAAAAAACAAAGTTTCAAAATTTGTCCTCAAATGGACACCAGAACTTACTTTCATAAAAAAGATGGAGATAAGCTATAGACTTGGTTATTTACAATTTGTTAATCACAAACTGAAAAAGGTAGGAAAGTTAACAGGAGACCCCAGCACAGTGAGCTCGGGTCCAAATTTTCACAGACTGGAGTTGAATATAGCCCCCAATTCTATTGATACAGTGGTCATTTTAGGTTCTAAGCTTATATTCCTGGTGGTTTGGGTAAGAACCTGAATTCTGGATCAAACATTAAATTGTCCAGTGACAAAGATTCTCTCTTTGACCAAACTTTAGCCAGTCTCCTCTGAATTCTCTTCTCAAGTAGGCCTTGACTTTGGGGCTTCGTGTTTGTCTCTGCATTGGCCAATTTTAGCAAGAATCCTGCTAAGTCAGGCTAGCCAGAATCCTCCACTCCTGATATCTGATTACCCTCAATGTCTGATTGGGTTCTTTATTCTCCACCAGCCTCCAGCCCCCAGGTGATGTTTGATCACCCTGACCTGCCTTCACTAAGAATCCTATAGTGCCAGTTTAGCCAAAATTCTCCCTTAGTCCTCTTAGTAATTTTCTATCCACTGACCACCCCCATCCTGCTTCCGAATGGCTATGAATTCCAACTTTTCCTTACATTTGGAGTTGAGCCCTATCTCTCTTCCGACAGCAAAATCCCATTGTAGTGATCTCTCTACCTAGTCTTCCTTGAAAAAAGTCTTCAGGACCATTTTAACAAGTAGGATGAACTATTTCTCAGCGCTGTGATTCTGCAAGAGCCCAAATTCTGTTAGTTGTCTGTGACGTAAAAGAGGCAAAAGTTCTGAACATGTTTATTTGTTTTGACACAAAGCATTTATAATTAAAGGACCCAAGGGATGCCTGGGTATCTCAGTTGGTTAAGCACTCGACCCCTGATTTCAGCTCAGGTCATGATCTTGCACTTCGTGGGATCCAGCCCCACATCAGTCTCTATGCTGACAGTGAGGGGCTTGCTTGAGATTCTCTTTCTTGGCCCTTCCCCCACTCACACACACACTCTCTCTCCCTTTAAAATGAATAAGCAAGCCTTTTTCAAAAAACTCATCTGTAAAAAAAGAAAGGACCGAAGTGGCTATTTTTATTACAATAAAGACCGATACCAGAAATTGTAGTTTCGCGTTTTAGTTAAACTACAAAATAGGAACAAAACAGTGTTCAGCTTAAAGATGTACAATCAGTAGGAACTCCTGGGTGGCTCAGTTGATTAAATGTCTGACTTCAACACAGGTCATGATCTCGTGGTTCATGGGTTTGAGCCCCACATTGGGCTCTGTGCTGCCAGCACGAAGCTGGAGCCTGCTTCGGATTCTGTGTCTCCCTCTTTCTCTGCCCCTCTCCTGCTCACACTCTGTCTTTCTCTCAAAAAATAAACATTAAAAAAAAAGATGTACAACCAGTGAAATGCCACAAAACTAACACATTCCTGTAACTAATACCCAAGTCAGAAAAAGGAAAAGAGCACTAACAGTGCCCTAGAAGTTTTCCTGTGCCCCTTTTCTATCATAATTCTTCTATTCAACGATGCCCATTTTCCTGACTTTTTTTTTGTTTTAATTTTGGTGAACTACACACAACACAAGATTCGCCGTTTTAACCATTTTAAAGTGTACAAACGAGTAGTGTTAAGTCATTCACATTATCATGCAAGCAATCGCCAGGTCTCCTTACCTTGCAACAATTCAATTCCCTCCTGTGCTGCAGCTCCTGGCAAACACCAGGCTTTCTGTCTTTATGAATTTGACTACCTCTTATACATACCTCTCATAAGAAAAATCATACATTGTCTTTTTGTTACTAACTTATTTCACTTAGTATAGTTTCCTCAAGTTTCACTTAGGTTATAGCAGGTGTCAGAATTTCCTTCCTTTCTAAGGTTGAAAAGTTTTGCTTTTCCCTCTTTTCTATAGATGGACACTCGGGTTGCTTCTACCTTTTGATTATTATGAATAATGCTGCTATGAACATAGAGGTAAAAATACCTCTTTGAGTTTCTGCATTCAGTTATTTGGGGTCCATACTCACAAGTGGAATTGATAAATCATAGTAATTCTATTTTAAGTGTTTTCCAAAGTGGTTGTACCATTTTATGCTCCCGCCAACATTGTACAAAGATTTTAATTTCTTCCCTTCCTACTTTTCTTTCTCTTTTCTTTAACTGAAGTATAATTGACACGTAATGTCCTATTAGTTTTAGTTGTGCATCAACATGATTTGATATTTATATGCATTACAAAATGATCCCCACAAAAAAATCTAGTTACCATCTATCACCATACAAAGCTATTCCAATATTGCTGACTTTATAACGTCTATACTGTTCATTACATCCCCATGACTTATTTATTTTCTAACTGTAACTTTGTACCTCTTAATCCTTCTCACATATTTTGCCTGGCCTCCAAGCCCTTTCCACTGTGGTAACTAACAGTTTGTTTCCTTCATGAGACTGTTTCTGTTTTGCTTTGCTTGTACATTTGTTTTGTGTTTTAGATTCCACACACACATGAAATCATGTGATATTTATCTTTCTTTGACTTATTTTACTAAGCTTAATTTCCTCTTGGTCAATCCATGTTGTCACAAATGGCAAGACCTCAGGGCACCTGGGTGGCTTAGTCGGTTAAGCGTCCGACTTTCGCTTAGGTCATGATCTCGCGGTTTGTGGGTTCAAGCCCCGCGTCGGGCTCTGTGCTGAGGGCTAGCTCAGAGCCTGGAGCCTGTTTCAGATTCTGTGTCTCCCTCTCTCTCTGGCCCTCCCCTGCTCACGCTGTCTCTCTCTCTCTCTCTCCTAGAAATAAATAAAAAACATTAAAAAAATAAAAAAATAAAAATAAATAAAAATAAAACAAATGGCAAGACCTCATTCTTTTTTATGACTAAGTAATATTGCATTATGTATTTGTGTGTGTGTGTGTGTGTGTGTGTGTGTGTGTGTGTATACATACCATATCTTCTTTATCCACTCAACTATTGATGGACACTTAGACAGTTGCTTCCATATCTTGGCTCTCATAAATAATACAATGAATACAGGGGTGCATATACCTCTTCTAATTGGTGTTTTCATTTTCTTTAATAAATACCCAGAAGTGAAATTACTGAATTGTATGGTAGTTCTAGTTTTAATTTTTGAGGAAATGCCATACTGTTTTCAATAGTGGCTGCACCGATTTATATTCCCACCAACAGTGTACAACTTTTCCCCTTTTCTCCACATCCTTGCCAATGCATGTTATTTTTTGTCTTTTTGATAATAGCCAATCTGACAGGTGTGAAATAAAATCTCATTGCAGTTTTGATTGGCATTTCCCTGATAATTAGTGATGCTGAGAATCTTTTCATGTGCCTATTGGCCATCTGTATGTCTTCTTTGAAAAATATCTATTCAAGTCCTCTGCCCATTTTTTAATCAGGTTGTTTTTTTTTTTTTATTAAGCAGTGTAAATTTTTTATCTACTTGAACATTTATCAGATGTATGATCTGCAAATATCTTCTCCCATTCAGTAGGCTCCCTTTTTGTTTTGCTGATGGTTTTCATCACTGTGCAAAAGTTTTTTAGTTTGAAGTAATCCCATTTATTTATTTTAGCTTTTGTTGTCTTTGCCTGAGGACACCAGTTCAAAAAAATAATGCTAAGACTGATGTCAAAGAGCTTACTGCCTGTGTTTTCTTATAGGAGTTTTATGATTTCAGGTCTTATGTTCAAGTTTTTAATAGATTCTGATAGACTGTAAGATAATGGTCCAGTTTCATTCTTTGGCATATAGCCACCCTGTTTTTCCAATACTGACTTTTCCCCATTCTATAAGTACTCTTGCATCCTTAATCATTGACTGTATATGTGTAGGTTTATCTCTAGGCTTTCTACTCTGTTCCATTGATCTATATGTCTCTTTTAATGCCGGTACCATACTATTTTAATTACTATAACTTTGTAGTATAGTGTGAAATCGGGGAGTGAGAAACCTCCGACTTTGCTCTTCTTTCTCAAGATTGCTTTGACTATTTGAGGTCTTTTGTGCTTCCATACAGATTTCAGGATTTTTTGTTTTAGTTCTGTGAAAAATACCTTGAGTATTTTAAGGGGGAGGCAAATAATCTACAGATGCTTTGGGTGGTATGGACATTTTAGCAATATTAATTCCTCAATTCCATGAGCAAAGAATAACTTTATATTTCTTTGTGTCATTTTCAAATTTTTTCATCCATGTCCTATAGTTTTCAGAGTACAGTCTTTCACCTCCCTGGTTAAATTTCTTCCTAGGTATTGTATTCTTCTTCATGCAATTGTAAATGGGATTCCCTCCCCATCCCCCAATTTCTCTTTCTTTTTTCTTTTTTTTTTTCTTAAATAGTTTATTGTCAAGCTGGTTTACATATAACACCCAGTGCTCATCCCAACCCAATTTCTCTTTCTGATAGTTCATTGTTAGTGTATAGAAACATAACTGATTTGTATATGTTAATTTTGTATCCTGAAATTTTACTGAATTAATTCATTAATTCTAATAGCTTTTCGTGGAGTTTTTAGGATTTTCTCTGTATAGTATCATGTCATCTACAAATAAGGACAGTTTCCTTCTTCCTTTCCAATTTAGATGCCTTTCCCCCCTTTTTCTTGACTAATTGCTGAGGCTTGGACTTCCAATACTTGTTGAATAAAAGTGCACAAGTGTGCATCCTTGTCTTGTTCTTAATTTTAGAGAAAAAGCTTTTAGCTTTTCATGGGTTAGTATGATGTTAGCGATGGGTTTGTCATATATGGCCTTTTATATTGAGGTACATTCCTTCTATACCTACTTTGTTGAGAGATTTTTTTAATCATAAAGAGATGTTTAATTTTGTCAGGTACGTTTTGTACATCTTTTGAGATGACAACATGATTTTTTCTTTTGTCTTGTTAATATGGCATATCACACTGATTAAATTGCAGGTGTTGAACCACCCTTACTCCCTAGAATAAATCCCACCTGGTTGTGGTGTATGATATTTAAATGTATTGTTCAATTTGGCTTGATAATATTTGTTATAGATTTTTGCATCTGTGTTCATCAGGGATATTGGCCTATAATTATCTTTTTGTGTGGGTATGTGTTTGTGATGTTTTGTATTTCTGTTTCAGTGTCAGAGTAATATCGTCCTTGTAAAATGAGTTTGGAAGCATTCTTTGCTCTTCAATTTTTGGAATAGTTTGAGAGGAATAGATACTATCTCTTTGAATGTTTGGTAGAATTCACCTGTGAATCTGTCTGGTCCTAGACTTTGTTTTGGGGGAGTTTTAAAATAACTGATTCAGCTTTAGTACTTATGATTGGTCTATTCAGATTTTCTATTTCTTTGTGATTCAGTGTTGGAATTTGTGTATTTCTCAGAATTTATCCATTTCTTCTTCTAGGTTTTTGTTTGCATGTAATTGTTCAAAGCATTCTCATTTCTGTGATGTCAATTGTAACTTCTGTTTCATTTAGAATTTTTGGTATTTGGATACTTTTTTTCTTTTTTTCTTTTTTTAAAGGTTTTATTTTTAAGTAATCTCTGTACCAAATGTGGGGCTCAAACTCATGACCCCGAGATCAAGAGTCGCAAGCTCTACCAAATGAGCCAGCCAGATGCCCTCCTCTCCTCTTTTCTCTTAATGGGTCTGGGTAGGGGGTTGCTGATTTTGTTTACCTTTTCAAAGAATCAGCTTTCCATTTCATTGATCTCATCTATTTTTCAGTCTCTATTTGATTTATTTCTGTTCTTTTCTGTATTATTGTCTTCGTTCTACTAAATTTGGGCTTTGTTTGTTCTTCTTTTTCTAGTGCCTTGAGGCATAAGGTTAGATTATTGTTTTGGGATTCTTCTTGTTTATGGAGATAGGCCTGTATCACTATGAACTTCCCCTCTTAGGATTGCTGTTAGTGCATCTTATAGATTTTAGAAAGTTGTGTTTCCATTTTCATTTGTCTCAAGGCAGTTTTAAAATGTTCTCTTTGACATCTTCATTAACCAACTGGTTGTTTGTAGCAAGTTTAATCTCCACGTGTTTGTGTTGTTTTTGTTGGGTTTTTTGGTTTTGTTTTGTTTTTGTTTTTGTTTTTGCAGTTTTCTGCTTGTAATTAATTTCTAGTTTCATACGATTGTGGTCAGAAAAATTGTTTGACATGATTTCAAGTTTTCTAAGTTTATTGAGACTTGTTTTCTCACCCAACATGTGATCTCTTCTAGAGAATATTCCATGTGCACCTGAAAAGAATGTATATTCTGTAGTTCAGGGATGAAATGCTCTGTGTATATCTATTAAGTCCATCTGGTCTAGTTGTTTAAGACCAATGTATCCTTACCGACTTTCTGTGTGAATAATCTATCCATTGGTGTAAGTGGGGTATTAAAGTCCCCTAGTATTATTGTGTTACTGTCAATTTCTCCTTTTATTCCAGTTACTCTTTGTTTTATATATTTAGGCACTCCTATGTTGGGTGCATAAATATTTATGAGTGTTATATCCTCTTCTCGGTTTGACCCTTTTATCTTTATGTAATGTCCTTCGTCTTTTGTTACAGTCTTTACCTGAAAATTTATTTTGTCTGATATCAGTATTGCTATTCCAACTTTCTTTTCATCTCCATTTGCATGGAATATCTTTTTCCATCCCTTCACTTTCAGTCCATGTGTGTGTCTTTATATCTGAAGTAATCATATAGATGGGTCTTGTTTTTTAACCATTTAGCCATCCTATGTCTTTTGATTGAGCATTAAGTTCATTTACATTTAAAGGAATTATTGATAGGTATTACTAACTACAATTTAAAAAATTGTTTTCTGATTGTTTTTGTAGTTCTTCTCCATTCCTTTTTTCTTCTCTTGGTCTCTTTCCTTGTGGTTTGATGTCTTTCTTTAGTGTTATTTTGGGTTTCTTTTTCTGTAATTTTTTTGTGTATCTATTGTAGGATTTTGATTTGCGGTTACCATGAAGTTCACATATATCCACCTTTATATGTATATACAACTATCTCAGTCTATTTTAAGCTGATAGTTACTCAAGCTTGAATGCATTTCAAGCACTATATTTTTACTATCTCCCCCCCATATTTTATGTTTTTGGTGTCATATTTTACATCTTTTTGTTTTACATATCCCTTTACTATTTACTGTAGTTATAGTTGTGTTTACTATTCCTGTCCTTTAACTTTCATATTAGTTTTTTATGTGGCTGATTCTTCACCTTTACTGTATATTTGCCTTTACCAGTGAGATTTTTCTTTCATATTATTTTTTTATGTTTAGTAATAGCCCTTTTATTCTCCTTAAAAAAGACCCTTTAACATTTCTTATAAGCTTATTTAGTGGTGGGGCGCCTAGATGGCTGTCAGTAAAGGGTCTGACTCTTGATCTTGGCTCAGGTCATGATCTCTTGGTTTGTGGTATCAAACCCTACATGGGGCTCTGCACTGATAGCATGGAGCCTGCTTGGGATTCTCTCTCTCTGCCCTTCCCCTACTCATGCTCTTTCTCTCCCTCTCTCCCTCTATTTCTCTCCCTCTCAAAATAAATAAATAACCTATTTTTAAAAGTCTGATTTAGTGGGGATAAAGTTTGTTTTTCTGGGAAACTATCTGTCCTTCAATTCTGAATGATAATCTTCTCAGGCAAAGTGTTTTTAGTTGTCAGGTTGGTTTTTTTTTTTTTTCTTTTTCAGCATTTTAAATATACCCTGCTAGTCTCTTCTTGCCTACAGTTTCTGGGAAAGAATCAGCTGACAGTCATAAAGTTTCTCTCATATGTGACTGTTTCACTCTTGATGCCTTAGAGATTCTCTTTTTACCTCTGAATTTTGCCATTTTAATTATAATGTATGTTGGTGTTAATCTCTTTAGGTTCATTTTGTTTGGGACCCTTGTGTTTCCTGGATCTAAATGTCTGTTTACTTCTCCGTGTTATGGAAGTTTTCAGTCATTGTTTCTTCCAGTAAGTTTTCTGGCTCTTTCTCTCTCTCTCTCTCTCTCTCTCTCTTCTTCTAGGACACCTACAATGTGAATATTAGTATGTTTGATGTTGTCCTTGAGGCTCCATAAAGTATTCTCATTATTTTCTATTTGCTTTTCCTTTTGCTGTTTTGATTGGGTGATTTCCACTATTCTGTCTTCTAAATGTTTATTTATTTATTCTGAGAGAGAAAGAGAGTGTGCGTATGTGTGTGAGCAAGTGGAAGAGGGGCACAGAGAAAGGGAGAGAGAGAGAATAATCCCAAGCAGGCTTTGCAACATCAGCACAGAGACTGAAGCGGCACTTGATCTCATGAACTGTGAGATTATGACCCGAGCCAAAATCAAGAGTCAGATGCTTAACTGGCTGAGCCACCCAGACACACCAATAGCACTGAATAACATTTCATTGACTGGGTACCACAGCTTACTTATCCATTCACCTATTGAAGGGTATCTTGGGTGCTTTCAAGTTTTAGCAATTATGTGCAGGTTTTTGTGTGGACAAAAGTTTCAACTCCTTCAGTAAATACCAAGGAGCATGGATGTTGAATTGTATGGTAAGAGTATGTTTAGTTTTATGAGAAATTGCCAAAAAGTCTTTCAAAATGACTACTCTTTTGTATTTCCACCAGCAATGAATGAGACACCTTATTGGTCCACATCCCTATAAGTGCATAATGTCGTCAGTGTTTTAGATTTTAGCCTTTCTAATAGGTGTTTAGGGGTACCTCCTTGTTTTTTTTAATTCATGTCCAACTTATCCATAATTTTTTTTCATGGAATCATGCCTTCGGTGTTGTATCTACAAAGCCAATACCAAGGACAAGGTCTTCTGGATTTTCTACTGTGTTATTTTTTAGCAGTTTTATAGTTTTGTGTTTTGCATTTAGGTTTATCATTGATTTTGAGTTATACTTTCTGAAGGATGTAGATTCAACTTTTTGCCTTTGGCTGTATGCTTGTTATAGCATCATTTGATTAAAAGACTCTTTTCTAAATTGTATGATTTTGCTTGTTTATAAAAGATCAGCTGAGTGTTTATGTGGTTTATTTCTGGGTGGTCTGTTCCATTCTACTGGTCTATTTGTCTGTTGTTTTGTCAATATCAGACTGTCTTAATTACTAGAGTTTAACATTAATTCTTGACGTCAAGTAGTATTAGCCCTCCAATTCTGTTCTTCTCTTTCAATATTATGTTGGTTATTCTGCGTGTTTTGTCTCTTTACATAAACTTTAGAATTAGGTTGTTGTTATATGCAAACTGCCTTGATGGTATTTTGATTGATATTACAATGAGTTTATAGATTAATTTGGAAAAAACTGACATATTGACATATTGAGTTTTCCTTCCATGTTCATGGACTCTCTGTTTATTTAGTTCTTCTTTGATTTCTTTAATCAGAGTTTTTTTAGTTTTCCTCATATAGATCTTATATGTATATTATTAGATGTATACCTAAGTATTTCATTTTTTGCGTGTGATGTAGATGGGATTGTGTTTTTAATTTCAATTTCCACATTTCATTACTGATAGACGAGAAAGCTGTTGACTTTTGTGCATTAAGCTTATATCCTGAATCTATACACTGAAAACTATAGAAAGCTTATGGAAGATGTTTAAGAAGGCACCAAAAAAATGGAAAAATATTCCATGCTCATGGATTGGAAGAACAAATATTGTTAAAATGTTAATACTACTCAAAGTAATCTACACACTCAATGAAATTCCAATCAAAGTTGTACCAGCATTCTCCTCACAGGTAGAACAATCCTAAAATTTGTATGGACTACAAAAGACCATGAATAGCCAAAGTAAACCTAAGTGGGAGGCATCACAATCTCAGATTTTAGCCACTATTACAAAGCTGTAATCATCAAGACAGTATGGTATTGTGGATACCATAGTATCCACATAGATCATAGATCTATGGAATAGAACAAAACAGAACATAGATCAAAAACAGAACATAGATCAGTGGAATAGAATAGAGAACCCAGAATTGGGCCCACAAATGTGTAGCCAACTAATCTTTGACAAAGCAGGAAAGAGTATCCATGGAAAAAAAGACAGTCTTTTTAGTAAGTGGTGCTGGGAGAATTGGACACAGCAACATGCAGAAGAATGAAGCTAGACCACTTTCAGACACCGTACACAAAAATAAACTCAAAATGGACAAAGGACCTGAGAGTGAGACAGAAAACCATCAAAACCCTAGAGGAGAAAGCAGGACACAACCTCTTTGACCTCAGCCACAGCAATTTCTTGTTCGACACATCTCCAAAGGCAAGGGAATTAAAAGCAAAAATGAAACTATTGGGACCTCCTCAATTTAAAAAGGTTCTGCACTGCAAAGGAAACAATCAACAAAACTAAAAGGCAACCGACGGAATGGGCAAAGATATTTGCAAATGACATATCGGTTAAAGGGTTAGTATCCAAAATGTACAAAGAACTTACTCAACACCCAAAAAACAAATAATCCAGTGAAGAAATGGGCAAAAGACATGAACAGACACTTTTCTAAAGAAAAGATCCCGAATAGCCAAAGCAATAAAGAAGATGTGGTATATATATACGGAAAACACTTGTTGGGATGAGCATTGGGTGTTGTACATAGGGGATGAATTACTGGTTTATAGTCCTGAAATCATTATTGCACTATATACTAACTTGGGTGTAAATTTATAAATCAATCAATCTATCTATCTATCTATCTATGGGCCTGTCTCCTCAAAAGAAATTGGTACCTTTGGAAACCAGTTTACCTGCTTGTCCTTGGTTCTTAGATGAGTTAAAACATGATGATTTTGTAGAATGTCCTTTCTGTAAGGATGGGAGAAAATGAAGAATTCACACCTTTTGTTCTCTTTATTTGCCACCACAGCTTTACCAACCTATTATTCTTTACCAAAGACCAATATTTTGGATACTTTGACTCTCTTTTGTTTGTTGTCTATTTCATTAAGATCTACATTATTTTTATTTTTCTTCCTTCCATTGTTTGTCTACTTTCTAACTTCTTGAGATTGGTGTTTAGCTAATTCTTCCCTAATACATGGATTAACATGATGACTTTCACAATAAGATGTAAAAATTATCAACATTTTTCAGGTTAAAATATTTTAATTTTTATTATGAAGTCTTCTTAGACCCAGAGGGTTTTTTTTAAGTAGAATTTTTAATTTACATGCTTATAGGGATTTCCATTTATCCCTTTTGTTACTGTTTCTTAACATTGTTTCAAAGGAAATCACATTTTGCTTGACTGAAATCCTTTAAGCCTGAAAAATTTTGTTCTACCATATTTTAGCACCATTTTCTGTATAGTAAATCACCATTTGGTCAGTTTTCTTAATCATGATGTTCAAGTCTTCAACATTATCACAGATTTTGTAGTTTTGATCCAACAAATTGTCACCAAAGTAGTATGTTTCTTTATAGTTGTAGTCTTTTCTATTCTTGTAGTCATTTCCATTTTTGCTTATTTTGAAGTTATATTTTGGATACAGAAAATTTAGCAACATTAAATCCTCCTGAAAAAATGGGATTTAAAAATATTTTTAGTATTTATTTATTTTGAGGGAGACACAGAGTGCAAGCAGGGGAGGGGCAGAGAGAGAGGGAGATACAGAAACCGAAGTGGGCTCCGGGCTCTAAGCCATCAGCACAGAGCCCAATGAAGGGCTCAAACTCACAAACTGTGAGATCATGACGTGAGCCGAAGTCAGGCACTTAACCGACTGAGCCACCCACATGCCCCCTAAAAACTGGGATTTTCATCCTTTTCTGCATTACTCTTCATCTCTAGGCATACTTTCTTACCTAACATATCGTTCATATGGTACTATTATACAACACACATAGAGACACATACATTATAATATTTCTATTACCTTTCTGCTCTGCTCTGCTCTCATGTAGACCATTGAGAGAGTGATTATTGACATAGTGGGGTAAATAGCTACCATGTTTATTACTGTTTTCTATTTGTGGCTCTTGTTCTGTCACTATTTTTGTCTTTCAGTATTTTTCTGCTTTTTTGTGACTTTAACTGAGCTTTTTATATGATTCTCTTCTTCTCTCCCTTCTTAGTATATTGTCTGGGCTTTCTTTTTCATTTTTTAACAGTTGCTCTAGAGTTTACAATATATATTTACAACTAATCCAAATGTCCTTTCAAATAATATTGTACCGTACCACTTCACAGATAGCATAAGTCCCTCGAAATAACAAGATAAGCCTAATTCCTCCCTCTCTTGCTTTCCTTGTGTCGTTGCTGTCACTCATGTCACTTATATATAAGAATACATAGGCATATATCTATATATATGTTATATATACCAAGATACATACATTAGCATACATAATCAAATACACTGTTGGCACTGTAATTTTGAAGCAAATGTTATCTGTTAGATGAATTAAGAATAAGAAACATTGGGGCACCTGGGTGGTTCGTTCGGTTAAGTGACTTCATCTCAGGTCATGATCTCACGGTTCGTGAGTGCAAGCCCAGAGTCAGGCTCTGCGTTGAAACCTCAAAGCCTGGAGTGTGCTTCGGATCCTGTGTCTCCCTCCTCTCTGCCCCTTCCCCTGCTCCTGTTCTCTCTCTCTCTCTCAAAAATAAACATAAAAAAATAAGAATAAGAAAAATCAACACACATGTGTTTTTCACCTAAAAATTGCACTAGGTGGATTATCAGAACTGAAACTGCTTTACATCTGTGCTCTCCGGAAGGGCTAGTACATCCATAACCCTTTGTTTTTTCACAATGTGTAGCAGGATGTTAAAATGAAACATTTCCTAAGAACGTCAAGTGATTTCAAAAGCTGATATAGTACGTGCCAAAAAAAATTTGCTAAAACCACATGATAACCTATTTTTTGAGGAGTTAAATAGAAAATGAAAAAAACCTTCACTGTTGTTAAATAAAACATCATTTAAACTCCATCAGCTTAAGAAAACATTTTAACAATTCTTCCTTTGCCTGTATTATGCTCCAAAATATAATTATAAAAGATTTTTTGCCTTGAAACAATTATAAGCAAGGAAAACTGGAAGAGAAACTCTAAATTGTTTTTCATTCCTTGCTAAATACTAATAAAAACATTTTGCTGTAAGAAACATAGTATTGTGAGTGAGATTGAGAGCTGGAGGATTTTGGAATGTGTCAGTATGCTACTGAGGAAATTACACCATACATGGATGGTATAAAAAGAATGATGTTCTTAGCTCAGCTTGGGTTCAACTCTCAAAATGGCCAAGTTTAACTTTAGGACTAAAAACAGTCTGCTTCTGATCTGATCATGAGCCAGATCCCAACTGATCTTTCAATCTCTAGCTATAATAAACCCTGGATCATTCCTAGCATTGCTCATTAACTATTGTATATTTGCTCAATTCCTTCGTTTTAAAGTGCATTTTGGGTTGCCTGGGTGGCTCAGTCGGTTAAGTGTCCAACTCTTGATTTTGGCTCAAGTTGTGGTCTCAGAGTCATGAGATCGAGTTCCAAGACTAGTACTACCCTGGGTGTGGAGTCTGATTAATATTCTCTCTTTCTCCCTCTTCTTCTACCTCTTGCCACTGCTCATGGATTCTCTCTCAAAAAAAAAAAAAAAAAGAAAGAAAGAAAGAAAATGCATTTTGTCCAGTCTGTCTTTGATGAAATCTGAGTAATTCTTCAAGATCTAAACGTAATGCCACCTCCATTCTAAGGCCATCTAAAATCCTTTGGAATATAATGAATTGTTGCTCTTGTAGACAACCAAGCAGTTCATTTGTAACATTACTTAACACCCACCACATCTTACTTTATGCTATAATATTTGCCCCCAAGATCCACCAAGAGTGAGAACTTTGATTTGCTCTTTAAATATCCAATAGCAATGGGTCCTACATTTGGATTATATGTACCAGTAAAATGTGCCTCAAGTGTTGCAGGAAAAAATGTATTCTCATCCGATTTTAATAATATCAAAGAAAGAAAATTTTAAAAGGACATCCAATGTCACCAAGGCGGTAATATGGGTAAATTTTTGTACAATATTAGGAAGGACAATATATAAGTTTATATTGAAAGATAAAGTTCCCATAAAAATGTGATTGGTTAAAAAGAATACGGTAGCATTACATGGCATGTGAAAGGAAATGGGGGATTAAAATTTTCAGTATGAAATTTTACTTTCTGATATTTAACAGTTTTTGATTGCCATATTAGTGCTATCTTTCGATAATTTAACACCATTTTAATTTTTGTTAATTTAACAAGATTTTTGATATTGTATAAAAAGTGAATGTACAACCATCAGAGCAGTGCTTAGTTTTTACCACTGTTATTGTCAAAGAGCCAATTTCACACAAATAGAATGGTGAAGATAGGATTGACACTATTAACGTCTTTTTGTTCCACCCAGAAATTTCTGAAAATGTTTGTAGCATTTGCCATCTTTTTAAAATGCGACGCTGGTTCTGACTTCTTTGCTTTATTTTTAATAGGAATTCACAGTTGACTTGGTATTTTTCTATTATTTTATTTAGAGCAAACCCCAATTATAAAAGCAACAAGCCCCCATCCCCAATCTGCCCACACGGTAGAGAAACAGAGAAAAAAAAATAACTGTATGAATAGGAACAAAACACTAGTGATTATCTGGAAATGATAGTACTGGGGGAAACACACACACACACACCCCATATGCGTACTTTTGTTATGAAAAATTATTTTTTTAAAAGAATACTTATATTATTAGCAAGAGTAGTTCTTTAACAGGGAGGCAGGAAGACAAGAGCAAGAAAAATTAAAGAACAAAACAACAACCAAAGCTGTCCCGGGACGAGGCGCAGCACGGAGCGAGGCTGCCGCGGGCCGCCACCGCGCGCACGGTCGCGCGAGGAGGGGTCTCCGCAGCAGGACAGGGAGCGCAGTGCGCAGGCGGCGCCTCCTGGCTTCCAGGCGCGGGCGCAGGCGCGGGCACCGCACGCACCTGCTGCGCGCCTCGCCTCTCACGCTGCGCTCCCTGGCCTCGGCGAAGCTGGCGAAGACCCCCGCGCTCCGAGCCGGGAGGGGAAAATGCTTTCGGTTTCGGCCCTCCCCATCTCCACCCATGCCTGCATGGCTGTAATATCCGGCGGCTGTCCTGCTTCCAAAGGGAACAGTTAGCTTCCTGAGGAGCCAGATGCTGGCGGAGCGCGAGAGGGGCGAGCGAGCGAGAGCAGCTGAGAACCTGTCCCCTGACCGCAGCGCCAGCGCCACGTAAGTTCGCTCCTATACTTGGCTTTCCGCGCACGTTTCGCCTAACAGACTAACAACACACAACACAACACAGGCCCAGGCGCAGGCTCCGCGCCCCCCGCGGGAGGCCGGCACGGGGCGCTTTGCTCCCTCAGCTCAGCGAGTCCGCGTCAACCCGGGAGCCTGGGGGGCGGGGTGGCGACAGCACGCGCGCCGGGTCCCGGGAGGTGCTGCTTCCGCAGAGTCACAGGGAGCCCGGTGCGGGAATGGACCCGTGCATGCGGGCCGCTGAGGTGCGGAATGGGGCTCCGTAGCCTTCCTCCCGCTGGGGGCCAGACCCCCGACTCCTCCCCGCCGGGGCGCTGGGTGAGGTCCCTCCCCCTTCCTCTGTGTCCTGCCTGCCACCTGCTGGGCGCCGGGGTAAATAGCCAGGATGGTCCTTATGTCCCCTTCAGCTTCTATCCCAGAAGGTTGTGTCTTGGCGTAGGTTTGTACTAGTCATAGTTAATCTTCCATAGACACAGCAGAGATGTATGGAGTAGTTCAGTCTCACGCTAATCGATTGTTAAAAGTAATTCTAAGGTTTAAGCCTGTTTGTTTATCTTGCTCTGTTTATAAATGTGTGTTCCATGCACAAACTACATCAGAATACCTTACGGTATTTGTTGAAAATGTAGATTTTGGACATTTTTATCATTACTTCAGATGATTCTTATAGACAGTAATTTTTGGGAACCATTGACCATCTAACTGCATCTAATAGAACTATCTCATTCTACTTATTTAATTTGGATTTAAAGTCGTCTTAGCTTGGACACCTCAGTCCTGCTTTCTGTCCGTGTCTGCTGCAATGCAAGCTCACAGTGACTCCTGAATGGGAGAAGAGTCACTGTGTCTGTCCAGAATGGTCCATCACGTGCATTTAGAATTCTACCTTCTCTGTCCTCTCAGATAGTTTTACTTACATAGGGGTTACAACAAACCAGCCATGGTTTTAGGTTGCCATAAATGTCATGAATTATTTAATACCTCCGGTGACCTGTGATGTGGTCACCATTAGTATTCTAGTCTTATGGAAATACTAGTAGAAAAGAAATAGGCACAAAGAGATTGCGGTGTGGGGTTGTTAGTTTGTTTTTGTTTTTGGGTTGTTTGTTTTTTGTGGTCCAACAACTCGTACAGAATGGATCCAGTATTTGAACCCAGGCAGTCAGGCTCTAAACACAGTATATCATGGTGCCTCTCTTCACTGTCATTCTTGTTGCTGTTCTAATATTACTTGTACTAGAGCTCACACTCTCTATTACCAATGCCTTCAGGTAGCTTTGTTTTATAAGCTAAAAGTCCATGAGTATTTGTTGTGCAGTTAATAATTTTTTGTTTATGCAGGAAATAAATGGACAATGTCTAATTTCACAAAATGTAGAGGCAAAATAGAATCTTGAGAAGTATATGAAAGAGTATTGCTTATCCTGAAGTTATGCTTAGTTGCTCTTTAATATTTCATTTAGTGTCTCAAATGAGGTAAGAGGGTTGTTGTTATGGGTCAGCGATAGTGTGTCCCAGATGAGACGGGATTGTGTTTGTATTACACACATTCACGATGATGGTATAGGAATGGTATGCATAGCTCTCTCCTGAGCGTGAGAGTGTCTTCTTCGTGGGGTCCAGGACTGCCTGAATGACTGTCAAAGAAACGCCACCTTGGACAGAGAGCTGGAAACAGTATGGAACACTGTTGTTCAACACTGTCGCAGCGAACATAAAGGGAGAGTCAAAGCTCTATGACTGATCTCTGTCCCTTTATCTCATGAAACACTCCACTCATTGAGAGGAAAATATTCAAACTTACCCACATGTTGGACTCTGTCAGATCTGGACAGAACCTCAAACATCCACACTACTAGTGCGTTTCTCTGTAAGCATGTCAACAAAAATAAAACATTATAAAGCCTAGAAATGTCCTTTTCTTCCAGTTAAATAAATACTGGAACCATATCTTTCTCTAGTCACTATAAAGCAGTATTTCTATTCTGCTTTAAGGAAGAGCTCCATTCTTCAGGGTTCTCTCATATCACTCAGCTGTCCACCCAGGCTGCCCTTTTACTTGGACACCATCCTGTCCAGATGTCTATCATGGCATTTCTCTACTTATGCTGCAATGAATGATTATTGCCTCTCTTTTCCAATATACCATAAGGTCTTGAGAAATAATTACAGTAACTGGAATCTGAGCTAAAGTGATATGTGCGTACTCAATTATCCAGGAGATATTCCTTGAAGGAAGGTAACCTCACCTCCTTCCTGTTTTCTTCTTTTGCTGGATAGAAGGCACATGTGATGGTGGGTCAGCTTATACCATGAGGTGGCATTGTTAAAAGGTGGCTAAGCAGGGGTGCCTGGGTGGCTCAGTCGGTTGAGCATCTGGCTCTTGATTTCGGCTCAGGTCGTGATCTCCCAGTTGTGAGATCGAGCCCCGAGTCGGGTTCCATGCTGGGCGTGGAGCATGCTTGAGATTCTTTCACTTCCTCTCTCTCTGCCCCTTTACCACCTCTGAAAAAAAGATGGAAAAATGGCTAAGCAAGAAATACAAGGAACCGGTGCCCCTGATAACTTTGTAAGGTATAATCTTTATCTTTGTACACTTGTGAGAAAGAGTAGTACACTTTCAGTTTTTTAAACAATGGCTTTCTAGGGCTTTTCTTTTGCTCACAGATGAACCAAAGCCTAGCTGATATAGATTCTAAGACACTTTGAAGGTTGAGACTCTATCTTATCCATTTTTATATCCCCAGCATTGAGCATGGCATCAGGTTTATCAAATATATAATGGATTAGATGTTTAGGTAATGAATTATGTAATAAATTAGACTGGATGTCAGAGTTATGCCTTTTACAAAAGGTGACATGAACTGAAGTTTCCAATGAGACACACACCCTGTAAATAGATGAGTTGGTCTGGAAATAGATTGGTGACTTGATGATGATGCAAGAAAAACAGCAGCTGTTCAGATCATGCTATCTGTTCAGAATCTTCCTTTCCACTAGGAAACTTACATGTTTTTTAAATGTATATTTGAGGAAGTTAATTCTGACAGGTAAGTTCTTGGAATAGATAGTACAGCAAGATCACTATTCACCTCCTACTTTTGCCACTGACTGACCATAAAGCCTCTACCAATCTTCTGGCTCAAGTATCTGTAGTGCCATTACTTCATCTCGTAAGAAAAGATAAAATTCTTCAGATTTCAGGGATTTTTACCAAGGCTTTTCATGCAGAGGGATTCACGAGCAATAATATTATTTTTAGAGAACTGAGTCATTGGAGACAAGTAATATGTTTGTGCCATCATTGATTTCACTAGGGATTATGGGTATGCTGGACAAAGAGGTCTGTGATTTGCCAATTCCAGGCTATGTACTTTTCCCTTTGAAATGTACAAAAAGTTTGAAGTAAATATGGATGGTCCTTGAATAACCATTAAAGATGACTTTGGGATCTTCCATTCTACTGAGAGGCTCTTCTGCATTGCAGGTTACCATGGCAACTGAACCCATCATGACGGCACCCATTTGTCTAGTGGAAAACCAGGAAGAGCAGCTGAACCTGAATCCAAAAGCATTATGGATTCTTAACAATATTTCACAGCCTGTGGTGGTGGTGGGCATTGTAGGGCTGTACCGGACAGGAAAATCCTACCTGATGAACCGCCTGGCAGGACAGAACCACGGTGAGTGTTGTCGGGATCAGGGCCATTTGCTTGGAACCAGTAATAGTGCAAGTTTGCCTCTTCTGATATCATCTTAGGGAAAAGACTGACTCTGCCCAATGAAGAAAATTTATACTATTTACCATCTAATTAACAACCTCTACTCCATCTTTCCATAAAACCTCTCTTCTCCAATAACGAAGAACCATTTTTCACACCCTATCAAAGATCAACCTCACTAGTCCTCTGGATTCCATCCTCTCTTCTGCTCAGTTCAGCTTCTGCTATTACTTTCTTTCTTTCCCCTGCATCACTTTTGCCAAAACTATAATGTCATTCCAAGAAGCTTCAAATGTAGTTTAATATATCTTGTTTTTGAAAGTAGAGGAAAAGAAAGGAAGGGAAAAAGGGAAATATCTTTTCACCCTGTATCTCCATAGAGCTACCATTTTATTTTTCTGCTCCATGTTGTAGCAAATTTTCATAAGTTATAACTCCTTCTCTCTCTTTTTTTAGTCTTTTCAAATATGTGAACTATAACACATGCATAAGGGTGCCTAAAACACAATGTGCAATAAAATAAATAAAGTGAACACCTGTGTAATCATGGTTTGAGTAAAAAAATAAATCATTGTTGATACCCAAAGGCCCAAGTCATACACTCTCATATTCTCACTAGTTCTAAACAATATTTTGATTTTCATGATACTTTTTTTCTTTACTTTTAAAAAATAGTTTTATAGTCTATATTTGCATTTAAAAATTTTTTTAAATGTTTTTATTTATTTTTGAGAGACAGACAAAGCATGAGCGGGAAAGGGGCAGAGAGAAAGTAAGACACAGAACCTGAGGCAGGCTCCAGGCTCTGAGCTGTCAGCACAGAGCCCGGCAAAGGGCTCAAACTCACAAACCGTAAGATCATAACCTGAGCCAAAGTCAGACGCTTAACTGACTGAGCCACCCAGGCGCCCCAGTCTGTTTGCATTTCTGAAGCACACTTTATCTTGGCTTGATTTTAAAGTTGCTATCAATAGAATTAAGTTTTATGTACTCTTTGATGTCTTACTTCTTTTGTTCAACAAGAAGTTTAGAAGATTTATCCATTTTTTAGCATGTAGCTATAATTTCCTTATTTCACTGCACTATAGTATCTTTTCTGTTTTATGAACAGAGTTGTCTTAGATATTCTTATAATTTTACCCTGATGCACATATACACAGATTTCTCTTACATAATATATCCTGAAGTGGAATATCTGTGTCAAAGAGTATGTGTTTCTTCAGGATTTCCAGATAGTATCAATGGCTTTTTCAACTTTCTCTTTAAGCTACATATTTATTAGCAGCAGTTAAGAATTCCCAAGCCCTAAGAAGAAATGTTTAACTTTTACTGCTGTGATGACTGGTTGTGTATCATGTACCTCACTATAAATAAGGTTGAGCACATTTCACGTATTATATGCCATTTTTATTTCCTATTTTGTTAAATGCCTACTCAAGTCTTTTTAAAAATTGTAATTGAGTTGTCTTATTTAGTTCTTACCAGTTTTTAGGAGAATCTTCCTCTGGTCCCATTAGTCATTAGTCATTTCTTTCTATGTAGATCATGAAGCCATTGTTTTCCAAATATCTTACCTTCTTTCTTGCTCAGCCTCACTAGGTGTTGAACTTCAGTCCACTAAACTCTAAAGATCCCTGTACATCCATGTTGCTTTCCTCTCTTCTCTTTCAGGCTTCCCTTTGGGTTCCACAGTGAAGTCTAAAACCAAGGGCATTTGGATGTGGTGTGTACCCCACCCCTCTAAGCTGAACCATACCCTGGTTTTTCTGGACACTGAGGGTCTAGGTAATTTGGAAAAGGTAAGGAAAAGTCATGAGGGAATCTGCTCTTGACTGTACTTCATTTGCTACCTCAATTCAAATTGTGTTACCTATATCCTGCAAGCTATAAACCCACTTATGAATATGAGACTAAGTTATTTTACCCATGGAAAATGTCCCCTTAGTTCCTTGGTCAGCTCAAATATTTGGGTATATTAGAGCAACATCTTCTTACTTTTAACAGTTGGATAAACATACAGTTTAATAACTACTTAACCAAATAGTTGAATTTCAGGGCTCTGTGCTAAGTACTACAGACACTACAGTAAATAAGGCAAATGGCTAGAGCCTGGCTAGGGAAAGAGCATGTACACAATGTGACCAGTACAGGGTGCCATGCATAGATGTAGGCAGCTAATCCAGTCCTATGGCTTGGAGAAAGATTCCTAGAAGAAATAATGTCTAAACTGTAACCCCTGAGGCCAGTGGGGACTACCAGTTCAGGTATGTGGGAATGATGGAGTTAGAAGTAGGAGCTGTTAAATAGGGTTTCATTAAAATAATTTATTTAAATCCTCTTCAGACAAACCTTCAGCTACACCAGAAGCATTGATGAAGGGTTTTAGGTAAAGTCTCTGGTTTTGGAGATTACCTCTTCTCTAACTTCTATAAAAGAATGAACTTGACTCACTGAAGTTATTTTACCTGAGATAATCTTAGTATTTTCTTTTTAAATATTAAGTGTGATAAACAAATTGTTTATCTTTCTTGTTTTACATTATTCTGAGTCTGTATTCAAGTAGCAATGGTAAATATCTGGTTTCCATAATTGTGGGGAGAAAGCATTCAGAGATTTTGTGCTTAGCTTTAAAGTTCTCAATAATAATTTAAGTATAAAACCAAAATGAAATATGCAGCCAAGAATTCTTTATCCAGCAAGCCTGTCATTCAGAATAGAAAGAGAGAGAAAGAGTTTCCAGATACACGAAAACTAAAGGAGTTTGTGACCACTAAACGAACCCTACAAGAAATTTTTAGGGGGACTCTCTGAGTGGAGGAAAAAAAGAAAAGAAGACCAAAGCAACAAAGACTACAAAAGACTAAAGAACATCACCAGAAACACCATCTCTATAAGTATAACACAACGGCACTAAATTCATATCTTTCAATAATCGCTCTGAATGAAAATGGACTAAATCCTCCAATTAAAAGATAACAGGGAGAAGGGGCACCTGGGTGACTCAGTCGGTTAAGCATCCAACTTCGGCTCAGGTCATGAGCTCGCAGTTTGTGAGTTCGAGTTCCGCATCAGGCTCTGTGCTGACAGCTCAGCACCTGGAGCCTGCTTCACATTCTGTGTCTCCCTCTCTCTCTGCCCCTCCCCTATTCATCCTCTGTCTCTCACTGTCTGTCAATAATAAATAAATGTTAAAAAATTTTTTTAAAAAGATAACAGGGTATCAGAATGGATTTACAAACAAACAAACAAACAAGATTCATCTATATACTGCCTATAAGAGACTCATTTTTAGGCCTAAAGACACCTGTAGATTGAAAGTGAGGGGATGGAGAGCCATCTATCATACTACTGGATGTCAAAAGATATTTGGAGTAGCCATCTTTATATCAGACAATCTAGATTGTAAAACAAAGATTGTAACAAGAGATGAAGGGCATTATATCATAATTAAGGGGTCTATCCATCAAGAACATTTAACAATTACAAATATTTATGCCCCCAAATTGAAAGCACTTATTATATATAAATAATTAATTACAATCATAAAGAAACTCATTGATAATAATATAGTAATAGTAGGGGAATATAATACCCCACTTACAGCAATGGACAGATCATCTAAAGAAAATCAACAAGCAAACAATGGCTCTGAATGACACACTAGATTGGACTGGATGACTAAATCTATTCAGAACATTCCATCCTAAAGCAGCAGAATACACATTCTTCTCAAGTGCACTTGGAACATTCTCCACATTCTATCAACTCTTTGACATGCACCAGTTTTCACCATGTAGCCATCATATCCCTGGCACATACAGTCACTTCTTGCTCTGAAGTTGCACAATATTTGTTTCCACACAAGAGATTGTAATCTTGGTTACATTTATATGTTGACATCTGTCCCTTCATAAAGTCTTCTTGAGTGCAGGGACTCTCATGTGGACCTTTGCATCCTTACAACCAAATGCAGTGTGTGGCATTCGTAGGTGCCTAAAGAGTAGTTGTTGAACAACATTTGTGTTGCAAATATAGAAAATACGAAGAAAAATTTGTTAGAGGAATAATTGCTGACATTATTGCATACATACTGTCTTCTAGGCACTGCATTAAACATTCTTCACATATTGACAGTGTCATTCACTTCTTTTAATAGCTAAGATACCGTGGCTCTGAGAAGGGACTATATTAATATTAAAAATGAGGTTGAATTTATTATTGTCTTCAAAACTTGTATTCTGCCTTACTATTCAGCAATATAAAATGACAAAATAATGAAAACCTGAATGAGTGAATAAATGAATGAATGGATAAAGAGCAGCCTTCTAAGTCTCTTGTCTAATGTGCTTTTCAGGAAGACTGGAAGAATGACTCCTGGATCTTTGCCCTGACTGTGCTTCTGAGCAGCACCTTGATCTACAACAGCGTGGGCACCATCAACCACCAGGCCCTGGAGCAGCTGCAGTATCCTTCCAGGGACAAACCACCAAGTTTTATTAAATTTACAGGAATGGCAACTCAGACAGTCATCTTTCCTGTGACTTAGTTGTCATGGTTAAAGAAGGGGGTGAGGGGAGGCCCAGAACATAAATTAGTCAGAATGTATTTCTGTCTGAGATCTGGAAATTGTGGTGTAAAGTATTTTTTCCTTAGCTAAGCTCCCACAGCTATATGACCGAACTAACACAGCTAGTCAGGGCAAAGTCCTCCTCAGAGTACAATGGGGTAGAGGACTCTGCCAAGTTTGTGAGTTTCTTTCCAGACTTTATTTGGGCTTTACGAGATTTCGCACTGGAAATGAAGATAAATGGATACTCCATAACTGAAGATGAGTACCTGGAGGACGCCTTGAAGCTGCTTCCAGGTCTCAGAGTATGGCTTAAATGGTGGAAGGTTTTTTAAATTGGTGGAATCAGCTGAGCCCTGTCATTCAGCATTTGATGTATAGGTTTATTTGAATTTGGATTGAAGGCATTGCTAATGGTGATTGGGTTTTGTGGGTTATTATTACTTTAAAACCTCCAGCAATTGGAGCTTAAGGTCACTAAAGAAATTTAGGGCTCTGTATTGGATCAGATAACTTAATGCTAATTAATGTCATGAAAAAAAATCTCCAGATTGCAATCAGTGCTATAATTTTTGAGACCCACATACTTCTATGGGTTGTTAAGTGTTCTTCCTGTTCTTTATTTAAAAGAGAAAAAAAGCTCATCAGATTGGAAGTTGCTAGACAATATCACAATGAAATTAATTACCTTATTTTTGAAATAAATTTCAATACTAACAGTAACATAGTAATTGAAATAATAAAATAGTAAGTATATTTTAATAGTAAAATATATTTTACTAGTGCCTAGAGAGTTATAGTCTTCACAGAAAGGATATTTTTTACACTAATAGGTCCAGAAAACAATGTTGACATACCTTTCCAGTAAAACTGTCAGTCCTTCATGTTACCTTTCTTATAACATCATCCTTTTCATTTTGTAGCCTTATACAATATGCTATTTTAATATTAATGAATTTGTTACATGCATTACATTTAGCAGAGAGGATAATAGAAGGCATCTATAGGAATATCCATTTTTATGTTTTCATTCATTAATTCTTTTATTAAACAGCTGATATGTGCCACAGAGTTGCTCTGTAATTGTTCTATGAAGTCTGAATTAGTCTATTATAGGGAAATGATGAGGTCTCAAATTACATTTAGATTGATGTATACTTTAGAGATTTCAGTTACAGGAATCTCTAAACATATTTGTGGTATGATATGATTTTGGCTTATGCTTATAAAAGTTTTTTTTACTGACATCGACATCTGTTTTCTTCCTGACATTTCCCCAACAAAATGTTACCCTTTTGCTCTGACATCATTTCAAGGCCCATATTTCTTTTTTTTTTTTTTTTAATATTTATTTATTTTTGAGAGTGAGCAAGCAGGGAAGGGGGAGAGAAGGGTGGGGGGACAGAAAATCTGAAGTGGGCTCCATACTGACAGCAGAGAGACTGATATGGGGTTTGAACTCATGAATTGTGAGACCATGACCTGAGTTGAAGTCGGATGCTCAACTGACCGAGCCACCTAAGTGTCACAAGGCCTATTATTTCATTTTTGCCATGGGAATAATAGGATCAGAAAAGTACCTCTGACCCTTTTTTTCCTTTTTTTTTTTAAATTCAGGTACAGTTGACACATACTGTTACACTAGTTACAGGTGTAGAACATAGTGATGGGACAACTCTATATATTATGCTATGCTCACCACAAGTGTAGCTACCATGTATCACCATACAACACTATTACAGTGCCATTGTCTATGCCTTTCATCCCCATGACTTCTTCATTCCATAACATGAAGCCTGTACCTCCCACTCTTCTTCAACCATTTTGCTCATTCCCCCACCCCCATCCTTTCTGCAACCACCAGTTTTTTCTCTATATTTCTGGGCCTCTGACTCTTCTTAATCAATCATTAAACATTTATTAAATATTTGATCCATGGGACTCCATAAAAATGCTAAGGAAACTTTCCTAAGATTCTTCTTTTGGGCTGAATGCCTCTCCTTTCTCTTGACTCTTAATTCTATTCAAGGAATTTTCCTTAACTTTGGTAAGTCAGCCCAAGATTGATTTGCAAAACACATGATTAGAATAAAGGAGATTTACAGGCATAGGTGCTGCAATCATGCAAAGATTCCTGGAAATGAAGTCCTCACCCCATTACCTGAAGGCTACCTTTCAGTGATCAACTGTTTTCTACATTTGTAGGCACAAATCCCAAAATCCAGAATTCCAACATGTCCAGAGAGTGCATCAGGCAATTCTTCCCAAAACGGAAGTGCTTCATCTTTGACCGGCCTTCGAATGACAAAAATCTCTTGGTCCATATTGAGAACGTGCCAGAAGACCAGCTGGACAGTAGTTTCCGGGAGCAATCAAACAAATTCCGTACCTATATTTTCACTCATACAAAGACCAAGACTCTAGGAGAGGGAATCATTGTTACTGGGAACCGTGAGTCACCTTTGTTCCAAAGCACGTCTCTGTATCAGTGTGCGTGGTGGGGCTTTGAGTATACTCTGCGTTTGTCAGTAACTTTGTTGACATCTGTGTGTAACTATGGAGAAGCAGATATTTATGCCATGAAAAGATATCCATACATGTTTCTTAATTAGTCTCCCTACATGAGGGTTTGCTGAGACTTCATATATCTTAAGACCCTAATCCTCTAATTATAAAAAGCAAGATGGAGTTAAAGAGAGAATATCTGTAGATTGAGAAATCCTATGGGATAACTTCTTTTCTTTAAATATATAGTAGATAGTTTATAAATTTACATGAGTCAGATCATAAATAGGAAGTTATAAGTTCCTCTAAGCCCATTGAGAAGGAAAATTATGTCTGATCTTATCTACAAGGGCATGTTTCACGGGTATGTGACTTATGCAGTCCTGTGTGGAGATGGGCTCACACTCTCTCTTTTTTGTTTTGTTTAAGTTTATTTATTTATTTTGAGAGAGAGAATTCTAAGCTGTCAGCACAGAGTCTGATGTGGGACTTCAACTGACAAACCATAAGATCATGACCTGAGTGGAAATCAAGAGTCGACTGCTTAACCAGCTGAGCCACCCAGGAGCCCCTCTATCCCTATCTTGAATTCTTGATCATTTTCAACCAGGAACCCACATTTTTATTTTGTACTGGGCCACACAAATTATGTAGCTGGTCTTATTTGTGTATACTGTTTCACCCATATAATCTATTCCTTTTTATTCTCATTGAATGGGAAATTATTTTTCCAGTGACCCATGAACATATTGGTTGTAATCGGTAATTTAAATTATAATATGAAGAAATGGAGAACAATAGAAGAAAGAACAGGAAAACAGTAATGTTGTTAGAAAGGAATAGGTTCCCAAAGAAGAGAATTAAATTTCCTTTTAAATAAGGTAGGGTTTTTTGTGATCCTAGGATGATGTTCCATAAAAACTGGAAGCCAGTCTTTGAGACCTACGTATTTATCCTCAAACTTCCTGGTGTATTTAGGGCTGGGGACTCTGTTGAAAGCCTATGTGCATGCCATCAGGACGGGAGAAGTTCCTTGCTTGGAGAACGTGGTGACAACACTGGCCCAGCGTGAGAACTCAGTGGCCGTGCAGAAGGCAGCTGACCACTACAGCGAGCAGATGGCCCAGCGAGTGAGGTTCCCCACAGACACGCTCCAGGAGCTGCTGGATGTGCATGCGGACTGTGAGAGGGAAGCCATTGCAGTCTTCATGGAGCATTCCTTCAAGGATGACAAGCGGGAGTTCCAACAAAAGCTTGTGGTAATGTGTCTTATAGTAAAAATCCCATGGTAATTTATCACTCCTGATTTCTTCCCTTCTGAAATGATGCTGAGAGCCTATATTTTTTATTAAATAGCTCATCTTTTTACCATGGTAGAAGGAGCCTGGATTGTTGTGAGACTGGGCTCTGTGGACCCACAGTTCACTCTTTTACTATAACATAGGGCAATTCATTAATTTTCTCTGTATCAGAGAAATTGCTGCATTAAAAATTGCCATGAATTCACCAGTTTAAAACAACAAATATGAATAAACTCACCAATCTGTAGACCAGAAGTCTGGCGTGGAAGGGATGTGTGCTCTGCTCATGATATCAGAAGGCTAAAAACAAGGTGTCAGCCTGACAGAGTTCTCATCAGCAGGCCTCTGAAGAGCCTCCAGTTCATTAAAGTTGGCATATGCAATCCCTTGGATTGCAATTTACAAATTTAAGGGAAAAAGTTCTGTTTTTATATCTTCACACACTAGAATCCTTAGTGGAAGAATTCATTAAGGATTCCAAACTCTGTTCAGAGTATTCTTCAGTCATCACTGGGTGGTTGCTTTTCTTTGTACACAAAATCTGTTTTAGCAACCCAAATCCTCTAAGGAAATGCTACTTACGGCCACAATTCAACTTTCTATTGTTTATATGGTTGGGTCATTGTTAATCATACTACGGTAGAAGGAAAATTGGAGTTTATGTCTTCCAACCCCATCATTTTATAGATGATAAGCCTGAATCCAAGGAAGTTAAGGGGCTTTCCACAAACAACACAGAATTGATCAGAATTAGGACAAAAAGTTTCTTGACTCCTGGTCCATTCCATGTTCCAGTCTACTCATAGGTCATCAGGATGCTTTTTCTAAGAGGATGACATTGGACTTTCCTTTCTAACAGCTTCTTTCTGTTGGATTTCTCCGCCATTTCTCTGGCAGGACACCATAGAGAAAAAGAAGAAAGATTTCTTGCTGCAGAATGAAGATGCATCTGTCAAATATTCCCAGGCAAAGCTTAAGCAGCTTTCATATCCCCTGATGAAAAACATTTCAAGAGGAACTTTCTGTGTTCCTGGAGGACACAGTCTCTACTTAGAAGCAAAGAACAAAGTTGAATGGCACTACCACCTAGTGCCCAGGAAAGGGGTTAAGGTGAGGAATCAAGAGGGAGGGATAGTCGTCAGAACCCTAGAGTCAAGGGGTGTTTGTTGCTTTTACTGAAAATCTAAGATCATAATACCATTTTCGTGGAGAAAACAGAGCTGGGGTGATATCTCCACACTTTTAGTTTTTATCCACAGTAGTTATATATTGTTGAAGAGACTGGAAATATATTTTCAGTATTATGGGAATTCTGGATTAAAGAGAATAATTTTTCCTTATCAAACAATGTGGTCATTTTTTGGCTAAATATAGAGGATGCAAAGAATAAACACACAACTTTTGTTCTCATGATGATGATATTACCCAAAATGAAAACAAATAATTGGGCAAATACATAATTATTATACTTTTATGAACAGATAGTAAAATAATGGTAATGATTATTGATGATAATAATAATTATAATATTGGCAGATGGGGCCCCTGGGTGTCTCAGTAAGTTGAATGTCCAATTCTTGATTTCAGCTCAGGTCATGATCTCATGGTCATAAAACTGAGCCCTGCATTGGGCTCCATGCTGGGTGTGGAGCCTGCATACAATTCTCTCTCTCTCCCTGTCCCTCTGCCCCTCCCCTGCTTGCATTCTCTCTCTCTCTCTCTCTCTCTCTTTCTGTCTCTCTCTCAAAAAAAAAAAAAAAAAAAACTAGCAGGCATGTCCAGCACCCCCTTACTATGCCATGCATATAGTAAGCAACCTATAGTTAGGTATCTTGATTGGATTGTCAATTTAATGCTCAGAATATTATTATAACTTAGATACTATAGTTAAGCAGTTGAGAAATGTGATACACAAAGAAGTAAACAAGTTGCCCAGAGTTATACTACCAGCAAGTGGGAGCTGGTAGGGCAGTTCAGGGTAATTGGCCATCCTCAAACCTGGAAATGCAGCTTAGCAAAGCACTCTGGAAGAACACTAAGAGTTACAGGATGTATTATCCTAGTTAAGAAAGGGTAGATGAGCATCCTGGCAGAAAAGAGATTGAACAAATGTTTGACAAAACAGGAGTCCCTGTTTATACACATTGAAGTCTACTGGGTGGCACCCGGGGTGGATAGTAGAAGGCTTTACTGGAGAGGATGGAGGGCTACAAAGGGGGCTGTGATGGAAGGTTTCACGTCTCACAGAATCACTCAGAATTTATATTGGAGCCATGGAAGGAAGGTTAAGCAAATGCAAAATTGGCAAGGCCAGATTTGTGACTTTGTAGAACACTAATTTCCCCAAAAAAACAATATGTGTACTGCATGAGATGTCTCTGCTCCTTGTTTCCTTAGGCAAATGAAGTTCTCCAGGACTTCTTACAGTACCAGCTGGCAATAGAGAAATCCATCCTGCAGGGAGATGAAGCCCTCACCTGTCAGGAGAAAGTGCTCGCAGGTACAGGTGCAGGACTGAACTCATAGCACAGTGGGTGGGTTCCTGCACTACCTCCAGACAAAGATGAGGGCAAAACCTGCATGAAACAAAGAGCTTCCTCTCCTTCTGTGGAACAGCACTGCTAAATATACATATTAACAATCAGAGTTGTCTTTTTATATCAGGCAGAGAAGGAGGGCCATCTCCAACATATTCTGAAATGTGCTTTTGGTCACCCAAGTAATTCGGAGGCTTCTCAGCTTTCTTTTCAAAGTCAGTTTCGTGTCTGTGGTAAGGAGTAGAATCAGACCTGACCGTTGCTTTCTTCTGCCTCTCAAACATGTGTGAAACAGCTGAGCGGGCTAAGAAGGAGGCAGCTGAGAAGGAACTGGAGCTGCTAACTGAGAAACACAAGGAACAGATGCAAAAGATGGAGGCTCAAGAGAGAAGCTTCAGGGAATACATAGCCCAGCTGAGAGAGAAGTTGGAGAGGGAAAGAGAAAACCTTCAGAGAGAGCAGGAAGAAATGCTGATGCACAAGCTGAAGGTGAGTCTGCACAGAGCCTGGGCAGTGCTCCGTGGACAGTGTCCTGGTTCCTGCGGAGAGGGAGGGCCAAAACTAATAGAAATGCATGATCCCCGGGAGAATCACATAAGACATACTACTCGTTAAAACCTCAAATCTTTCTGGATCCTGCTGGGGCTCTTAAATCCACAAACTCCAAAGGCTTAGGTAGTGTGAGAATTTGTAGTATGCAATTAACATCCCTAAGGGTGCTGGGTTGCTGTTTGTGATGATTGTTAGGATGGTTTCATTGGTCCTCAGGTAAATACGGCCTTAGTCCACTAGTCCTTAGGATTCTTGGTTCAGCCATCAAACAGACCTAAAAGAACTCCAGCTTATCTTAAAAGTATCAGAAAAACGTGAAATACAGGATTCTGAAAACTCTAAAATTTGCTGCATTTGTTTCCAGATCTTTGTGAGTCGTCCAGCAGAGCACAGACGAAAAGTAGTTCTTTGACTCAATCTGATACTTGATAGCCAGTGTTCTAGAGCGGATCAGCAGTTCCCATTTGTGTTAGACGTGTGTGTTCATGCTACCTTGGTGGAACTGAGAAATACTTAGAATTAATCCTACATCCCTCTGAAGGACATCCTCACTGCTGGAACTCACATGAGGGTAGTTCACATGTCTGACCTAGCCTGACCCCACCGCACTCTTGGGGGAATGGTGCTGAGGGAATCTGGGAAGGTGTACACCATGGGTACTCCCACTCTGCAGGATTGACTCATCAAAGAACGCTCTTGGTGATAGTGCAGTAGACATGGTTCTTCAGTGCTGAAACTGTTAGACTCAAAACCCTTATTCTTGATAATAGAGGATTTTCAAAGGTGAACCCCTTCTTTTTTGTAGGTCCAAGAAGAACTTCGTAACGAGGGATTTGAAAAGAAATCTGAGAGGTTGTGTACAGAGATACAGCTATTGAAAAAAGAGATTGAGGCAAATAAAGAAGGTAAACATTTGTTGGGTCTGTGGATTGTTGATGTGACTGATGGAGTGTTTGGTGAAGAAGTATCGGCTCCTAGTGAGTTACCTGGTGTGAGGATGAAGATTCTCAGCTCACAATGACATACATTCAGAATTCCTTTTAAGGATTTGTAAAATGAGGGTTTTTTGTGAGGCTGTGACTTATTTTGGAAGCATGTGTCATATTAGTTTCTTTAAATAAAAATTTAAAGATCAACAGTGGCTAATGATTACTAAGGTCGGACATACAAAAGACATACTTCATTTTGATCAAATAAAAGAAATGGTAAACAAGATTGTTAAAATAAATGTAAGGAAAAGCCGAATTTGCAGTTGCAGCAACACAGATGAAATACAGCATAATAAAATCATCAGAGCTGACCACTGCTTTTCTTCTCTCTTTCCAACGTGTGGAACAGCTGAGCGGGCTAAGAAGGAAGCAGCTGAGAAGGAGCAGGAGCTGCTAACTGAGAAACACAAGGAACAGATGCAAAAGATGGAGGCTCAAGAGAGAAGCTTCAGGGAATACATAGCCCAGCTGAGAGAGAAGTTGGAGAGGGAAAGAGAAAACCTTCAGAGAGAGCAGGAAGAAATGCTGATGCACAAGCTGAAGGTGAGTCTGCACAGAGCCTGGGCAGTGCTCCGTGGACAGTGTCCTGGTTCCTGCGGAGAGGGAGGGCCAAAACTAATAGAAATGCATGATCCCAGGGAGAATCATAAAAAGCATATGATTCATTAAAACCTCAAATCTTTCTGGATCCTGCAGAGGTCCTTATATCCACATGACTCCAGCACTTTCTGTAGTTTTAGTCTTTTTTTTTTTTTTNCACACTCTGAGCTGTCAGCACAGAGCCCAATGCAAGGCTGGAACCCGTGAACTGTGAGGTCATGACCTGAGCTGAAGTTAGATGCTTAACCGACTGAGCCACCCAGGTGCTCCTCTACTGTTAGTCTTTGAAGTGAACAAATGACACCCACAGATTGATAGGCTGCTGTTGTCAGTGACTATAGCATTTTCTCTTAATGCTTGGATTGGGTGGGATCTTAGTACGATAGTCATTAGGATTTTAGTGCAATTATCAGATATATCTAAAATAGATCTACTGGGTTTGAAAGTATAATATTATGCCTGATATGAAATTTAGAATTCTGAAAGCCTTAAAACTTGCTGTATTTGTTTCCAGATCTGTTTGAGTTACTCTATAAAGCCCAAGAGAAACCTTATTCCAATATGCAGCTTGATAGCCTGTTTTATGCACATTGTTAGCAATTCTCATTTTTTTAGGTGATTTTGGCCATGGTACCTCAAGCAGAACTGAGAATTAGAACCAAATCTACATTCTTTCCCAAAGGGCATCATTATAACTGGAATACATTTCTGTAATAGTTTTCAGTCTTGACTCAACATCTCCCCACCCTCAGTGAGATGATCCTGAGCAAATTAGGAAGTTAAACGGCATAAATACTCTTATCAACAGCTTCAGACACATGGATATATTGAAAAACCCCATCAAAGAACACTGAGGGTAAAGAAGTAGATGGATATGCTTAGCTTAGCTGCTAGGAGTTAAACATGAAACCCAACTAGATAACTGGGGATTTTCAAAAGTGAACTCTCCCTTTTATAAATCCAAGAAAAACTGCTTTTGAAGGATTTAAAAATCTGAAATCACAAACAAAATAAGCTCAGAATTCCTGTTAGGAAATTATAGAATGAGGCTTCTTTTGTTAGCTGTGATTCATTTTTGAGGTATATGTGTCATGTTAGTTTCATTTAACAAAAGTTTACAACTAAAAAGTAATTATGTAAATATATGAAGGCCTTACCCAAAAAATATAAACTTCATATTGATTAATTTGAAGAAATGAGAAACAAATTAAAAGATACAGTTGAAAAAAAAGACCAAATTTCCAGTAGCATCAAAACCAATATGATACTACAGAATAAAATTATGAAGTATGTAAGAGTTACATGAGCAAAATTTTTAAATGCTATGTAAAACACAAAAGTTTATAAAAATGGACAAAACATAAAATGTCAATATTATTTAAGTTAATATGGACATTTAATGTGATCCAAAAACAAGTCAAACATAATTTTTCAGGAGGTAGAAAAATTAATTCTGAAGGTTTTATGGAAAAGCCACAAGCAAAAATATACAAGCAGTTCTGAAAAAAAGACAAATGAAAGGGAACTAGCTTTAGCTACATGTTAAAACATCCCAACAGTTAGCATTGTGGTACTAACATCTGAATATTGAAACAATCACAAAACAGACTTCGAAGTTTAGAAATCAGTGCATGAGGCCCCTGGGTGGTTCTGTTGGTTGAGCATCTTACTCTTGATTTCAGTTCACGTTATGATCCCAGGGTCGTGGGATCAAGCCGTACCTGGCACTCCATCCATACTGAGCATGGAACCTGCTTGAGATTCTCTCTCTCTCTCTCTCTCTCTCTCTCTCTCTCTCTCTGTCTCTCCCTCTCTACTCAAGCTCTCTCTTTCCCTTTAAGATTAAAAAAAGAAAGAGGGGTGCCTGGGTGGCTCAGTTGGTTAAGTGTCTGACTCTGGCTCAGGTCATGATCTCGGGGTTTGTGAGTTCGAGCCCCACATCAGGCTCAGCACTGATGGCTGAGAGCCTGGAGCCTGCTTTGGATTCCGTCTCCCTCTCTGTCTACCCCTACCCCGTTCACACTGTCTCTATCTCTCAAATATAAATAAATATTAAAAAATTACTTAAAAAAAGAAAGAAAAATTTGCAAAGTAATGCAGAAATTCAGCAGATGATAATTTGGGCATATTCTTTTGTGAAGGAATATGGGATATTCAGCAAATTGTGTTTGAACTATAGGCAGCCATCTGAAAAAGAAAAGTTGGGGTCTCCTTTACATGTAAATTTCAAGATGGTCCAAGTAAATTTCACGTGGTTCAAAGATATAAACATGAAAAATTACATAAAATTAAATCACAGGGGGGAGTTAAAAAATAATGATATGAGAATAGGTAGGACCTTCCTTTTTTAAAAACATTTTTTAATGTTTATGTTTGAGAGACAGACAGTCCGAGTGGGGGAGAGGCCAAGAGAGAGGAAGACACAGAGTCTGAAGCAGGCTGCAGGCTCTAAGCTGTCAGCACAGAGCCCAGTGTGGGGCTTGAACTCACAAATGGTGAGATCATGACCTGAGCCAAGGTCAGACGCTTAATTGACTGAGCCACCCAGTTGCCCCGGTAGGACCTTTCTAAGTATGACATAATGAACATAGATTAAAGAAAATATATTTAAAAAATTTTTGAGTGTTGTTGACACAGAATGTTACATTAGTTTCAGGCGTACACCATAGTGATTTGACAAGTTTATACATTATGCTATGCTCACAAGTTTAGCCAGCATTAGTCCCTATACATTGCCTTTGCAATATCATTGGCTGTATTCCCTATGCTGTGCTTTTTATTCCTGTGACTTACTCATTCCATAACTGGAAGCCTTTCCCACTCCCTTCACCCATTTTGCCCATTCCCCACACCTCCCTCCCCTCTGGTAACCGTCAGTTTGTTCTCTATATTTATTTGTCTGGTACTACTTTTTGTTTGTTTATTCATTTGTGGTTTTTTTAGATTCCACTTATGAGTGGAATCAAATCAAAACTATCGTGAGATACCACCTCACACCAGAATGGCTGAAATCAAAAAGACAAGAAATAACAAGTGCTGATGAGTATGTGGAGAAAAATGAATCCTCATTCACTCTTCGTGGGAATGTAAATTGGTATAGCCACTATAGAAACAGTATGGAGGTTCCTCAAAAAATTAAGAATAGAAACTCTGTATGATCCAGTAATCCCACTACAGGGTATTTAACTCAAAGAAAACAAAAACACTAATTCAAAAAGTGCCTCCCCAATGTTTCTTCTAGCATTATTTATAGCAGACAAGATATGAAATGAATCTAAGTGTCCTTCGATAGATGAACAGATAAGGAAGATGTGGTATACGCATACAATGGATTATTACACAGCCATAAAAAAAGGATGGGATTGTGCCATTTGAGACAACCTGGATGGAACTAAAGGATATTATGTTAAGTGAAATAGGTCAGACTGAACTAGATGAAAGAAAATACTGATAAATTCATCTGTCTATGAAAAAAAGGTTCTTCATAGAAAAACATAAGCAAAGTAAAAATACAAATGGCAAAATGAGTTCATTTTAATATGTATCAGAAAAAATTGGTATAATTTATATAAGCCATGAGGTTCCCTTTAAAGTGCTGAGAAAAAGAACAACCCTATCCCCCCAAAATGGACAAATATATTAGAAGAAATGAGATATATTCAACTTCACTAATAATATGAGATGTGCAAAATAAAGTTTTAGAGTTTCATCTCTAAGATTAGCAAAGAAAAACACATTTGATGAGATTTTAGATTGCCAAGGATTTGGAGAAGTAGGAAATTTCCTATATTTTCTAGTAAGTGCAAATTCTATATCAAGGTGTTAAATGCACATACCTTTGATCCAGCAAGTTCAAATTTAGGGGTTTATCTTATAGATTTAATTGTCCATGTGCCAAATGTCATACATACAAGGATATATGTGCTAGCACTTGTGTGTGGCAAAAAATCAGAAAAAAAACCTCTCTCTGTGTCAAGTGCTGGTAATAGAAACTATGGGTCATTTCCACAGAAGAGAATTCTCCAGTCACTATGATGAAAGGGAAAACTCATATTTGAATGTAATATGAGAAGATCTCTAGATTTAGCATAAAGTAAAAGAAAAAACAAAGATGCAGAAAGTATGCATAGTTGCTACTAGTAAATTTAAATATGATGAATATATACGTTATATGTCTCAGGAAAAATATGAAATAAGTTAGTAACTATGGTTACGACTTAGGACAGACCTGAGTAGATGATGTGATGCTTGAGAGGGTAGCTAACTTTGTATCATATATCCTTCTCCATGCCTCTTACATTTTGTATGGTATGTATTTTTACATATTCAGAAATAAAGACCTAAAACCACTAAAATTAAAATTAAAATAGAAATACATGGAAAGGGAACAATAGTAACAGGGTGGAAGTGACTATACTCCTTGAAACAGCATATACTTCAGTGCAGTAGGAAGAGTCTGCTGGTTACAATAGGGAGCTGGAAACCATAAGACATGCATCCTAATCTTGCTTTAATTATGACCTTTCAATGTTCCAGTTTCTAATTTCTTTTTTTACTGAGGTATAACTGGCATATCACATTATATTAGCTTCAGGTATACAACATACTGGCTCAGCATTTGTATACACTGGGAAATGATCAGCCCCGGTCTAGTTGCCAGCCATCACTGTGCAAAGTTACAGTGTTTTTTTCTTGTGATAAGAACTTTTTAAGATTTACGTCTTGGCAACTTTCAAATATATATATACTACACTATTATTGACGATAGTCACAATGCTGTATATGACATCTAATTTCTTTTGATATACGGTCACTTGGAAAGTTTGCTGGAATGCCTCTTTGTTCCAGCCCCATGCTTATAAAGGGGTGAATTAGAAAATTGTTCTTCAGTATCAACTAGATTTTTCTGGAATTCCTTTCCCAGCTGCCTTGTGCTATAGAATGTGATATAACTAGAATGAACTACTTGTGATTCTGCAAGCCACACATGTTATCTTTGGATTCTGCATCTTTGTATATTGTATACAGATTTCATAAAACAACCCTGCTCCATACTACATTCTCATTATTTGCTAGCCCCTATCTGTCCTGAAGGTGTCCTATGTCCTGACTTCCCAAGGCGGTTGATGATCAGTTCCTCCTCTGTGTTCCTTATCATCACTCCTGTCAGAACACTTTTTACATAATTGTGAGACTGAAATGACCTATTTACAGCCGTCTCCCCTCCTCTGCCTCTTGATCTCAAGTGCTCAGTCTTTTTCATCATTGTATCTCTAACTCCCAGCACAGAGCCCACCACAAAGCCTCAGATGTTCAAAAATGTTGGAATATGGGAGCTGCCATCCTTTAGGGCCCCAGTTCACTGTGTTTTCACTGGGTCAGCTTCTGTGTAGAGTTCTCAAAAGGATACAGTTTTAGGAACTAGTGCAGAAGGGGCTCCTTGAGACAGAGAGGACATACCTGCTCCTTTTTACCTGCTGTCCTGTTCTCTCTGAGGAACTGAACAGTCTATGTGCTCTGTGTTCTTCAGACTCCTTTCTGAGGCAATTACCCAGAAACACAGTCACCACATTTAGCTCAGAGGCCAATTATGACATTTAAGTCGTTTTTAAAATGCCAGAATACTGCATACCTCTCATTTCCACTAGTGGTTTTTTAAGTTCAAGCTAATTCTGCTGAAATAAAATGATGTACTTTTTTGTTTGTTTCCATTGCATCTATTAATAATATTTTTTTAAAATGCTAGGGGCACCTGGATGGCTCAGTTGGTTAAGTGTCTAACCTCAGGTTAAGTGTCTGACCCCAGCTCAGGTCGTGATCTCATGGCTCATGGGTTTGAACCTCACATTGAGCTCTCTGTTGTCAGAACAGAGACCACGTTGGATCCTCAGTCTCCCTCTCTCTCTGCCCCTCCCCCGGTCACACACACACACTCTCTCTCTCTCTTTCCCCCTCTCTCAAAAATAAATAAACATTTAAAAAAATGCTAAAAAAATTCATTCTCAATTCCCCAACGGTTCTCTGCTTTCCCTTTTGATCAAGTAACTCGTGACTCATTTCCTCGGAACCAGTTAAAAACTGAACCTGTTCACTGCCCTTTTCACAGAAAAAAAACAGTGCCAGAGATGGAGGGAAGATGGTTAGATGAGGGCAACAGCTCTGCCCAGGTTCCACCTATGGGAAGGCTGGGTGGAGAGTCACAGAAGGCAGACCAAAGGGCTGGTGACCTCACCCTGATGTAGTCTAAAACCAAAGAGGGCTGGAGAGGAGATAGCATAACCCATTAACGGCTTTAGAGGATATCTCATGGGCTTGTGGTCAAACCCAGAAAAACTGACAGCATGAGAAGAACAAGGAGACCAGGGAGGCAGTCTTGCAGAAAGTTTCACAATTCTCCCACATTGGGAGGTGCAGGAAGCCTAGAGGTCTCTCTCGTTTTGGCAGAAAAACTTTCTCTAGTGTTGAGAAGTCACAGAGATGCCACAGACATTGAGAGAGGCTACGTATGAGGGGATGCATGCTTGTTTCACCAAGCACAGTGGTCACAGACCAGAGAGGTGGAGCTCATGATTCTGATGCAGAAACTACAAAACCCATAAGTAGGGAGAGTGGCCTTTCAGGGAGTAACCCTATACCACTCAACCTGGTGAGTTTCACAGAGGAACTGGTAACTTTGGGGGTAAGGGTTGTCATATAAAAAGGTCTTAAACGGCTGGAAGAGAAAGGGATAAAAGTGTTCCAGGGATCTCAGGAATCGAGGGCAGTACTGGGGACTGGGTCGACAGATGCACAAGAAACAGCACCAAAGAGATTTCCTGCTCAGTAGTCAGTTGGTGAGGGGGAAGAGGATCCAAGAGACAGTTGAAGGGAGCAAAGATGGGGTCCAGAAGGTGAGTCTCTGGAGGCTGGATCAAAGGAAAGACCACACACTGGACACCAGTGATGAAAGACAACTCTGGACCCCAAATGGGGAGGTGATGGATGGAAGTGAGTGGGTGGAACAGACTTACGGTGGCCGTCACAGGGCCACAGGGAAATATATGGCCACTGGGTCACAGAGAGCTTCTTCCAGCCTGGATGGGAAGGCACAGTCTCACAGAGGAGCTCCCTTGACATCTGGGTGGTAGAAGGCACAGAGGTCCTCATATTGACAGTGGCCCTTTTTGCCAAAGTGTCGGCAGACAGGGCAGTTGGATTTGTCTTTCATAACCTGCAGGGCATCTCTGGACAGGCATGTATTTTTAATAGAAGACCAACTGTTGAGCTGTCAAGGATGTCCCTGCTCTTTGTGAAAGCCTCCCCCGGAAGGACCGCCATGGCCTGGTCTAGGAAAGAGGTTCAGTATTGGCTTCTACCAACATAGATCATATGGGCCACACCTGGGGCGTAGGCCTTCTTGAATTGAGCCCCTGCCCTGGGGAGGAAAGGGAGACCCAGCAGTGATGGAAGCATTGCTCCCCTTCATCCTGAAGGACCTCTGCGAAGAAAGTCTGCATTCTTTTCTGTCTGATTCCTTTCACTCAACATGTATGTGAGATTCATCTAGCTTTGCCTGTAGCAGGAGTTCACTCATTTTCTTTGGAGTGTAACACAACCCAGTGCATGCACACTCAACAACTTATTTATCCATTTTACTGGTGGTAGACATGTGGGTAGATTCCAGTTTGGGGCTGACTTGGAGTCACCAGGCTTTCCATTGGCCATGGGGGGAGGGCCCAGAAGGCTGGGTGATCTGATAGGATTCCCATCCTCTTCATCTTCAGTCTCTTCCTGCTCTGGCAGCAGGGGCTGTGGTGGGCGGTTGCTGCTGCTGATTCTGCTTTTTTTTCATTTGGGCATCGTGGTTGCTGCAATGGCTGCAGTGGGATTTGGAGGTCAGCGAAGAAGGGCAAAATTATGCTCTTTTATATAGGAATCCATATCTCCTGAAAATGCCCACAGGCTGACAAAGTGATGGAATCTACACAGTGTTTAGAGAGCCATCAGGAAGTGACACTATGATCAGTCTTCTTCATTCTCGCTAAAGTCTTTTTTAAACATATTTTTATTATTTTATTTTTTAACTTAAATTTTAGTAAACATACAGTGCAATATTGGTTTCAGGAGTAGAATTCAATAACTCATCGCTTACATACAACACCCAGTGCTCATCACAAGTGCCCTCCTTAGTACCCACCACTCATCTAGCCCACCTCCCACCCACCTCCTTCCATCAACCCTCAGTTTGTTTTCTATTGTTAAGTCTCTCATGATTTGTTTACCTCTCTTCTCTTCCCCCCCCGTTTCTCATATGTTCATCTGTTTTGTTTCTTAAATTCCACATATGAGTGAAATACTATGGTATTTGTCTTTCTCAGATTGACTTATTTTGCTTAGGGTAATAGATTCTAACTCCATCCATGTTATTGCAAATGGCAAGACTTCATTCTTTTTGTAGCTGAGTAATATTCCATTGTATATATACATACCACCTCTTCTTTATCTATTCATCAGTCACTGGACGTTTGGGCTGTCTCCATAGTTTGGCTATTGTTCATAATGCTATAAACATTGGGGTGAATATATATTTTTATATCCTTTCAATAAATACCTAATGGTTCAATTGCTAGATAGTAAGGTAGTTCTATTTTTAGTGTTTTGGACCTCGAAACTGTTCTCCAGAGTGGCTGTACCAGTTGCATTCCCACCATCAGTGCAGGAGAGCTCCCCTTTCTTTGCATCCTCGCTAATACCTGTTGTTGCCCGAGTTGTTAATTTTAGCCATTCTGACTGGTGTGAGGTGGTATCTCATTATGGTTTTATTTGTATTTCCCTGATGATGAGTGATACTGAGCATCTTTTCATGTGTCTGTTAGCCATATTGTTCTCTTCTTAGGAAAAGTGTCTATTCGTGTCTTCTGCCCATTTCTTAACTGGGTTATTTGGTTTTTGATTGCTGAGTTAGATAAGTTCTTTATATATTTGTAAATATCTTCTCCCATTCCATAGGCTGCCTTTTAGTTTTGTTGATTGTTTCCTTCACTGTGCAGAAGCTTTGTACCTTGATGAAGTCCCAATAGTTCATGTTTGCTTTGGTTTCCTTTCGCTTCAGTCATGTGTCTAGTCAGAAGGTGCTCCAGCAAGGGTAAAAGAGGTTGCTGCTTATGTTCTTTTCTAGGAATTTGATGGTTTCCTGTCTCACATTTAGGCCTTTCATCCATTTTGAATTTATTTTTGTGTGTGGTGTAGGCAAGTGGTCCACTTTTATTCTTCTGCATGTTGCTGTCCAGTTTTCTGAGCACCATTTGTTGAAGAGACTCTTTTTTCATTGGGTATTCTTTCCTGCTTTACCAGAGATCAGTTGACTATATAGTTGTGGGTCCATTTCTGGGTTTTCTGTTCTGTTGCGCTGATCTATGTGTCTGTTTTTGTACCATCACCATAGTGTCTTGATGACTGCTTTGTAATATGGCTCTTAATGGAAAAGCATTCAATACTTACGGATTAGAAGAGCAAACATAGTTAAAGTGTCTATACTACCAAAGCAATCTACACATTTTAATGCAGTCTCTCTTAAAATACCACTGGCATTTTTCCCAGAGCCAGAACAAATAGTCCTAAAATTTGTATGGAACCACAAAAGACCCCAAATAGCCAAAGCAGTCTTGAAAACAAAACCCAAAACTGGAGGCATGATGTTTCTGAATTTCCTTCTCTCTAAAGTGTTTAGGTCACAGCTCTGTTTTCTTAACAATTGTGAGTCAAAGTTTAGTCACCTTCTACTTTCCCCAACCAAAGCCATTTCATATGGAATGAAAGTCCAGTAGCTGAGTAAGTCCCTGTGAACCACTGATATCACTCAAAGGAATGCATCTCATACTGTCCATATGGATGTTTTGGTAAAGGAAAGAAGCAGGGATAAGCCCTACATCCCCATACGCCCTTCTCCCTAATGCATATGACCAACACACATCATATATACATTATCTTCAGTCTGAACGAGCTGCCTCTTCCTTCAGGACATACTTTTTATTAAGTAACACCTTAAGCATTAGGAAACATACTAGCTGCAGTGAATGATAACCATGGAGGGGGAAGGAATGAGAAACAGTCAATAAAGCAGCATTTATAAGAAGTGATAACAGTTTATGGGGCGCCTGGGTGGCTCAGTCATTTAAGCATCTGACTTTGGCTCAGGTCATGATCTCACACTTTGTGGGTTTGAGCCCCACATCGGGCTCTATGCTGATGGCTTGGAGCCTGGAACCTGCTTTGGATTCTGTGTCTCCCTCCCATTTTGCCCCTCCCGGCTCATGCTCTATTTCCCTCTCAAAAATAAAGAAATGTTAAAAAAATTTTTTTTTAATAAATGATAACAATTTAGAGATCTGGAAAGGATTAAGATTGAGGTGAAGGACAATAGAGCAGAGTAAAAGGAATCTTCACCACTTTCATGTTTATAAAACATGCCTCTTGTAATAAATTTTGTAAACACCCAAAGATAAGCCTCCTGGTAAAAGGCCTCTTACATAATAGTAAATAATAAATAATTGTTGAATGTTTGAAGTAATCAAACAACAGTTTCAAGCACATCTTGGACAATTTTGTAAGAAGACAAGTTTAAGCCATTCTTGTACATGGTATTTGTATAAAGTAAGATGTCAGTTGCTTGGCCATTTCTACATTACTGTCTCTATTTCCTCAAACTTAGTCTACAGCCTACCTTATTTGGTGCTACCTTCTCACCTCTTAAGCTGGACTTGAATAGTGCTTGGAAATGTATTTATTAAGAAAACTCTTCAATGTTTGCTGTTGGTATAGAAATTCAAAGAAAAAATAGAGCAGTCCTCTCTCCAGGAATACAGGAAATAGGTTAATGAAGCTTAGGAAAGCTGATAAGACCATCTCAGTGATCTCCTTTGTCCTACCTAGTGTCTGCATGGCCAACAGCAGGGGGAACATACCAGCACAGGAAAATTCTATTACATTTTGCTTGACCCCAGTACAAATAATCTGTGTGATCAAAACAGAATTCACTATGAGGATAATGCCCACAAAATGACAGACTAGAAGCTCCAAGCCCTTGTATCCTCATAAAGACATTAAAATAATAATAATAATAACAAAATGACTAAATCTTATAGGACATCTAGAAACAAAGTAAACACAACAGCCAAGTGAACCCCCAATCAAGAAAAAGCCACATTGCTCTTTCCCCAAGATTAAGGGATGAACATCAACCAATGTAATTCATGACATTAACAGAATGGAGGGGAGAAAAATGATAGTCTCAATTTATACAGAAAAAGCATCTGACAGAATTCAATATCTTTTCATGTTAACAGCCCTCAACAAAGTAGAAATAGAAGGAAACTACTTCCATGAAACAAAGGCCATACATGAAAAACTCACAGCTAATTTCACACAATGGTGAAAGGTTGAAAGCTTTTCTCCTAAGATTGGGAACAAGACAAGGATGCATTCTTTCACCAATTCTATTCAACATAATACTGGACGTCCTTGGCCAGAACAATTAGCAAGAAAAAGAAATAGAAGGCATCCAGACTGGAAAGGAAGAAGTAAAATTATCTGTCTTTGCAGATGGCATGATCTTTTGTCTCCAGATTTATTGAGATCTTTTTGACATATAACATTGTGTACACTTAATGTGTGCAATGTGATGACTAGATCTATTTTGTAAAATTATTACCACAGTAAGATTAATGAACACCTCCATCCTTTCACATAATTGTGATTTCTTTTGTGTGTGTGGTGGTAACACTTAAGATCTACTCTCTTAACAACTTAGAAGTATGTAATAGAGTATTTTAATTATAGTGACCATGCTGTGCATTAATTAGATACCATATCTTATTTATCTTATATCTGAGAATTTGTACCCTTTGACCAACATCTTTCCATTTCCCCTAACCCTTAGTCACTGGCAATCTCCATTATACTCTTTATTTCTATGACCTTGCCTTTTTAAGATTCCGTATGTAAGTGGGAATATATACTATTCATCTTTCTCTGTCAGACTTATTTCATTTAACGTAATGCCGTCAGTGTTCATCCATTGCAAATGACAGGATTCCCTTATTTTTCATGGATGAATAATATTCCATTGCATTGTCTATAAACAATACACACACACACACACCTACTTTATCCGTTAATCTATTGGTAAACACTTAGGTTATTTCCATATTTTGGTTACTGTGAATCATGCTGCAGTGAACATGGGGTTCTTATATCTCTTCAAGATAGTGCTTCCATTTCATTCAGAAGTATACCCACAGCAGGATTCCTGGATCATATGGTAATTCTATTACTAATTTTTTGAGGAACCTCCATACTGTTTTCCACTGTGGCTCTATCAGTTTACATCCCCACCAACAGTGCACAAATGTTCCCTTTTCTCCACAGCTTTGCCAACACTTGTTGGTTCTTGTCTTTTTGATAATAGCCATTCTCACAGATGGGAAATGATACCTCATTGTGGTTTTGACTGTGTTTCCCTCATGATCATTAACATTGAGCATCTTTTCATGTATCTGTTGACCATTTGTATGTCTTCTTGGAAAAGTGTCCGATAACCCTTTTTAAATCTGATTTTTTACTATTGAGTTGTAGGAAGTTTCTTATATATTTGGTTATTAACCCATCACCAGATAGATGGTTTGTAAATATTTTCTCACATTCCATATGTTGCCATTCTATTTTGCTAATTGTTTCTTTTTCTTTGCGGAAGCTTTTTAGTGTGATGTCATCCCACGTATTTTTGGTTTTGTTGCTTGAGCTTTAGGTATTACCAAAAAAAATCTTTACCAAAACCAACCTCAAGGAGCTCTTGACCTATGTTTCTTTCTAGTGGTTTTATAGTTTCAGGTCTTACATGTAATTCTCTAATCCATTTTGAGTGAATTTTTGTGAGTGGTGTGAGGTAGGTGTTTCATTCCTCTGCATGTAGTCATATAGTTCTCCCAACATCATTTATTGAGAAACTATGTAGTCCTTTCCCCACTGAACTTTCTTGGCCCCCATATCAAATATCAGTTGATTGTAGGTGCATGGGTTTATTTCTGGGCTCTCGATTCTATTCCATTGGACTATATGCCTTTTTATCCTGGCATCACACTGTTTTGATTACTGAAGTTTTGTGATGAAGTTTGAAATCAGGAAATTGATACCTCTACCTTTGTTCTACTTTCTCAGGATTGCTTGCTTAGTTTATTTGGGATCTTTTGTGATACCATATAAATTGTAGGGTTATTTTTTTCTATCACTGGAATTTCATATCATTGGAATTTTGTTGGGGATTGTATTGTTTGCTAATATCTGATTTAAAATTTTTGCCTCCTTATTTATAATTGACATAACACTATTTTTATACAACTGTGGTCCTATTTGGTATTCAGGACTTTCTCAAATAATGTTAGATAACATACCTTATTTGTTTGTTTATTTATATTATTTTTGAGAGAGAGAGAGAAAGAGAGAGAGCAAGAGGGGTAGACAGAGAGGGAGACAGAGAATCCCAAGCAGACTCTGCACTGACAGCCTAGAGCCCAATGTGGAGCTCAAATTCACGAACCATGAGATCATGACCTGAGCTGAAACTAAGAGACAACTGACTGAGCCACCCAGGCACCCCAGCATGCCTTATTTTTGATGCCCAACAAGAATTTGTTTTTTTAATTTTTATTAAAAATTATTTTAAAAATATGTATTTATTCTTGAGAGATAAACAGAGCGTGAGCAGGAGAGAGGAAGAAAGACACACACACACAGACTCTGAAACAGGCTCCAAGCTCTAAACTGTCAGCACAGCGCCTGTTGTGGGGCTTGAACCCACAAACTGTGAGATCAGAACCTGAGCCAAAGTTGGACACTTAACCGACTGAGACGCCCAGGCACCCTCCAACAAGAATTTATATAAAAACTATTGCTACAAAAAAAAAAACTATTGTTACATGTTTATTTATAGAAATCACATTTAAATCATCTAAATCTTGAAGTTTTATTGTAAAGAATTCTCACTGATCCAATTTCTTTAATAGATACTAGACGTTTCTGGTTTCCAGCGACAGGAAGCACAAATTCCCTAAGGATATCATTGTGCGTGATGGTGAGTAAGTCCACTCATCCTTCCAGCTCTTGTTCCTAAAACCTATATATTAACCTTCTGGGGGCAGAACACTGTATAAAGGCTGTAGGTTTAAGGTGTAGGTATACTGATCAAAGCAGAGACATGTAGAAATTCAGATATTATGTTAGATCTTCTTTTCTTCTCTAGGGTAGCTTATATGGATAATTAATGCTTTCAAATAGTAAAGTCTGTCCCCTTTACTTGTGTGAGCTTTCTGATACCCCCAAAAATGGTAAAAAGGAAATATTAAGCGAGAGGAATAATGATTTCCCCTTTATAAATCAGACTTGAGGAGGCTCTGAATGTGTACCATTTAATAATGAGACCCCACATTTAAGTCACAAATTTAACAATTCCTCGACTCCAAATAGATCATTCCTGATGAGTGTTGGAAATGTATAAAAGGACTATACTTGAGGTAGGGTGCACTTATGGATGCCTTCAGTACACCACAACAGAAACCATAGGCTACAGAGAGAGTCATACCAGCTGACTTGTTAAGATGTTCTCCTGATTCTGTTTCTGGAAGAAGAGTGAGGGGTTTGTCATGTTAGTACATTAGTACATCTACTTGAACCTGTCATAGGGGAATCAGAGCAGTCTGCATCTGTGAAGGTCTTCCTGAAAAAAGAATGAGCAAAGTCTAAGACTCCCCCTGTGGTCACCATCAGAGATGTGGCACAGGCTGTCTTACCATGCGTAAGGGTGGTTCGAGGGAGTGGGGCACGTGACTTCAGCCTCTTTGGAGAATGGACACAAAGACTCACTCAGAGAGTAACTTGAAAGACGCTTTTGTGAACTCTTACATATGTTATACTAGCACTTTACTGTCCAACTCTTACTAGAGACTCTTTCCTGCATATCCATCCTGCAAATTAAAACCCTCCATAATTTCAGTTTTCCCTTTAAGACCTATGTTTTTGGTGCAATAAGACAGAACTTAAGGTGTACGTTCTCTGTAGTGATACAGTTTTCAATCCAACATGTAGGCAAGGTGCTGTATTTATCACAGCCAAACCTCTAGGCAGGTTCTGTTGCCTTACATTTTATGTGAGTTCTGAATTTCTCTTCACTTAGTCTGTGGTCCAGAAAATGCAAGTGATTTTGTTCTGTATTGTTTTTACTCTTACATCATAGTTGCTAAACTCTCCAGTTCTAAAATTCCCTAAGCATGTGAATTATGTCCCTAAACAGCTATTATTTTTTAAGACACTCAATTTTTTAACTGAACAGTTGCAATCACCGCATTTCTGAACTGATTGTTTCATGTCTCTGCTTTTCTGGTACATTTGCAGCTTTGTGGTTTTTCACCAAACTGGGTAGCAGGATGTTAAACGAGACTCCTCCTGTCTGAGAATTCCTGCTGTGCTCTAAAGATGAGTACACAGGGTGCCAAAGAACCACAATTTCTAAAACAACATGGTACCCATTTGGGGGGAGTTAAATTAAGTACCTCATCCTTAATGAGCCCATGGCTATGGTGAACTCCAGTGGAGTCCTAGCATTTTCTCACTACCATTGTATATTTGCTCATTTCCTTGCTTTGGTCAAAAATATGTTTCCTCTAGTTTTCCTTTGCTGCAAACTGAGTTATCCTTCGAGATGCAGCAGCAATGGCACCTCTCTTGAAACCATCTAAAATCCTTATGAATATAATTAATTGTTGCTTTTGCAGACAACCAAGCACTTTATTTTTGACATTATCTTAGCAGGTATTACTTGTCATTTAATAGTAAAATATTCGGGGGCGCCTGAGTGGCTCAGTCAGTTGGGTGTCCGATTTCGGCTCGGGTCATGATCTCAGGGTTCATGGGTTTGAGCCCTGTGTTGGGCTCTGTGCTGACAGCTAGGAGCCTGGAACCTGCTTCGGATTTGTCTCCCCCTCTCTCTACCCCTCCCCTGCTCACATTCTCTCTGTCTCTCAAAAATAAATAAATATTAAAACGGAGAGGGGAAGGGGGCAGATGGGCATGGGGGAGGGCACTTGTTGGGATGAGCACTGGGTGTTATGTGGAAACCAACTTAACAATAAACTATTTAAGAAAAAAACAAAACAAAACAAACGTTTTTTTTTTAATGGTAAAATATTCATCCTCTTCAAGATAGAGGTTTGCCAAAGAAGTTTTCGTTGTTTTTAAATACACAAAAACCATGGAGATGGTAGTTTTGAAGCCTTGGGAGGCATATAATAATGACAAATAGGCAAAATATAAAGTAATTAGCTTTCGTTAGCAGCCTTTAGTTGGGCTGATGACAAAGTCTCAATTTTGAAAATTTCTTAACTTTAAATGAACTATCCTGGCAAGGCTTGATGACATGTATAAAGATACTGTAGGGGCGCCTGGGTGGCTCAGTCAGTTGAGCGGCCGACTTCGACTCAGGTCATGATCTCACAGTTCGTGGGTTTGATCCCCACATCGGGCTCTGTGCTGACAGCTAGCTCAGGGCCTGGAGCCTGCTTCGGATTCTGTGTCTCCCTCTCTCTCTGACCCTCCCCTGCTCGTGCTGTCTCTCTCTCTCTCTCTCAAAAGTAAATAAAATATTAAAAAAAAAAAAAGATACTGTAGAAGTGGAAATTAAAAGGGCTCCCAGGTGGTTCAGTCAGTTAAGCATCTGACTCCTGATTTGAGCTCAGGTCATGATCCCAGGCTCATGGGATTGAGCTCCTCATCAGGCTCCACAGCTGCTTGGAATTCTCTGTCTCTCTCCCTCTGCCCTCTTCCCTCTTCCCTGTTTGTACTATCTCTCTAAAAAAAAAAAAAAAAAAAAAGAAAGTGGAGATTACAAAAATTTTCTTGTTTACTATCTTGTACCAGATATCACAGACAATAAAGGTAGACCTAACTAGCCACCTGTTATTTTAATTTTGCAGATTGAATCTTTCAGTCAAGGGCAAATATGCTCTTTCCAGTTAGTCTCACTGTAAGACATCGAATCTGTTCCTGGACTAATAGGGTCAGGGCAAGCTGAGGAGTGGCCAAGAAACTAGGATGGTAGATGCTGATAGTACCTATAGTCACCATCAAAGGTGTATCATGAAACAAATTATACTCAAGTCAGGGTGGAGTGGAGAAGTCACAGCCAGCTGAACCTGTGCTGAGGGAAATGAACAGAGGGACATCATGACCTCTCACAGAGTGGCATTAGCGATCCTTTTGTCTTTTCCACATTCACAAATACTTTTAAAAAATTTTTTAATGTTTTTATTTCTGAGAGAGAGAGGGAGACAGCGCGAGCAGGGAAGGGTCAGAGAGAGAAGGAGACACAGAATCCAAAGCAGGCTCCAGGCTCTGCAGCTAGCTGTCAGCACAGAGCCCAACGCGGGGCTCGAACCCACGAACTGTGAGATAATAACCTGAGCCGAAGTTGGAGGCTTAACCAACTGAGCCACCCAGGTGCCCCCACATTCACAAATACTTAATGCCGGCATCTAGAACCCAGGTCATAAAGGAAGCTTCTCCTTCTGATATCCATCAGACAAATATAAAAACCACATAATTTTAAATTCTGTCTTTCTCCCCAGGCTCAAAAATACTAACTGCTGAACTAAGGGCAACTCTTCTTTCTATTGGCTCAACCCACACTGTGATTATGAACAAGGTGACATATTTATTACAGCTATTGCACTAAGCTGATTTACTGACTCAAATTTGTGCAGTAACAATTTCTTATTTCCTTTTTTTAAATAAAGATTTCCTCAGTCCCACCAATATCAGAGAAATTTTCTGGTTGTATTTAGCTTTCTGTCACAGCAACTAGTGTCTCTTGCTCTTATTCAAGAATATTGTAAGGCTATACTCTAAAACTATTTATTCCTTTATCCCCAGATTTTTATCACCTGAAGAAATGCATCAAATAGATTGATGGCCTGAAACTGCTTAAAGTCTGCATTTCCAGGAACTCCATGTGGTTTAGGATATCATTAGTTTGGGGCTCCTTCTTCTTATGTTTCAGGATGCTAAAAGGGACTCTTTCTATTAGGGGTCCACTAAGAGCCCTGGACTGAGAGCACTAGGTGCCAAATAACAACTAATTCCAAAGCAAGGTGCCACACCAGCTTTTATAGAGCTAGGTTAAACTCAAGACAATGGAAGAAAAATAATATTATATCAATTGATGAAGAAAAAGCATGTGTCAAAAATCTAACACTCACTCATGATAAAACCTTTCACAAATAAGGAATAGTGGGTACTTCCTCAATTTGATAAAGAATAGCTGCAAAAAACCTGCAGCTAACAGCATCTTAATGGTGAAAAACCAGATGCTTTCTCACTAAGATTAGGAACAAGGCAATGATGTCTGCTTCACTACTTTTATTCAACATCATACTAGAAGGCCTAATGAAGTAAGACGAGAAAAGAAAATGAAAGATATTTAAAAGATACTTTTTTATGTAGAAAGTCTCAAAACATCAACAGCAAAAACAAAAACTCCTAACACTGATAAGTGATTATATCAAGGTTGCAGGATAAGTTTACATATAAAAATCAATTGCTTGCTTATATATCAGCAAAGAACACTTAGAAGTTGAAATTAATAATAGAATACCATTTATGTTAGCATCCCTGAAAAATAAGTACTTAGGTTTCAAATATGAAAAAAAATGTATAAGATCTAATGAAGAAAATAAAAACTCTGTTGAAAGAAAACAAAATGTAAATAAATGGGGAGTTATTCCATATAATGAATGTGAACACTCAATATTATCAAGATGTCAGTTCTATAGATTCAATATAGTCCCAGTAAAAATTTCAGAAAGTTATTTTGTGGATATTGACAAACTGATTCTAAAGGTCATATGGAGAGGCAAAAGACCCAGAATATACAACAAATATTGAAGGAGAAGAAAATTACAGAAACTGAAGCTACCCAACTTTAAGACTTACTATAAAGTTATAGTAATCAAGACTGTGTGGCACTGGAAAATGAATAGAGAAATATATCAATGGAACAGAATAGAGGGACCAGGTATAGACTCACACAACTATAGTTAACTGATCTTTGACAAAGGAGCAAGAGCACATGATGGCTAAAGGATAACCTTTTCAATAAATGGTGCTGGAACAACTGTACATCCATATACCAAAAAAGGATGGAAAGAAGAGAAAAAGAAAAGAGGAAAAGAATCTAGACACAGAGCTTACAATTTTGACAAAAATGAATTCAAATTGGGTGATAGGTCTAAACGTAAAATATAAAACTCCTAGAAGATAACATAGAGGAAAATCTAGGTAACTTTAGGTTTGCTGATGACTTTTTGGATATACCACCAAAAATCACAATCCATGAAAAGAAAATTGGTAAGTTGTACTTCATTAAAATTGAAAACTTCTGATGTTCGAAAGACACTATTCAGAGAATGAAATGACAAGATACACATTAAGAGAAAATGTCTACAGAAAACATGTACAAAATATACAAACAACTCTTAAAACTCAAAATAAGAAAACAACCCAATTTAAAAATGGGCAAAAGATCTGAACAGACACCTCAACAAAGATTCACAGATGTCAAGCAAGCATCTGAAAGGATGCCCCACATCATAAGTCTTTAGAGAACCACACTTTAAAACCACAATAAGAGGGGTGCCTGGGTGGCTCAGTCGGTTAAGCATCCGACTTTGGCTTAGGTCATGATCTTGCAGTTCATGAGTTCAAGCCCCGCTTCAGGCTCTGCGCTGACAGCTCAGATCCTGGAGCCTGCTTCAGATTCTATGTTTTCCCCTCTCTGTCCCTGCCCTGCTCACTCGCGCTCTCTCTCTAGAAAACAAATATTTAAAAGAAAAAAAAAATTAAAAACAAATAATATACCAATAGACACCTACCAAAATGGCTAAACCCCAGAATGCTGACAATACCAAATACGGTGGAAGATATGAAGTGATAATAATTCCCATTCATTGCTATGCGACTGCAAAATGGTTCGGCCATTTTGGAAGACTTTTTTGTACTCTCTCAATGCTTAACACTTATCATCCAATCCAGGGATTGAGCTCCTAGTTATTTACCAAAATGATTTGAAAACTTAATTTACAAAAAACCTGCACACAGATATTGAAAGCAGCTTTATGCATAATTGCCAAAACTTAGAAGCAACCAACATATGCTTCAGCAGGTGAATAGGTAAGTTGTGATATATTTGGTCAATAGAATTTTATGCAATCCTAAAATGAAATGAGCTATCAAGACACGAAAAGACAAAAGCAGACTTCAGTACAATTTGCTAAGTGCAAAGCAGCCCATCTGAAAGTCTGCATATTGTCATCCAACTATATGACATTCTGAAAAGGTAAAACAGTAAAAGTATCAGTGGTTCCTAGGGGCTCAGAGGGAGGGAGAGTGGTACAAATAGCTGAAGATCTTTAGGGATATGAAACTATTCTGTAAGACACTATAATGGTCATTATATATTGATCAAAACATATAAAATGTACACTAAGAGTGAACTCTAATGTGGAATTTAGTTAATAATCTTTCAACATTGATTTAGCATTCATAACAAATGTATGTGCTAATGTAAGATGTAAAGAATTGGGGGGAGTTGGGGGGTGGAGTGGGCTAAGGGATATATGGAAACTCTACTTTTTGCTTTATTTATGTAAACCTAAAATTGATCTAAACAAAATAAAAGTCTGTTAATTTGACATAATGTATAGGGCATCAAAGAATGTAATTTTGGGCACCTGGGTGGCTTAGTCGGTTAAGCATCAGACTCTTGTTCTTGGCTCAGGTCATGATCTCACAGTTCGTGAGATCCAGACCCACATTGGGCGCTACCCTGACAGCATGGAGCCTGCTGGGATTCTTTCTTCCTCTTTTTGCTTCTCCCCTGCTCATGCATGCGTGCACTCTCTCTCCCAAAATAAATGCATCATCGTTAAAAAAAAAAAGAATGTAATTTCAGTTCAATCAGTTTGACACTTAGTATACTCTATTACATTAGATAGGCTTTTTAAGGTTTTATTTTAATTTCAGTTATTTAATATACAGTATTGTATTTGTTTCAGGTCTACAATAGAGTAATTTAACACTTCCATACATCACCCTGTGCTCATCACAGCAATTGCACTCCTTAATCCCCATCACCTATTTAACCCATCCCCACACCCACCTCCCCTCTGGTAACCATCAGTTTGTTCTCTGTAGTTAAGAATCTGTATCTTGCAAATGAAAATGAAAACACAACAATCCAAAATCTATGGGATGTGGCAAAGGCAGTCCTAAGAGGAAAATACATTGCACTCCAGGCCTATTTCAAGAAATTAGAAAAAGCGCAAGTCCAAAATCTAACAGCTCACCTAAAGGAACTAGAGGCAGAGCAACAAGAACACCCTAAACCCAGTAGAAGAAGAGAAATAGTAAAAATCAGAGCAGAAATAAACAACATAGAGACCAAAGAAACAATTGAACAGATCAATGAAACAAAGAGTTGGTTTTTTGAAAAAATAAACAGAAGTGACAAACCTGTAGCCAGGCTTCTCAAAAAGAAAAGAGAGAGCACCCAAATAGACAAAATCATGAATGAAAAGGGACTTATGACAACCAACCCCTCAGAAATACAAGCAATTATCAGGGAATACTATGAAAAATTATATGCCAACAAATTGGACAACTTAGAAGAAATGGCCAAATTCCTAAACACACACTCACTACCAAAATGCACACGGGAAGAGATAGAAAATCTGAACAGACCCATAACTAGTGAAGAAAATCAGTTATCAAAAATCTCCCAACAAATAAAAGCCCTGGGGAATTCTTCCAGACATTTAAAATGGAATTAATACCAATTCTCCTCAAGCTATTCCAAAAAGTAGAAATTGAAGGAAAACTCCCGGATTCATGTTATGAAGCCAGCATCAGTCTGATTCCCAAGCCAGACAGAGACCCAGCAAAAAAAGAGAACTACAGGCCAATATCCTTAATGAATACGGATGCAAAGATCCTCAACAAGATACTAGCAAAACGAATCCAACAGCAGATAAAAAGAATTATCCACCAAGATCAAGTGGGATTCATTCCTGGGTTACAGGGCTGGTTCAACATTCGCAAATCAATCAATGTGATACATCATATCAATAAAAGAAAAGATAAAAACCATATGATCCTGTCAATAGATGCAGAAAAAGCATTTGACAAAATACAGCATCCCTTCTTAATAAAGACTCTAGAGAAAGTTGGGATAGAAGGAACCTACTTAAACATCATCAAAGCCATCTATGACAAGCCTTCAGCTAACATCATCCTCAACGGGGAAAAACTGAGAGCTTTCCCCCTGAGATCAGGAACACGACAGGGATGTCCACTCTCACCACTGCTGTTTAACATAGTGCTGGAAGTCCTAGCATCAGCCATCAGACAACAGAAGGAACTCAAAGGCATCAGAATGGGCAAATGGGAAGTCAAACTTTCACTTTTTGCAGACGACATGATACTCTACATAGAAAACCCGACAGCCTCCACCAGAAGCCCACTAGGACTGATCTAAGAATTCAGCCAAGTTGCAGGGTACAAAATCAATGTACAGAAATCGGTTGCATTTTTATACACCAACAATGAAGCAACAGAAAGAGAAATCAAGAAACTGATCCCANTATATGGAAACCAACTTGACAATAAACTATTTGTAAAAAAATAAAAATAAAAATAAAAAATGAAAAAAAATAAAATATTTTTAAAGAAAGACTTAATGTTGTTAAAATGTCCATTCTATGCTACACAATTTACAGATTCAATGCAATTCCTATTAAAATCCCAAAAACATTTTTTGCAGAAACATAAAAAGCATCCTAAAATTCATATGGACTTTCAAGGGACTCTGGACAGTCTTGAAAAAGAAGAGTAAAGTTGGAAGCCTCACACTTCCCGATTTCAAAACATATTATGAAACTACAAGTAATAAAAATAGGTACTGGCATAAAGATAGAAATGTAGACAGCTCAGATATAAACCCTCACATATGTGCTCATATGATCTTTAACAAACTTATTGATACCACACAATGGGGAAAGAGCAGTATCTTCAATAAATGGTGTTAGAAAAACTAAACATCCACATACAAAAGAATGAATTCAGATCCTTAAAAAATATAAAAATTAATTCAAACTATATTAGAGTATTAAACATAAAATGTAAAACTTTTAGAAGAAAACATAGGAGAAATCTTCATGACACTGGATTTGGCAATGATTTCTTGGCTTTGACACCAAGGCATAGAAACAAAAGCAAAAACAGACAAGCAGAACTGCATCAAACTTTAAAACTTCTGTGCATTAAAGGAAACAACGAACAGAGTGAAAAAGCAACCTATAGAATGGGAGAAAATATCTGAAAATCATATATCTGAAAGGGGGCAAATACCCAGAATCTATAAAGAGCTTCTACAATTCACAACAACAAAAAACAACTCAGTTCTAAAAAATGATCAAAGAAATTGAATAGACATTTCATCAAAGAAGATACAAATAACCAAAAAGCATATGAGAAGGTGTTTAATATCACTAATCATTAGAGAAATGAAATAAATATTACAGTGAGATGTTATCTCACACATATTAGGATGACCACTATCAAAAAAATAGAAAATAAATATTGGTGAGAATATGGGGAGATTGGAACTCTTTGTAATGTGAGTGGAAACAAAAAATGATGCAGTTGCTATGGAAAACTGTAAGATGGATCCCCCAAAAATTAAAAATAGAGTTACCATATGATCCAGAAATTTTACTACTGAGCATATATATCTCAAAGCGCTGAAAGCAAGATCTTGAAGAGATATTTGCATACTCACATTTATTGCAACATTATTCACAATAATCAAAGGTAGAAAACAACCCATATGTCCTTATAGATAGATGAGTGGATAAAGAAAATTTTGTGTACATATGCAATGGAATGTTGCTCAGTCTTAAAAATGAAATCTGTCATATGCCATAACAAGGACTAACAATGAAAGCAGTGAGAGAAATGAGTTACAAAAGAAAAATACTTTATGATTTCACTTATATGAGGTATCTAAGGTAGTCGAACTCATAGGCACAGAAAGGAGAATGGTGGTTGTTAAGGGGTGGAATGAGAGAAGAATAGAAAGTACATATGCTCTCTCGCTCTCGCTCTCTCTCTCTCTCTCCACACACACACACACACACAATGAAGGTTGTTTTTCTAACTTGCTGGTCTTGCCTTCTTTTGTACATGAGACTCGGTGACCCCAGCTGAATAAATGAATTCCTACTATTGAGAACCCTAAGATGTTCTGCATGGAATTCTCCATGTGAAAAGCAGCTTAATTAATAAAAACATTCCAGACCTGTAATTCTGGTTAACAACTGAAACCATTAAGCATATATACATATATGAACTGTTAATGTAATAATTCTAACATACAAATTAATTTGAAGTGTGTCTTTTAGAATAAGTATTCTAGAGACCACAACTCCAAGTGCACTGGAAAGTGGGGAAATACAGCTTCCTCATACCCATTGTTTAAAAGAAAAAGTCCCTAGAAAAATTCTCAACCTGACAACAAACAACAATGCACAAAAATGGTACACAACTCATTATATTACACAGAAAGGAGCTTTTTCTTGACATCTGGCCTATTTCTGAGAAACTAAGAGCCTGTTGCCTGCTTTCATTTTCAACTGCCATGGGTTCACTAAAAATAGATTCAAGTATTTCTTAACCGAGACAAGAAATTCCTTACTAATAATAAAAAGTAGAAGAGAACCAGACATTTAATTTACAAAAGAACTAATCAGACTGTCATATTTAGCGAGGATATGGGAGAGACATATTATATCACCAGAGTGTTCTAATCCACTTTTGCAGGAACAGAGCCATGGATGAACTGGATTTGACCTTCCTCTTTTAGTGCACTGACTTCATTTGAGGAAATCTCAGTTGTCAGGCTTGTGGCCCAGTGAACTACTATTTAAAATAACATCTTTAAATTCCAGTTAGTTAACATACAGTATAATATTAGTTTCAGGTGTGCAAATAAAAACGAAGAAAAAACCTGCAAGGAATTAGCACAATGCCTACTATACAGTAGGCACCAAATGCATTGTACTTATTATAACATAAACTCAAGCTTCAATGCCTCAACAAAGCTTATATACTGTGAGATTAAAATGTGGTAAAAATAATTATATAAATACATGTTCTTTTACAGTATTAATAAGTTTTTTTTTGACGTTTATTTATTTTGCACGCGCTAGAGAGATAGAGCACGAGCAGGGAAGGGGCAGAGAGAGGGAGACACAGAATCTGAAGCAGGCTCCAGGCTCTGAGCTGTCAGCACAGAGCCCGAGGTGAGGCTGGAACTCACAAGATGTGAGATCATGACCTGAGCTGAAGTCAGACGCTCAACCAACTGAGACACCCAGGTGCCCCAGTACCAATAAAAAATTGTCTATTAATTTCTACCTCTCAGTGTAGGTCAGATTTTAAAAAACAGGATTCCACCTGTTAGGAAGGATGTGAAAGTACAGACGCTTTTTTTATATGCACTTGGAAAGTAGGAGAGTGCAAACATTTCCAGAAGCAAATTTTAAAGTATGTCTCAAACATCTCCGAAAGAGCATAACCTTGAACCAACGTGTTCACTTTCACAATTTGATCCACTCAATCATGAATGCTTACTGAAGGCCTATTATGTGTCACACACTGTTTTTGAGGGATTCAAAAGTCAAAAAGAAACAGAAATCTCTGCCTTCGTGAAGGTAACATCCTATTAGGCAATAAAAATGTAAATTATGCAGAATACCAGATTACAGTTTCTATGCAGAGAAGTGAAACAGGAATAGGGGAGAGCAAGTGCTGGCAATTTGAAGTAGAACAATTTTATACAGGGGGTCAGAAACGGCACCGATGAAGTCACATTTCAGTGCAGATCTAAAGCCGTAAGGGAGCAGGTCACTGGATATCTGCGGAAACAGCATAAGTTGCAGGGGAAACAGCAAGTGCAAAGGCCTTAGGGAAGGAGCATGGCCAGTGTGTTTCAGAGAGGCCAGGAGAGACAAGTTATAGAAGGGAACCCCCAATCCTATAGCCCCTGTTATCTCTTGTGAAAAGCTGGCTTTTACGTTACTAAAGCAAGATGCTAACAGCCTGAGAGGAGTCCAGGCATTCTCTGAACTGTCCACTACAGCCAGAGCTGGAATTAGAAGTGAGATTGAGAGGATTGGAGTCAGCACACCAGAAGCATCTAAAATGGTCCACCGCTTGCAACATTCTGATCACTATACCCTATATTAAATGCAATCCATCATCGTATCTTCAAGTTGGTGACTAGCTACCATTCTATAAAGGATTTAATGCACATGACTTGGTAGATGCCACAGACTTTAACTCCTACAACTTGTCACAGGCCATAACTGATGTTCATCATCTCCCTTCTCCACCATCCATTCTAGATTTTCCTTGTCATAGCCAAAAGCAGGCATCCTGATTTAGCGATTCAAAAAAGCTGAACTGTGTGCTACTCCTTCTACAAAAAGCAGACTAACCCAAAGAGAAAATAAAACTGGAAAGATCCTTAAGGGTTTCATAGCTTCGGGTACTAGCAGGTCAGCATATCAGCTGATGAAAAAGATAATGAGCCCCTGTGGGGACAGCACATTCTAGTTACTTATTAATGTTTATAAAGAGTGCACACAGCCCTAAGGTGCCCGGCTGGCTCAGGGAGCAAAGCATGCGACTTTTGATCTCAGGGTCGTAAGTTTGAGCCCCAAATTGGGTGAAGAAATTACTTAAAAATAAAATCTTTTTTAAGAAAAATAGTGCAAGCAGCCCTTTGTCTGCCATTTTTATGCTGCATTGACATATGACAAACTCATAGTAATGCCCACAAATACTGTCCAATGGCAAGTTACAATCACCCAGAGCATATTTCACATTGTTGAATAAAGTCACAGATAAGAAGGGGTGCCTGGGTGGCTCAGTCAGCTAAGGGTCCAACTTCAGTTAAGGTCATGATCTTACGGTTTGTGAGTTTGAGCCCTGCATTGGGCTCTGTGCTGACAGCGCAGAGCCTGGAGCCTGCTTCAGATTCTGTGTCCCTCTCTCTGCTCCTCCCCAACTCCCGCTCTCTCTCTCTCTCTCTATCTCTCTGTGTCAAAAATAAACAAACATTAAAAAAAATCTTAAGTCACAGATAAGTTACTGCAATTGGAAAAAATCCACAAATTTCTCATGGTTTTCTATAATAACTTATATACACAATATTGCCAATTGATCAGTATTTGTTGAAATCATGGAAAATGTACAGTAATGGAGTAACATTTGGCCTCTACTTAACACTTGACTTTATATATGTTTTCCTTTTATTTTGACTAATTCATCATAATCTGTTTGGGACACAGATGTTACACTTGTTATTGTTGTTGTTTTTAATTTTAGCATTTTTCCAAGTAGTCATGCAAAAATGGATTAAGTCCAGAAAATAGTTTGATGATTCCCATGACATTTTCATTACTGGAAAAACATCATTTTTCATCATGATGTCTAGTAGAGCAAACCTCATTTTAAAATGTAATAATTACCAGGGTAACTGGGTGGCTCAGTTGCTTAGGCATCTGACTTTGACTCAGGTCATGTATGATCTTGTGGTCCGTGAGTTTGAGCCTTGTGTCAGGCTCTGGGCTGACAGCTCAGAGCCTGGAGCCCGCTTCAGATTCTGTGTGTCCCTTTTTCTCTATGCCCCTCCTCTGCCTGTGCTCTATAGATCTCTCTCTGTCTCTCAAAAATGAAAAACATTAAAAAAAATTTATTTAACATGTAATAATTGCAGTGCTCCTGATTGGCTCAGTCAGTTGAATGTCTGACTCTTGATTTCAGCTCAGGTCATGATCCAGGGTCATGGGCAAGCCCCACATCAGGCTCCATGCTTGAACATGAAACCTGCTTAGGATTCTCTCTCTCCCTCTGCCCCTGTCCCCTTCTCATGCTCTCTCTCTCTCTCTCTCTCTAAAATAAAAAAAAATTGGGGGGCACCTGGATGGCTCAGTCGGTTAAGTGTCCAACTTTGGCTCAGGTCATGATCTCACCACTCATGAGTTCGAGCCCCGCATCAGGCTCTGCTCTGACAGCGAGCTCAGAGCCTGGGGCCTGGTTCAATTTCTGTGTCTCCCTCTCTCTCTGACCCTTCCCTGTTCATGCTGCCTCTCTCTCAGAAATAAATAAAACATTAAAAACATAATAAAGGCTTTACAATAAAATGTAATAAAATAATAAAACAAAATAAAATAAAATAATAAAGTAAAATAAAACAAAATAAAATAATAAAATAAAATAAAATGAATAAAATAAAAAATAAAATAAAATAGAGGTGCCCAGGTGGCTCAGTTGGTTAAGCATCTAACTCTTGATTTTGGCTCAGCTCATGATCTCCTGTTTCGGGAGTTCAAGTCCCGCACTAGGATCTGAGCTCCCAGTGTGGTGCCTGCTTGGAATTCTTTCTTTCTTCTCTCTCTGTCCTTCCCCTGCTCTCTCTCTCTGTCTCTCAGAATAAATAAACATTTCTAAATAAATAAATTAAATTAAAATTTTTAATGTAATAATTGCAACAATCCCTTCAAAATAATGGTCAAGTTTCTTCAAGACATTAGTAAATACCTTTATATTTGATTTATATTGAATTCAGGTAAATTCAAGGTTTTTTATGCTCTGTGGAGTCTTCAACAAATTTTGAAGATTCTTGTTTTTCCAATCCAGAAACGACATGTCATCTGTACTGGTGTAAACATTTCACTAACTGAACAATATATACAAACGTTTAAATCTTGAATAGACTAGCTAGGATCTCAATAGTTTGAACAACTTTTAAAATTTGAATAGGGGCGCCTGGGTGGCTTAGTCGGTTAAGCGTCCGACTTTCGCTTGGGTCATGATCTCGCAGTTCGTGGGTTCGAGCCCCGCGTCAGGCCNTTGAATATTGTTTATTAGGTCAGGAACAAATACAGGCCTAAGTAGTCCCAACAGAATGACTCCAATCTCTCACCCTAAAAGCTTAAAGAATGGCACCAAAGGATGCCACAAGTCTTACTGCAAACCTCCATCATTTCACAATAAAGTAGATAGAAATATGGATAAAAGACATTAACTACTGATTTGGGACACCTGAATGGCTCAGTCAGTTAAGCATCTGACTCCTGGTTTTGTCTCAGGTCACGATCTCCTACAGTTCGTGGGTTCCAACCCCATGGCTTCAGACTCTGCCTGCACTGACAGCTCAGAGCCTGCTTGAGATTCTCTCTCTTCCTTTTCTCTCTCTGCCCCTACCCCACTTGCACTCTCTCTCAAAACAAATAAGCTTATAAAAATGTTTTAAGTTTATATATTCAAATTGGCAAAAGTGTGGAGTTTATCTCATGGCTGGGGTCGTCTTATATTTAATCACATAATATCCGTTGAACCTCTACTCTATGGCAAGCCCTATTGTTAAGTGCTGTGAATACATTAGTTAACTGCTTTTATGAGCTTGAATTTCAGGTAGTCACAAGGGGAAAAAGTCAAGGTGATGTGAAGGAAATTGGCAAAGGGTTCACAGGAGACCAATAGAATAAAAGGGGATCCTCCCAAGATCAAAGGTAAGAAAGTTTCATGTCTGTAAAGTTGTTGTGTCTTGAAGATGAAGGCAGGAAGGAACTGGGTGTGTACTAGCAACAGAAAGACTCAGCTAACTCATATTTTCAAAGCAAACTGAAGTGCTATTTACTCAGAGACATTTAGAAAGATAATGCAGAAAGGAAAAAGAAAAGAGAATAAATTCTATTTGTTAAATTTCTCACACTGGCTTCCAGGTAAAGAGATCTGGGATCAGCAGAGAACTTGGTAAATCTCTCCCTTTCTCCTCATTTCCCTATTCCTTCCTTTTAGAAGCAATGCGGAGGAGAAGAAAAAGCAGAGAATTTAAAGGCAAAATGAGTTTAGGGGCACCAAGTAGCTCAGTCAGTTGAGCACACAACTCTTGATTTCAGCTCAGGTCATGATCCCAGACTGTGGGATCAAGCCCCATGTTAGCCTCCATGCTAAGCATGGAGCCTCCTTAGGATTTTCTTTCTCCCTCCGCCCCTCTCCCAGGTTTCACTCTCTTAAAATAAAAAAGGTAAAAAGAGCTTAAAATTTGATTCCCACCCCTGTGACTTGCTCAGTGAATATGGACAGCATATTACTTACCTTCCCTCAAGCCTCCTTGTTTTCACTGTAAGATGAAGACAATGTCACTTATTTTGCAGTATTGTAATCAGAAATGAATTAGACATGTAACACACATAGTTCTTAGTCAACAACCAAGAAATAAATCTGTTACTTCTACTCCTGTTCACTCAGAAAACCTAGACAGGCAGTATAGTGAAGTAGCTTAACAAGAATGTTTGGGATCAAGAATGATTGAGTTCAGATTATATATATATATATATATATATATATATATATATAGTGCTGTGATTTGGGTTAAGACATTCCACTTTTCTGTGCCCGTTTCTACAAAATCCTGGGGAAATGTTTAGTATATGATATGTTATGAAACCCATGTAAGATAGTCAGCTTAGAGCCTCAAGCATGTGTGCAATTCATGGAGCCCCTTCCTGACTGTGCACTGGGTATTAGTGCCTGGTGCTGGGTGTTGGTGAGTGTGTGATATGCCCTTCTCCTCACTTGCTGTACATAGTAACGAGAAGCCAGGCCCACTGTGTGTTCATCACATAAGGAAATGAGACTTAAAAATTGACATGATGCTTCTTCATTCTAGGTTTCTCAAACCAAACCCCAACTCTGAGCTCCATTTCATTATTTTACGCATCTGATAGACATTCTTTAAAATCAGTAAACATTCTATAAAATCTCTTTCAAAGAAATGTAAAGTTTCTGGTTGAGAAATTGTGTTAAACCCATATAGCCTCCCACTAGGACAGCCTCCAGAACTTCCTTTTATGGTTGTTGAGTAACGGTGTCCTAGTACTTTCAGTTTCGGGTTCCTATAAAGTCTGTTACTGGGGATGCTTTGCTTCTAGCTTGTCTTTAAAGGAAATCTGGAAAGTCCGATGGCATTACACAGGTAAAATAAAAGATCCATGTTCCAGTGCAAGAGGGAGAAGTAAGAAACTGCTCTGCCTAACTGAAGAAGATAAAAAAAAGGTAAGGTCTCCACTTTACCATCAAAGCAGCTTTCTCTTCAGGTTTAAAGGAGCTCTACTCTGGGAAATGGAGCTCATGACAAGGTTGGGGCAGGGATGGGAAGGGATTTATAAAGGTCAGTTTCTTAAAAAGTGACCAGGATAAGGCTGCCTGGGTGGCTCAGTTGGCCGAGCCTCCAACTTCAGCTCAGGTCATGATCTCACAGTTCCATGAGTTCGAGCCCCACGTCGGGCTCTCTGCTGCCAGCACAGAGCCTGCTTCAGATTCTCTGTCCGCCTCTCTCTTTCCCTCCCCACTGTGTGCTCTCTCTCTCTCAAAAATAAATACACACTTTAAAAAAAGTGATCAGCATCAAGACGGGCTACAGGTGAGTCTGCTGTGGGACGCTAGGTCAGATAATGAAATACCAGTGTCATCAGATGGTAGCATGTTCCTATCTGTTACTACTGTGCTTGTGTGAAATTGGACACCAGCAGACATGGGGCTAAATGAAGTTTGAAATGCATTAGGATTGTCTTTCTTTTTGCCGACTTTGTCTGTGTTGACGGGACACAGTTAAACTCACATTATCTTTGATAGAACTTCCTTAGTACAGATCCAACTGCAGCTAACAAACTGAAAGGTTGCATATATATTATATTCAAGAAAAGAAAAGAATAGAAATGAGGTGCAGTGAACAGCCACCTGACACTGAATTTTTAAATGTTTACTTATTTTTAGAGAGCGAGAAAGAGAGAGAGAGAGAGCACATGATCAAGGGAAGGGCAGAGAGAGGAAGAGAGAGAGAATCCCAGGTAGGCTCTGAGATGCCAGCGAAGATCCCAACACAGGACTCAAACTCACGAAACCATGAGATCATGAGCTGAGCCAAGATAAGAATCTTGAGTCACCCAGGTATCCCCACCCAATACTATTAAAAACAGAGAAAGAAAAATCTGAAACCCAGAGTTAAAAGAAAAGATTTATGAAAACATCATACTTTTAAATTATGGTTTTTAATCACTTGAGCTTTGTTTCAAAGTGTATTTCTTCCTTTAGAAATAGTCCAGGTTCAGTAGATCCAATTACTTAGTGCCAACTTACTCCTTACCCCTTACAAGTAGAATCTGGAGCCCATTTGACTAGAAAGTTTCTGTTTTAAAGAATCTACTGATGCATCACTAAAGGCAACAATCTTTGTTTACCTTGACCTCTCTGTGCTCTCAAGCAGTTCCAATCTTGCCTTCTGGAAATTCCTGGCCTGAATTCCTTGGCGTGGCACTCTCTCTCCTTTCCAGTTTCAGTTTCCCTTTCACAACCCCTATATTCCTCTTCCTGCTTCCCCTTCTCTACAAAATGGAAAAGCAGAACAAAACAGAAAACATAGAAGTGTATGTCTGAAAATACAAATCTTTTCTTTCAACAACTTTCCCTGTACCTCTCCTGATCTGCTTTCTGATTTTTTTTTTTTTTTAGTTTCAGGTGTACAATATAATGATTCAACAATTCTATACATTATTCAGTGCTCATCACAATAAGTACACTCTTAATTCCCTTACCTGTTTCACCCCAAACCCCATGCACCTTTCCTCCAGCAACTTCCAGTTTGTTTTCTATTTTTTAGAATCTATGTGGTTTTTGCATTTTTCCCCTCTTTTTTGCTTTGTTTGTTTTGTTTCTTAAATTAATTTCATATATGAATGAAATCATATGGTATTTGCGTTTCTCTAACTGACTTATTTCCGTTAGGATTATACCCTCTATATCCACCCATGTTGTTGGAGATAGCAAGATCTCATTCTTTTTTATGGCTGAGTAGTAATATTCCATTGTGTGTATATACCATTTCCTCTTTATCTATTCATCTATAGATGGACGTTTTGATTGCTTCTATAGTTTAGCTATTGTCAATAATGCTGCAGTAAACAAAGGGGTGCATATGTACTTTCAAATTAATGTTTTTGTTTTCTTTGGGTAAATACCCAGTAGTATAATTACTGGATCATGTGGTAGTTCTATTTTTAATTTTTTTAGGAACTTCCACACTGTTTTCCAGAGTGGCTGTACCAGTTTGCATTCCCCCCAACAGTGCCTCAGGAATCCTTTTCTCCACATCATCAGCATCTTGAGGTTTTTTTAATTTTGGCAATTCTGATAGGTATAAGGTGATAAGTCATTGTGATTTTGATTTGCATTTCTCTGATGATTAGTAATGTCAAGCATCTTTTCATGTGTCCATTGGCCATCTGTATGTCTTCTTTGGAAAAATGTCTATTTATGTCTTCTTCCCATTTTTAATTGGATTATTGGTTTTTTGGTATTGAGTTGTATAAATTATAGACTTTGGGTATTAACCCTTTATCAAATGTATCATTTGCAAATATCTTCTCTAATTCAGTAAGTTGTCTTTTTGTTTTGTTGATGGTTCCCTTTTCTGTGCAAAACTTCCTATTTTAATGTAGTCCTAATAGTTTATCTTTGCTTTTTTGTTTCATTTGACTCAGGAGACACATCTAGAAAACTGTTTCTATGGCTGATGTCAAAGAAATTATTGCCTGTGTTTACTTCTAGGAATTTTGTGGTTTCACATCTCATATTTAGGTCTTTAATATATTTTGAACTTATTTTTGTGTATGGATAAGAAAATGGTCCAGGTTTGGGGCACCTGGGTGGCTCAGTCAGTTGAGCATTGAACTTCGGCTCAGGTCATGATCTCATTGTTCATGAGTTCAAGCCCTGTGTTGGGCTCTGTGCTGACAGCTCAGAGTCTGGACCCTGCTTTGGATTCTGTGTCTCCCTCTCTCTCTCTGTTCCTCCCCTGCTTGCACTCTGTCTCTCCCTCTCTCTCAAAAATAAATAAAAATTTAAAAAATTTTTAAAAAGACCTCAACTGCAGCAGTTTCTTACTTGACACATCCCCAAAAGCAAGGGAATCAAGAGCAAAAATGAACTACTGGGACCTCGTCAAGATAAAAAGCTTCGGCATGACAAAGGAAACAATCAATAAAACTAATAGGCAACCAACGGAATGGGAAAAGATAGTTGCAAATGACATATCAGATAAAGGGCTAGTATACAAAATCTATAAGGAACTCACCAAACTCCACACCCAAAGAACAAATAATCCGGTGGAGAAATGGGTAGAAGACATGAACAGACACTTCTCCAAAGAGGACATCCAGATGGCCAACAGACACATGAAATGATGCTCAAGGTCCTTCATCATCAGAGAAATACAAATCAAAACCACACTGAGATACCACCTCACACCAGTCAGAGTGACTACAATGAACAAATAGGGAGACTCTAGATGCTGGCGAGGATGTGGAGAAATGGGCACCCTCCTACACTCTTGGTGGGAATGTAAGCTGGTGCAATCTTTCTGGAAAACAGTGTGGAGGTTCCTCAGGAAACTAACAATAGAACTCCCCTATGACCCAGCAATAGCACTGCTAGGAATTTACCCAAGGGATACAGAGGTGCTGATGCATAGGGGCACATGTACCCCAATGTTCAGAGCAGCACTCTCAACAACAGCCCAAACATGAAAAGAACCTAAGTGTCCATCAACAGACGAATGGATCAAGAAGATGTGGTTTACCTATACAATGGAATACTACATGGCAATGAGAAAGAATGAAATCTGGCCATGTGTAGCAACATGGATGGACCTTGAGGGTGTTATGCTGAGTGAAGTAAGTCAGGCAGAGAAAGACAGATAACATATGTTTGCACATATAGGTGGATTAGGAGGGAGCTAACGGAGGACCATGAGGGAGAAGAAGGGCAAAAATATTTGGGGAGAGGGAGGGAGGTGAACCATGAGAGACTCTTGAATGCTGAGAACAAACTGAGGGCTGATGGGGGAGGGGGAGAAGGGAAGGGGGGTGATGGGCATGAGGGAGGGCACTAGTTGGGATGAGCACCGAGTCTTAAATGTAAACCAACTGGACAATAAACTATTTAAATAAATAAATACACACATAAAATAGTACAGTGAGAAAAAAAAAGAAAATAGTCCAGTTTCATTATTTATTTCATTATTTCATTATAGTGCTGTCCAGTTTTCTAACACCATTTGTTGAAGAGACTGTCTTTTCCCTACTCTTGTATATTCTTACCTCCTTTATTGTAGATCAATTGACTATAAAAACATGAGTTTATTTCTGGATTCTCTATTCTATACTATTGATCTATGTGTCTCTTTTTGTGCCAGTACAACACTGTTTTGATTACGATGGCTGTTTGGTATATCTTGAAATCTGAGATTGTGATACCTGCAGTTTTGTTCTTTTTCAAAATTACTTTGGCTATTTGTAGTCACGTACAAATTTTAGGATTCTTTGTTCTAGATCTGTGAAAAAGGCTATTGGTGTTTTGATAGAAATTGCACTGGGGCACCTAGGTGGTTCAATCAGTTGAGTGAATTGATTTCGGCTCAGGTCATGATTTCATGGTCCATGATTTCAACCCCCGCATTGGGCTCTGTGCTGACAGCTTGGAGCCTGGAGCCTGCCTCGGATTCTGTGTCTCCCTCCCTCTGCACCCTCCCCTGCTCTCACTCTGTCTCTCTCTATGTCTCTCTCTTCTCTCTCTCAAAATAAAAAAAAGGATTAAGAAATTTTAAAAAAGAAATTGCATTGACTCTGTAGATTTCTTGGGTAGTGTGGACATTTTAACAATGTTCATTCTCCCAATCAGTGAGTACAAAGTATCTTTCCATTTGTTTGTCTCACTGAGATCCTTCACCCTTTTCTCAAGTCCAGTAAGTATCTTTATGATCATTACTTTGAATTCTCTGTCAGGCATATTTCTTATCTCCATTTCAGTTAGCTCTTTTACTGTGATTTTTGTCTTGTTCTTTCTTCTGGGACGTATTCCTCTGTCTCCTTATTTTGTATAACACTCTACACTTGTATAAAGTCAGCTATGTCTCCTGATATTGGCATTATGAAGAAGAGGTCCCAATAGTGTCTTCTAGTGCAACACCCCCTGTTCACCAGAGCTTGGTACTACTACAGCGGTGTCTCCTATGTGTGTTGTGTGAGCCTTATCGTTGTGGTTGAGCCAGGTTTGCCTTCAGTGAATTGTCTGATATGTCCCTCTTTCCCTATTATGAGCAGGGTTTGGTCTTTGTGCTCTTACAGGGCCAGCCTTGGGCTTGTAGTTAGCTCAAAAGAGATGCCTGCCCTCAGTGCATTAGCCAAAACTGTGATCACACTGAACTGCATAGTGTTCTCTGTGCATTGTTCCCTGAGAGGCTTCTGTTGGTGGACAGGGCCTACAGTTAGATCAGATGTCTGACCCTAGTCTGCCTTTTGGGGTTGCAGTTAACCCAAACTATAAGGCTCTTCCTCTGTGCTGCCCCTTGTGAGATTTCTGTTGGTAGGCAGAGCTGGCAGTTGGATCGGATGTCTGCCCCCTCCCCCACAACTGAGGCTGCAGTTAAATTGGTGTGTGTGGTTGTCTTCCCTTCTCACAGTCACCACGGAGTGGTGCTGGCCACTGTTGAGGCTGCTTCAAGGACGAGACCTGGCCAGAGCACTTTGGAGGAACTTCTCTTGAGTGGGGTGTGTTGGATGGGGGGGGAGGGGGGGAGGGATCTGCAGGAGAACAGGATACATGGTGTTAGCAAACTAGACGATGAGCGTTCATAGTAGTTCCCACAGGTGTCTGTGTAACCAGTCTGGGGTTAGGAGAGAGAAATGGCATCTACTAGTTCTTTAGTTCTTGGAGAAGTCTCCTAAAAGTCCCTACCCCTTCTGCACACATTCTGAGGTTAGTAAATAAATCTCCTCATACACCCCAGGCTCCTTTCAAACTACTGCTTCTATGCTGTATCTAAGTGGGTTTGTTTGTTCTGCTGGCTCTTTGGGAGTAGGGATTCAGTTTTCTATCACCCTCCAGGCTCTCTAAGATTTTTCTTAAGATGTTAAGCCCCACTGGTTGTAAAAACTCAAAAGGTTAAGCCCCTCTGGTTTTCAGAGCCAAATGTAACAGGGACTTTTATTCCCCGCTGCATGTGCAGATACCCCATGTCTGGGGTGCCCAGTGAGGGGTCTGCTCCTCTCCCTTCTCTGTACTTGCGGTATCGCCCGTGCTTGTGGTTAGTCTTCTAGATTGGCTTAGTGTCCAACCAGACTTCGCCTTTGCTACTGTTTTCAGTGTGGCCTCCTCTCCACAATTACCTGTGGACGGTGTGTTCTGCCAGTCTTCAGTTCATTTTCTGGGTTAATTACACTGACGTGCCAGTTATTTAAGTGCGACAAGGTGAGCATAGGATCCTCCTACTCCGCCATCTTTCCAGGCTCCTCTGCCTCCTGACCTTTTAACCCTTATTTCATATCTTTTGTTCCCTCACTCACACACAAGGAAACATGATTTTTAGCCGTGTTAAGTATTTCCAGTGTACTCATACCCCACGCAGCTGGAGGTTAATTTACTGTGATGATAATAAAGTTGAAGTTTAAAGGCCTCTAGCTTATAAAAGCCCATACCAAGGCTTCAGAAGGGTCCCTAGTCATATGTTTCAGATGGTCATATGTTTTTATAAAATTTGCAAAAGTAAGTTAATTTTATAAAATTTGCAAAAGTAAGTTATATTGGTTCCACTTTTGGAATGGTAATGTGAGAATTCTGTGGACCCTCATTCCAGCCAACAAGCATAACTATGGGAGAGGGGACACATTTAGAATCTCTGGGAACTGTTCACGGGTATACATGAAATTACATATGAAAGTCATTATTCATAGTAAGAATTAATGAGTAAATAAATCACCATTGAATATTTTCCATATAACCAGGATGTAAAATAAATCTCTCTAAATTCTATTCTATGTTCCACTTAATATTTACTTTAAATTTCTAAAATACCTTTTATTACCTTGAGAGAGTGTGTGCACATGTGCATATGTGCATGTAATCAGGAGAGAGGCAGAGAGAGAGAGGGAGAAAGAGAGAGAGAGGTAGAGAGAGAATCCCAACCAGGATCTGTGCTGTAAGTGCAGCCCAACTCAGGGCTCAATCCCACAAACTGTGAGATCATGATCTGAGCCAAAATCAGAGTCAGATACCTAACAGACTAAGCCACACAAGCACCCGTGCTTTACTCTAAATTAAAAAAAAAAATTTTAACATTTATTCATTTTTAGAGACAGAGAGAGATGGATTGTGAGTGGGAGAGGGGCAGAAAGAGAGGAAGACACGGAATCTGAAGCAGGCTCCAGGCTCTGAGCTGTCAGCACAGACTGACGTGGAACTCGAACCCACAGATCATGAGATCATGACCTGAGCTGAAGTCAGACACTTAACTGACTGAGCCACCCAGGCGCCCCTCTAAAATTTTTAACGAGAATCCAAAAGGAAAGTTTTCCATGGTGAATTCAATGGACAATTTTGTTCATAAGAGTGGCTCAATGTTCATTAGATATGGTCATACCAATATTTTTTCAATGGACTACTTTGATAATACTTATGTAACTTTCTAAATGATACATATCTTATCTATCTTAGTGATGAAACAAAACTTTTGGCCATGTTGAGGAAACTGAGGACTCCAACTTCTGAACGTAAAATAACCTGGTGAAGTTCTTGATCTACTTGGACTGGCAATTTTATTTCATCCCATCTCTTCCCTTGCAGACCAGGGAACACCGTGAACATGGCCTCAGAGATCTGCATGCCGGCCCCAGTGTGCCTCATTGAGAACACTGAAGGGCAACTGGTGGTTAATCAGGAAGCTTTGGAGGTCCTGTCAGCCACCAAGAATCCTCTCGTGGTGGTGGCTATTGTGGGCCTCTACCGCACAGGCAAATCCTACCTGATGAACAAGCTGGCTGGGAAGAACAAGGGTGAGTGGCACCAAAAAAGCTCTGCCGAGTCCCTTCTGTCCACCCACACTGCCTGCATTGAGCATGGTGATGCAAGGAGAGAAAGTTAGAGACACGGAGGAATAGTGAAAGTTATCTTTTAATTCACGGTTATGCTCTTATCTTCACTATGATCTGAAAGAGGCAGTTCATCCCTCTCCCACTTTGCCTTAGTTTCCCCTTTTAAAAGCATAAATTGTTCCTTTCCTAGAAAGACTAGTGCAGTAATAAAAATCATTAATGTACATAATAAGACATTTACTAAAATGTTCATGTAGTAAAAGCAAGTTTTTACCGGTTATTAAGATGCAAAGAATGTTTCTGTCTGTATTGGCTTTTTTTTCACTGTTGTAAAATATACATAACATAAAATTTACCATTGGAATCATTTTTAAGCCTACATATAGTTCCGTGGCATTAAGTAAATTCACACTGTTATGCAGCCATCACTATCATCCATCTCCATAATTTTTTCAATTTCCTCAACAGAAACTCTGTACCCATTAAACAATAACTCCCCAGCCCTCAGCAACCACCATTCTATATTCTATCTCTATGAACTGGACTGTTCTAGAAACCTCATTTAAGAGGAATCAGACCTTTTTTGTCCTTTTGTGATTTGCTCATTTCACTTGGCATAATGTCTTCAGTGTTGTACCATGTGTCAGAATTCTGTCCCTTTTTAAGGCTGAATAACTACTATGTGCACACTGATTTGTTTATCCCTTCATGTGTTGAAGGACTCTTGGGTTACCTCCACCTTTCGGCTATTATGGATAATTTGCTAAGAACACGAGGGCACAAATATATGTTCAAATCCCTACTTTTACTTGGGGGGGTGGGGATTATATGCCTCCAAATCATATAGGAATTCTATTTTAATTTTTTAAAGAAACCATCATATTGTTTTCCATAGCAACTGTATCATTTTCCATTTGTACCAGAAACATATAAGGTTTCTAATATCCTCACATCCTCCCCAACACTTACTGTTTTCTGGTTTTTTGATAGTGGCCATCCCAATGAGTGTGAAGTAGGATCCTATCGTGGTTTTGATTTGTTTTTCCCTAATGACTAGTGATGTTGAGCATCTTTTCATTTGTTTATTGGTCATTTATGTATTTGCTTTGGAGAAATGTCTATTCAAGTCCTTTGTTCTTGTTTTAATCAGGTTGGTTTTTTGTGTTGCATTGTAGGATTTCTAGATCCATCTGCTATTAAAACTCCACCCCCTCTTCTCCCTACTCCCCCTCATAGGCTTCTCTCTGGGCTCCACGGTACAATCTCACACCAAAGGAATCTGGATGTGGTGTGTGCCTCATCCCAAGAAGCCAGACCACACCCTAGTTCTTCTTGACACTGAGGGCCTGGGAGATGTAGAGAAGGTAAGGATTGAGGATTCAGTTTTGAAATAAGGCCCTCATCCCTGAATATTCTCTACACAATTTAATTTTTCTTTAAATAGGAGCTTACATTTAATCACAATATGTTCTCTTAAATTTCTGTTTATGTGCCCTAAGACCAAGGTTAGCAACCAGTAATCAGGAAAATGTTTACAAGGCAGAATCCTAGAAGAAGATCATAGTAATCATTAGTAATTAGTACTATTCTAATGATTAACAATAGGCTGTATGCAGGGCTCAGTCAGTTAAGTGTCTGAGACTTCAGCTCAGGTCATGATCCCACAGTTCATGAGTTCGAGCCCCGCATTGGGCTGTGTGCTGACAGCTCAGAGCCTGAAGCCTGCTTCAAATTCTGTGTCTCCCTCTCTCTCTGTCCTTCCCCCACTCACACTCCGTCTCTCTCAAAATTAATAAACATTAAAAAAAATTTTTTAAGGCTGTATGCTAAACCAGTTAACCCAGAAGCTTAAAATCAATGTTATGAGTTCAATCCTGCAGAGAATTTTAGTTAAGGATTTAGATTCTGCAGGTCTATTACCCTCATATTTTTATTAATGTTTTATTTATTTCTGAGAGAGAGACATCATGAGCATGGGAGGGTCAGAGAGAGAGGGAGACACAGAATTTGAAACAGGCTCCAGGCTCTGAGCTAGCTGTCAGCACAGACCCTGATGCATGGCTTGAACTCACAAACCATGAGATCATGACCTGAGCCGAAGTGGGAAGCTTAACCGACTGAGCCACCCAGGCACCCCACCCTTGTATTTAAATATAAACCCTGTCACTATCTCAGTGGCCTTAGCAAATTATTTGACCTCTTTTAACTTCAGCTTTCTGAACGTGTAAAATAGATGTAATAGATCTATATTTGACTCACAGTGTCATTTTGAATAAGATAAGTAATGGAAAATGTTAGGTGCATAATAATTGCTTAGTAAAGTAGCTAACACAGTATATGTGTTATTACTCTCATATAAGTCAATTTTGCTATAAAAAGGAAAGGTCTAAATTTATTATTATTTTCTAAAATGTTTATTTAATTTTGAGAGAGACAGTGAGACAGAGCACAAGTAGAGGAGGGGCAGTGAGAGAGGGAGACACAGAATCCGAAGTAGGCTCCAGGCTCTAAACTGTCAGCACAAGCCCAGGGCCCGAACTCACGGGGCTTGAACTCACAAGTCGTGAGATCATGACCTGTGCTGAATCAGACACTCAACTGACTGAGCCACTCAGGTGCCCTGAATGTTCTAAATTTAAATTCTATTCAAGGCTTTAGAAGCCCACCAACCTTGACCATTGGTTTTGTAATTATCTGCCAATGATCATAAGAAGACCTAGTGAGAATCGGTATAAACTAAAAATACTAATCATAAAATGATCCAAAAGCCAAGTCCCACTAACATTTTCATTTAGATTTGGTTTTCTCATAATGCTTATTAATCTTTACATAAAAGCCCTCTAATTAATTAAGCATCTTTTTACTGCTGCTGATCTGGAAAGTGTCAGGAGAATGAAACCCAACAGCTTGAACGTGTTCTGATTCGCAGGGTGACAACCAGAACGATTCCTGGATCTTTGCCCTTGCAATACTCCTGAGCAGCACGTTTGTGTACAATAGCATGGGAACCATCAACCAGCAGGCCATGGACCAACTGCAGTATCCTTTCTGTAGTTCAAAATGGCCTCAAAGTAAGAGGGAAGAATTGCATTTAAAAACCAACTGCTTGGTTGTGGACCCTGGTGAATCCAGCACAAAAAGAGAAAATGTAAAAAATAATTCAAGGGCAGGGAAAAGATTCTATGTACCCACCGAAAAATTGACACTTGGGTTTAAATCAAAGGTGAAGTGAAGGTTTTAAGTATGTGGAACTAGTATGGGATCAGGGACGCTGTTCTTTGATGCCAGTCTTCCTTAGTTTGCTACTCAGCTATGTGACAGAGCTGTCAGATCGGATCAGGGCAAAGTCCTCCCCCAATTCCAATGGGATTGAAGATTCAGCGGACTTTGTGAGCTTCTTTCCAGATTTTGTGTGGACACTGAGGGATTTCTCCTTAGAACTGGAAGCAGATGGACGACCCATCACAGCTGATGAGTACCTGGAGAACTCACTCAAGCTTAAACAAGGTAAAAAGGGACTTAGAAATAAATGGAGATTATAAACGTAAGAGACTATCACTTTTTTTTCAGTGTGCCGTGTACAGTTCTCTTATATTTATAGTTTTCTGTTTTTTCTTAACTGGCTTTCAGTAAGAATTAATGCTTGTTTAATATATGAATTAGTAGATTGGATTTTAAATTATATTCTCCTCTCTTCTAAGAATAGTTTCTTTCTCTTTCATCTTTCCCTGTGCTATAATCCCTGTGACTTTATCTGCCTGCATAGGGCTTGTGATTAAGCCAAAGAATATGGTGTAGAATAGGCACTGATTGGAAGAAAATAGATAAAAGCATGAGCAGTGCTCTAGTCCGGGGATTGGCAAATGATGGCTCACAGGCCAATGACGGTCAACCCAGCCCACCCGCTGTCTTTGTAGATAAGGTTTTATTGGAATAATGCTATACCCATTCATTTATAGATTGTCTATGGCTCCTTTCTTGCTGCAAGAGCAGAATTGAGTACTTGGAAAAGAGACCGCCTCATTTGCAAAGCATAAAATATTTACTATTTGGTCCTTTACAGAAAAAGGTTACAAGTATTTCTATTCAGGAAATTCCTTTCTTATCTTCCTTCAGGTACCACTCAAAATGATCAAAATTTTAATCTGCCCCGACTCTGTATCAGGAAGTTCTTCCCGAAGAAGAAATGCTTCATCTTTGACCGACCCACTCATCGGAAGAAGCTAGGCCAGCTTGAGACACTGCATGATAATGAGCTGGATCCTGAATTTGTGCAACAAGCTACAGTCTTCTGTTCCTACATCTTTAGCAAGTCCAAAACTAAAACTCTTTCAGGAGGCATCAAAGTCAATGGACCTCGTGAGTCCTCTTCACAGTCTTTTTCTTCCATTGTTAAGATCAAAGGAGGGCAGGGGTGCCTGGGTGGCTCAGTAGGTTAAGCGTCTGACTTCAGCTCAGGTCATGATCTCACAGTTCATGGGTTCCAGCCTCACGTCAGGCTCTGTGCTGACAGCTAGCTCAGAGCCTGGAGCCTGCTTCAGATTTTGTGTCTAACCTCTCTCTCTGACCCTTGCCTGCTCACACTGGCTCTCTCTCTCACAAATAAATAAAAAAAAATAAAAAAAAAAAAGACTAAAGGAGGGTAGAGTTACATCCACCTAGTTTCAGCTTTAAAAAATGAGAATCTACTGCTCTTCCTGTGTTAAATTCTAGACAGCACCAACATTTCTAATAGATTTTACTAGCCAAATTTCTCGGGTGAGAAAAGATAGGAAAGGTGTAAGGAAAAAAAACCTCTGTTTCTTAAAACTGCCCTATTTATTAGAATCTGCATTGTTCAATGTGGTAACCACTTACACAAGTGTGGCTATCTAAATTTAAGTGTAAGCTAATTAAAGGTAAAGAAAATTTAAAATTCTGAGGCACCTCGGTGGCTCAGTGGGTTAAGCATCCAACTTTAGCTCGGGTCATGATCTTACATTTCGTGGGTTCTAACTCCCCATTGGGCTCTGTGCTGACAACTCAGAACCTGGAGCCTGCTTCAGATTCTGTATCTCCCTCTCTCTCTGCTCCCCCCCAACTTGTGCTGTGTCTCTCTCTCTCCCTTAAAATTAAATAAACATTAAAAAAATTTTAAGAAAATTTAAAATTCCAATTACCCAGATATATTTCAAAAGCCTATACATACAAGGGGCCAGTAGCTGATTGACATAGAATATTTCCTTCATCACAGAAAGTTGTCTTGGACAACACTATACTGGAATAAACAAAATCGAGTACACCTTTTGATTTTTTTCCACATTGATCAAATGCTTACCACAGATGAGGGCTGATGATAGAGACATAAATGAGAGAGGTATGGTTCCTGTCCTAATAGAAGTTGGGGGTAAAGTGGATGAAAACACTCAATATACATTGGCCTATGCTATCTAGAACAGAGATTCTCGACCTTTGATGTGTAAACATATCACCTGGACATCTTGCCAGCGAGGACGGTCTAATTCAGTTGTTCTGGGGCAGAGGCTGAGAATCTACATTTCTAGCAAGTCTCTAGGTGATGCTGAGGACATTGATGCTTTGAGGCAAATGGGTAGGAGTAGACATTATCAGAATTACATAAAATGGAATGTTTCTAATCCCACCGACAACAGGCAACATTATTTGTTCTCTGTTTGTAGGTCTAGAGAAACTGGTGGAGACCTATGTCGATGCCATCAGCCGTGGAGATCTGCCCTGCATGGAGAATGCAGTCCTGGTCTTGGCCCAGATCGAGAATGCAGCCGCAGTGCAAAAGGCCATTGCCCACTATGACCAGAAGATGAGCCAGATGGTGCAGCTGCCCACGGAAACCCTCCAGGAGCTTCTGAACCTGCACAGGGCCTGTGAGAAAGAGGCCATTGAGCTCTTCATGAATAATTCCTTCAAAGATGTAGACCATTTATGTCAAAAAGACTTAGCGGTAATTTTTTCTCAAGTTCATATGGATTAGGGTCTTAGAAAGCAGAGTACTACAGAAAATGAAATGGGTATTTATTTTGAGAGAAGCAATTCCTTCTAGACTTTAAAATGGTGACAACCACTATTTGTTATTATCATAAAAAGAACACATTTTATTATGATGAACTCAGTTTTGAAATCTTTTTCTCATGAATAATAATCTTCCTCATAATTCAACTAAATTCACATAAGTCACAATCAGAGCTTCTAATCAAATGCCCACTGTTAACCAGACTGATGTGATATCCTAATCGATCAGGATGTTGTCCTGATTATCATACACAGGCTTCTGTTGAGCCACATTTATTCCATATGCAATCACTGGTCCACTTTGAAAAGCAGAAGTTTATCTCTAAAGGTGTAGCAAGAAAGCTAGCAATCTCTGCTCTGAACTTCACCTCTAAGGAGAAAGGGACTTCAGTAAAAGTCAGGAGCAGGAGGAAGGATATGGTCCTATTGAGGTGTCTATGAGTTTTTCTAGGGTCATAGACTTCTTTTTGAGAGCTCCTTCAGATATTCCAAGGTCATGCTAACATCTTTTCCCTGCTATTCTTTTTACTCTCTATTTTTACATCAAAGGCCCAGCTGGAAAAAAAACGAGATGACTTTTGTAAACGGAATGTGCAAGCATCAACAGATCGTTGCTCAGATTTACTTAAGGAAATTTTCACTCCTCTTGAAGATGCTGTGAAGCAGGGGGTTTATTCTAAACCAGGAGGGTACCGTCTTTTCATCCAGGAAACACAAGAGCTGAAGAGAAAATACCTTCAGATACCTAATAAGGGGATACAGGTAACTAAGATTTATGTGCTGATTCTGGAAAGCTGCCGACATGCCTCCTTCAAAGACCAAAGTGTAATTGCACACATTGCGAGAACACAGCATTCATGCTTTCTTTCAGTAAAACTTGTACAGGGAGCCAGTTATACCAGATAGGTCCTATGTGCTTATCCAAGAGGGCACTCAATTGAGAATCGAGTTATTAATTGGATTTTCGGATTAACAACCAAGTTGTATTGCAATTCACTATTGTAGCTAGATCTTTATGCAGCAAGGAACAGAAACTCATTTTCTTAAACAAAAATGGGAATTCATCAGTTTAGGCTTTAAACTGGCTTTAAGGACTGCTGGATCCAAGATTTCAAATAATGTCATCATCTGCTGTCTGTTACTCCCCTCAACCCTACACTTCCTTCTTTCCTATTCTCTCTCCACCTTTTCTCTGATCTGCTTTCTCCATAATGGGTTCCTTTTTTAGAAACTCACCCCATAGGGTACCAGAGCACCAACAGGTCCAAAATTGGAGCCCTCATTCTAAAAGAACAAAGAATCTCTTTTTCCCAGTGTCTATCTCAGTGTCTTATAAAGGATTCTGCTTAGTAAGGTGCCATGGTTGCCCAACCTGCAGCATGTGCCCATGCCTGTGGCAAGGTGTACCACCAGGTACACTAGGGCCAAGAGGAGCAATTCCTAGAGAAAAGATGGTGGGAAGTCAATCAGGAACGAGCGCTTATATCCATATTCTATTATCAACTCCATGTTCTCTGGGTCCTAAGGCTGAAGAGGTTCTTCAGGCATACTTGAAGACCAAGGAGTCTATGACTGATGCGATTCTACAGACAGACCAGACTCTCACGGAAAAGGAAAAGGAGATTGAAGGTGAGGAGCCAGTCAAGAGACTAGATAGCCTCAAGAGTTCTTAAAGCTTAAATAATTTGGCCCGGTAAGCCTGGGATCCTTAAACCGGGACAAGGAGACCAAAGATGCCCCTTACTTGCTGAAGTCATTTCTGAGTAGGGCATATGTAGTCAGCAGCAACAATGACAGCTAAGCATGCAAGGAAGAGAGGGACAACATGCTTACTCGCATACATTTGTCTTCCTTTTCCTCCTCTCAGTGGAACGTGTGAAAGCTGAATCTGCACAGGCTGCAACAAAATTATTGGAGGAAATGCAAATAAAGAATCAGCAGATGATGGAACAGAAAGAAAAGAGTCATCAGGAACATGTGAAACAATTAACTGAGAAGATGGAGAGGGATAGAGTCCAGTGGCTGGAAGAACAAGAGAAAATTCTAGCTTTGAAACTTCAGGTATTTAATTGCATTACCGTAAGGTTTCTGTTTTTCTCTTCTCTCCACTCTCCCTGATCATATCGTAGTGTGGTGGTGAGAACATGAGGCCTGCAGAAAGGACCTTGCTTGCCACTTGTAGTGTTCAATTTCTGTCTGCCTGACTGACCTGGCCCCTGCCTCTATCTGGTTATTAAAAGATTCTATTTGTGGTTAGGTCACACCCAGTCCTTTATCTGTACATCCTTTCATCTGTGGTGGCTGTTCCCTGGTCGGCATTCTGAAAAATCTCTTACATGGATCTTTTGCTTAATACTATATGAAGCAAGAACTGCTGTGTCTCTGTTACTTAGGACAAGAAACAAAAGTTCAGAAAAGATTAAATAACTTTTATAGGGTCACACAGCTTGGTAAGATATCTGAACTGTCTTCACCACTTAGTAGAAATGTAATCACAGAGCTAGGATGCCCAAGAGAATGTATAAGGAAAATTAAGGGTACTAAAAATATCAAAAAGAAATTTAATACTAAAAAAAAAAATCTATGAATGTGGAAACTAGATATAAATTAGAGATTTACTTTAGTGCTATACTTTATTCAATCTCCAATTGTCCCTTTTTAGGAACAGGCTCGTCTATTAAAGGAAGGATTCCAAAACGAGAGCAAACGACTTCATGCTGAGATACAAAATATCCAGAGGAGCATGGAAAAGCCAAGGAAAATTTGTTTATTAAGCTGAAGACCCAAAGAATAGAGCTTCCTGGTCATTCTTACCCAAGGCATAACTTAAGTAACTTTCAAATTTGGAAAAGTATCATTAAATTTGCAAGTAATTAAGTTTTGCATTTTTATAACGCTAGAAATTTACAAAGATGTGCAGTACTGTAATTAAAAATCATATCCATCTTCCAAAAAATATTGTAAATTGTATGACAGAGGCCAGTTTTACCTCTCTAACACAGAAAGTATATGAGCTAGTACCATTCAGGAAAAATTTATTCCTCTAGGTGACCACTAATAGACAAATGGATGTTGAACAAAGTCTTAGGTAATAGTTTAGGAACATAGTCGGGCATCAGTTTGGCCAAGTGTACAATGGATTTCAGGGATGATCATGGTAGCTTCTTCGTGAAAACAACGTGTGGTTTTCCATTATATCACAGCTGCACCATCTGTGAGCAATGATGTGATCCAAGCAGGAAGGAAACCACCTTATATAGAGATCTAGAATCTACAGAATTTTCATAAGAAGCTAGAAGAAACCATTAGCATGAGTAGGGGTTGGGTCACAAACAAAGGGGCCGAAAAAGGAAACTCCTTTTTTACTTAATTCACCCCGATTGTAACTTTAATGGGACATTTAAAAGCTTTAGATAATTGACACTGGACTGAACATAGTAACATGATGGCAATTATGCATTATGTACTTGTAACAATATATAATTCACAAAGATGGGCTTTAAATGATGACAGATATATACTAGAAGACTGAACTAACTTAATTATTAGATCATTTATAATCCTATAAATGAGGCAATCTTTTCCCACTTCTCAACAGTCTATACTAGAAAGTTTGCTGATTTTCCCTGAAGTGATTATAGATTGTTTTTTTTTATTTTTTGAATAACAAAACAATGCTCTTGGTATTGCTTAGTGTACATAGACTTCATCCTAATTTTCTAAAGTCCTAGGTAAATGGTTGATAGTTTTCAAAATGATTAAAAATTAGTTTCATGCTGAAAATAAAATATGCTTCACTAGGCTTTTTTTCTCAGTTTTCACCAAAAAAAAAAAAAAAAAATAAGGCTTCACTCTTCACAGCAATGGTTGGCTAACTTCTCTTCAAAAGACCAGGTAATAACTATTCAGGGCTTTATGGGCCCTACAGTCTCTGTCTTAACTGCTCAACTCTGCCATGTAGTGTGAAAGCAGTCACAGACAATACATAAATGGATGGACATGGCTGTGTTCCAATAAAACTTTATTTTCAAAAAGAAGTAGCACCCACAAGCCATGGTTTCCAGATTATTGTTCTATGCAAACACTGGGCAAAGTCTATGTATCTGCCTTATGTTGCAGACATAAGTGGCTCCTCCCCACTCATACTCTGTCTCTCAAAAATAAATAAACCTTAGAAAAAATTTTAAAATATTAAAAAAAAAGAATCAATTAGGCCAATGAAGGTATTCACTGAAAAATAAACACAAACCTAAAGATTTAAGAAATCTTTTAAATATTTGATAGATATACAGATAAACTAAAAATCAACACTGTTAGTACTCTCCATGCATAATTTCAACGAATTAGATGAAATGGACCAATTTCTAAAAAAAATCCACAAACTCCTAAAATCCATCTAAGGTGAAACAGATGACCTGAATTGTACTGTAACTTCTAAAGAAATTGAATTTGTAGTTAAAAAAAAAATCTGAACTGAACTCCACAAGATAGTGGAATAGGAAGTCCCGCCCCTCATCTACACCAAACAATGCTATTTCACTTTGCTGCTATTTCCCTCTAATTGGAACAGCTTAGCATCTAGAGAAAAAATTTGCTCAGCCCATGACTTTTCCCTCAGGAGCAAAATATGAGTGAAGCAACCATCTGATATTAGCCTCACCTTTCAGGATGCTACCCAAAGACCTACTTCTATCTCATCTCACTCAAGAGTGATGAGGCAACCAGCCTAGTTAGAATGCAAGGGGGGCAACTTAGAACAAAGAAAAGGGCAGGAGCTCTCCACTGCCTGCATGGTTCTATGGGGTTGAGAGAAGTTACCCAATTGTCAGAGTTAGAGGAAAAGAGAGAAGTAGAGCTTGCACCCAGTGCCTTTCCAGAACATCCTGGCTTTTTAGTATATTGTCCTAAGGAAAAGGAACAGGCAGCTCTCAACAGCTGGCATGGCTGTATGGGATAGAGAGAGAGACACAATCCAGACTCTTCTCCTTCAGAAGGGAGGGAGAGAAACGGAGCTTAAACTCAACAACTTCACATTTCAGTACTGCGACCTAGGAAAATGTGGCAGGCGGTTTGCGGGGACCTGCATAGCACTGTGAAATTGGAAGAAGGCCCACAACTCTGAGACTTCTCCCCTGGAAGACAGGGAGAGGCCTGGGGTGTGTTTCCAGTCTGCTGCCCTATCAGTGCACTCCTCTTAAGGAAATGGAAAGCAGGCTTACAGTAACCGAAATGGCTCTGTGAAATGGAAAGAAGGTGTACCACCCTGCAATCTCTTCCCTAGAAGGGAGGGAGAGAACTGGGAAGTGCACATCTACAGAAAACATTTGACAAGCCCCCAGGGTCTCCAGCTGGGCTGACCAGTGAATGTCTTTTTCTGCCAAAGCAATCTGTAAAGAGGAAGAGGTGAATGCTTCATCCGATGCACAGATACCAATGCAGAGTTATAAGGAACATGAAGAGCCAGGGAAATACAACACAACCAAATAAACAAAATAAGTCTACAATAACCGACCCTAAAGAAATGGAGAACTAGAAGTTGCCTGACAAAGAATTCAAAATAGTACTCTTAAAGCTCAATGAACTACAAGAGAACACAGATAGACAACTACAAAGAAAAAGCAGTAAAATACATGAACAAAATGAGAATGTCCAGAAAGGATTAGAAACCATAAAAAATAATCAAGCAGAAAATCTGAGTTGAAGAATACAACTGACCCCCCTCCCCAAAAAATCAACAGAGAGCTTCAACAAGAGACTTAATTATTCAAAAATAATCAATGACCTTTTCATGGAAATGAAAGGTAAAGTGTAGGAAATATAGTCAATGGCATCTTAATAGCATTGTATGGGGACAGATGGTAGCTACCCTTGTAGTGAGCACAGCATAATGTCTACACAGTTGTTGAATCACTATGTTGTACACATGAAACTAAGGTAACATGTATGTCAACTATATACAATTACATAAATAAATACCCTCAGGAGGTTGCTATTCAAAGAAGTTATGAGTGGGGCACCCAGGTGGCTCTGTCAGTTAGGCATCCAACTTCAGCTCAGGTCATTATCTCGTGGTTCGTGAGTTTGAGTCCTGTGTAGACCTGGAGCCTGCTTCGGATTCTGTGTTTCCCTCTTTCTCTGCCCCTCCCCTATCACCCTCTGTCCCTCTCATTCTCAAAAACAAATAAACATTTAAAAAATTAAAATAAATACATAAGAAGTTAGAAGTGAAGTTTTATATAAAGTGAAAAACCAATGCTGAATTTATCTATGTTAAACTTTTGAATTTCATACTCCACACTTATTTTTCAGAACCCAGCACAACTCTATAGTTGTCCTCCATTTGCTTTGCCAAATTGTAATCTTTTTTCCTCTGCCCAGCTGTGTTACACATACAGCATAAATTCCCCAAAGGCAGAATAACATCCAAAAAATGTTCTTTAAAATATTTACAAAGTCTGAGGACAGGAAAAGTAAGTGTTAAACATGTAAGAGATTTATTGGAATCTCAGCTTGAATTCTAACTGCAAGTACTTATGAAAATGTCAGTATCAATATGAAATAGCTGGCCGTCCTTACAATAAGTGTAAATTGAATTAGAAACAAACAAACAAACAAACAAAAGGCCTTGAAAACAGGTCATTAGAAATTAACCAGCTAGGGGCACCTGGATGGCTCTTTCAGAAATGAGGAAGAGATAAAGACATTCTCAAACAAAAGCTGAGAGACTTCACAAGACCTGCCTTACAAGGAATGCTAAAGGGACTTCTACAAGGCAAAACAAAGAGTACTATGTAACAAAATGAAAACGTATGAAAGTATTAAGCTCACTGATAAAGGTAAATATATAATCAAATTCAGAATACTTTAATACTGTAATGGTGTATAAATCACATTTCACTCTAGTATAAATGTTAAATTATAAAATTATTAAAATAACTAAAACAATAACTGGTTGATGGATACACAATATCAAAAGATGTGAGGTGTGGCATTAATAGCATAAAATGTGGGAAAGGAGATGTGAGTGTAGTGTTGGTATGTGGTTGAAGTTAAGTTGTTACCAGCTTAAAACAGACTCATAAATATGTTTTACGGACGCTTCATGGTAATCACAAAGGAAATTTCTCTAACAGATACATAATACATGGAAAGAAGAGAATCAAAGCATACCAGTACAAAAAATCAACAAATCACAAGGGAAGACAGCAAGAGAGGAAAAAAGGAACAAAGAAACTACAAAACAGAAAACACCAAAGTGACAAGTATAAGTCCTTACCTATCTATATTTCTAAAGTAAATTAATTAAATAATCCAATTAAGACAGAATAGCTGAATGGATTTAAAAAACAGGAATTAAAATTCTTTAAAACTAAAAGGAAAAGGATCCAACAGTATGCTGCCTACTACAGATTCTGGTTAGTTTTAAGGACACACACAGACTAAGCCTTGCTTATGAGTTCTAAGAATTTTTATGAAGTTTTCGTATGTGATTGAAGTTGTTACCAGCTTAAAATAGGGTGTAACAAATATGTTTTATGTACCCTTCATATGAAGTTGAATGAAGTTTCTACATACAGGATCTTGTTACCTGCAAACACAGATAATTTTCTTCTTCCTTTCTGATTTTGGTTTCTTTTTTTTTTTTTTTTAAGGAGAAAACGATCTAAATACATTTAGAAAGTATTTTTTATTGTTTATTTTATTTTATGTATTGAAAGAGAGAGTGCATGTTGGAGAGGGATACAGGGAGAGGGAGAGAGAGAATCTTAAGCGGGTTCCACACTCAGCACAGAGCCCAATGCAGGAATTGATCTCACAACAGTGAGATCATGACATAAGGCAAATTCAAGAATTGGGCACTTAACTGACTGAGCCACCCAGGTGCCCCTGATTTGGATTTCTTTTATTTATTTTTATTCCCTAATTGTTTTGGCTAGGTCTCCAGTACTATGTTGGATAGAAGTTGTGAGAATGGGTATCTTTGTCTTGTTCCTGATCATTATTGGGTATGATGTTAACTGTGGGCTGTTACATACAATCTGTATTCTGTTGAGGTACATTCTTGTATACCTAACTTATGAGTATTTTTTAATCATGAAAAGATGTTGAATGTTGTCAAATGTTTTATATGCATACATTGAGATGATCATATGATTTTTATCCTTAATTCTATTAATGTGGTATATCATGTTTATTGATTTCTTTATGTTGAACCATCCTTGCATCTCAGAGAAAAATTAATGAATATTTAACAAGGATGCCAAGAATACACAATGGGGGAAATGAGCGTCTCTTCCACAAATGCTGTCAGGGAGAAATAAATATCCAAATACAAAAAAATTAAATTGGACCTTTCCTTTACATCATACACAAAAATCAACTCAAAATGGATTAAAGACTTCAACTTAAGACCTGAAATGGTAAAGTTCTTAAAGAAAAACATAGCAGAGCTTTTTGACATTGGTTTTGATGCTTTCTCAGATGTGACACCAAAAATACAGGCCACAAAAGCAAAAATAGACAGGTGAGACTACATCAAGCTTCTGCAGAGCAAAAGAAACAAGAGAATGATAAGGCAACCTATGGAATGAAAGAAAATATTTGCAAATCATATACCTGATTAGGGGTTAATTTTTAAAATATGTAAGGTATTCCTATAATTCAAGAGCAAAAACAAATAAATAACCCGATTACAATAAGGAAGAGAACTTAAAACAGATTTTTCTCTAAAGCTATACAAATGACCAATAAGTATATAAAGATATTCAATATCACTACTCATCAAGAAGTGCAAATCAATGAGATATCACTTCATATCTATTAGATGGTTACTATTAAAAAAATAAAGAAGATAGTGTTGGAAAGGATGTAGAGAAATTGGAACTCTTACACACTATTAGTGGGAATGTAAAATGGTGAAGCAACTATAGGAAATACTATGGAGTTTCCTCAAAAAGTTAAAAATAAAACTGCCATCTGATCCAACGATCCCCTTCTGAATATTTATCCAATAAAGTGTTGTAATTGGGGTCTTGTGGACATATCTTCACTCTCATGTTCACTGAAACATTATTCACAAAAGCCAAGATATGGATAGTGTCCATCGACAAATTAATAAAGAAAATAAGAAAACTAAGTGGAAGGAGGGCCAAGATGGTGGAGCAGCATGGAAGTTCTCAGCTTTTCTCATCCCTGAAATGCAACTAGACCAGCACCGAACCATTTTGCACACATAGGAAATTGTTCTGAGGAGTAACACAACAATCTGCATAACTTGAGCCACAGAATTTGGCGGGTACGCAGGGTGGAGATGTGAACTGGGGGAGAGAGAAGCCACAGAGTGTAGGGAGCTGTTTACGTGGAGAGAGGACAGAGAAGGGGGCTGAGTCCAGTGCATCTGGAGATAATAAGAGAATATTATGAGCAATTAGATGCCAATAAACTGGGCAATCTGGAAGAACTGGACAAATTCCTAGAAACATGTAAACTACCAAAACTGAAAGAGGAAGAAGTAGAAAATTTGAACCAATAAAGAAATTGAATTAGTAATCAAAAATCTCCCAAAAAACAAGAGTCCATGGCCGGATGGCTTTCCAGGGGAATTCTACCGAACGTTTAAAGAAGAGTTAATACCTATTTCTTGAAGCTGTTCCAAAAAATACAAACGGAAGGAAAACTTCCAAACACATTCTATGCGACCAGCATTACCTTGATTCCAAAAGCAAAGACCCTACTAAAAAGGAGAACTACACACCAATTTCCCTGATGAACATGGATGCAAAACTTCTCAACCAGATACTAGCCCACTGGATCCAACAGTACATTAAAAAAATTATTCACCACGGCCACGTGGGATTTATATCTGGGGTGCAGGGCTGGTTCAATATCCACAAAACAATCAAGGTGATACATCATATTAATAAAACAAAGGACAATAACCACATGATCCTCTCAATAGATGCAGAGAAAGCATTTGACAAAATACAGCATCCTTTCTTGATAAAAGCCCTCAAGAAAGTAGGGATAGAAGGATCATACTACAAGATCATAAAGGCCATATATGAAAGACCCACTGCTAATATAATTTTCAATGGGGAAAAACTGAGAGGCTTCTCCTGAAGATTAGGACCATGACAGGAATGTCCAGTCTTGCCACTGTTATTCAACATAGAATTGGAAGTCCTAGACTCAGCAATCAGACAACACAAAGGAATAAAAGTCATCCAAAATGTCAAGGAAGAAGTCAAACTTTCACAGATGACATGACACTCTATATGGAAAACCCAATAGATTTCACCAAGAACTGCTAGAATATATTCTTGTACTGTTTATTTTTAATTTTTTTATGCTTATTTATTTTTGAGAGAGAGACCGAGTATGAGCCGGTGAGAAGCAGAGAGAGAGGGAGACACAGAATCTGAAGGAGGCTCCAGGATCCGAGCTGTCAGCACAGAGCCTGACACAGGGCTTGAATCCAAAATCCATGAGATCATGACCTGAGACAAAAGTCAGACACTCAACCAACTGAGCCACCCAGGTGCCCCTATGATGATAGACTTTTGATCCCTCAATTTGTCATAGTGTCAATGTCTTTTTGGCACTGCTGCCTGTCCAGTCAGCACCACATGCTTTATGCTGGGTGGATTTCCAGAGCAATGGCAGGAAATTAACACCAGATTCTCTAGGTCTGTAAGTAAGAGACAATGATGAAATCCTATGTGGGAAGAGAGAGGGAGAAGATTCTTCTTTCAATAGTACAAGAATAGGGGTGCCTGGGTAGGTCAACCGGTTGAGAGTCCAACTTTGGCTCAGGTCATGATCTTGAGGTTCATGGGTTCATGTCCAGCTCTGTGCTGACAGCTCAGAGCCTGGAGCCTGCTCCGGATTCTGTGTCTCCCTCTCTTTTTGCTCCTCCCTGCTAACACTCTGTCTCTCTCTGTCTCCCAAAAATAAATAAACATTAAAAATTTTTAATTAAAAAAAATTCAATCACCATAGAAATCCTTCAGGAGCTGAGAATCTGCATATAGCCTTAGAGAGAGAGGCCTCTGAAGATGAAGAGCTCCATTCTGAATGTGAATCAAGAATTCCAGAGGCAAAGTCAGACTGAAAAAGAACACATAATACTTCCCTAAGAAGAGCAATTTCTACCAGTTTCTAAGGTAATGATACTTGTGTGGGGACATTTTCTGACACTATTTAGCCAGAAGACACACCCCTAGCCTGTATTTGACAGGCACAGTACTTACAAAAGCTTTCACAAGGATAATTTTTATTACTATATTTTACATATGGACCCCATGTTTTGAATGATTTTTCCCTACCAGATTGATTTGTAAAGTCAACATTTATTCTTTTTAAAAATTGTTCAAAGATTATGAATATTATTGAATTAATGCTATTGGCTAAATTGCTATAAATCTAGCAATGTATACATAGGTAGACAGCTGGACAGACAGATAAATACATACATAGGCAGGCTTTCTATGGGTAAGTGTTCAATTTCTATTATGGTTTTTGAAATACTTAAACTAATGTTTGTACAGCCATAATTTATCTGGCTGGAAAGCATTAATTTACTATAATAATAGCTATACACACACACACACACACGCACACACACAGAGAACACTGCATTTAAAATACCTCCATGAATCTGAAAACTGAACATAACTGTTTTTTTGACATATAAATGAATATTATATATACAAACATACCTTGTAAAATGATTACAAAGATCAATTTAACTACCATGTTCATCATCTCACATAGTTAGCATAGTTAACTCTGTGTGTGTGTGTGTGTGTGTTGAGAATGCTGAAGATCTATTCTCATTAGCTTTCAAGAACATAACTCTTTTTTAAAAGGATTTTTTTTTTTTTTTTTTTTGAGAGAGAAAGGAGCAGGGAAAGGACAGAAAGAAGGAGAAGAGAATCTTAGCCCAGTGCAGAGTCCAATGCAAGGCTCAATCTCAGGACCGTGAGGTCATGACCTGAGCCAAAATTAAGAAGTGGCTCGACTGAGCCCTCTAGGTGCCACTTAAAGATTTCTTTTTAAGTAATCTCTACACCCAACGTGGGGTTTGAACTTACAACCCTGAGATCAAGAGTCTCATGTTTTGCTGACTGAGACATCTAGGCACCCCTGAAGAACATAACTCTTGGGGCGCTTGGTGCTGTCAGAGCAGAGCCTGCTTTGGATCTTCTGTCCCCCTCCCTCTTGGTCCCTCCCCTGCTCATGTTCCCTCAAATAAATTTTAAAAAAAAAGAATGTAACTCTTTAAAAAATAATTACTCTTAATAGCAGAAATGTCAGGTAGGAAACAAAGCTTTAGGAACTTACAAACCCAGACTTGAGTTTCTTTCCTAGAGCACTAGGGTTATGAAGTAAAAGAAGAATGCTCTGTTTGCCTGCCTCTTAGTACCTACAGGTGACAGATACCTTTTGAGAAGCATTTCCAGATAATGAGGCTTTGCTTCCACCTTGTTCTCCCCCGTCACTCCTCTATTGTCACCCGGAATGCCCACGTAAAAGTCAAGTGGAATGCCTCTGGTAAGCAAACTAGAAGAGTCAGTAAACCATCATAGCCATAATACGACAACGTGTCAGAAAATTCATATAAAAGAGTTAAATAAAATTGAAGTTGATTCATCTCCCATTTAAATATAGTAGGTCTGGGGCTGGAGTAGCGGCTCCATCACGTCAGGGCCCAGGCTCCTTCTCTCCCATTCTATTGCTCTTCAGCTTGCAGATTCCATCTGGTTGGTGATCCAACCAATCATGTCTGCACGCAGACTATTAGGGAAACTGCCAAATGAGGGAGCAATAAGGCCATGCTAGGCCTTTAAGACTTTTCCTGAAGGAAGCACAACCTAGCTACAACAGAGGCTGGAAATGTAATCTTTATCCCAGTATCCACAAACTCTGCTAAAATTTGAAATTTCTGTTAGCAGCTACACCTCAAGACCTGGCCTTTACTGCTCACCTGCTTGTACCCACTGAGACATTTGTCCCACATTTCTCCTCAAACTCTTTTTTCCAGCTTACCTCTTAACTCGGGCAAAAGATCCTAACAGGCATAAGGCCCCATTTGGAAACTGGAACTGTCCCTCAAGTAGTAATGACTGCCCAGAGGAAGGGCTCCTGGGGCCCAGGCCACCCAGATCCAGTTTGAGTTATAAACCCCCTACTCATATCCCCGCAGATGAAGAATGGACTGACCTCTGGAATGACAGAGTTTTACCTTTACCTCATTATGGTAAAATCTCTGCCCAAGGAGGGTACAAGCTTCATTTACATAACATACAATGCATGCACAGGTATGTTTCCTCAAGGCTCAGGAGCGACCTAATGCCTACCTCTACATACAGTGACAAAGCTTCCCTTTCTAAATGTTCATCCTAATCCTAAATTAAAGGAACCTATTCACCCCTGCTCAGGGAGTCAGAGTTGGAAGTTATTCCTTGTGGGATCTTATTTGCTGCAAATAAAGTTTCCTTTGTGTGATAATTCACGTAGTGTGGTTTCTATCTGTAACTCACCAAGTTGGGAACTCATGTTTGTTCAGTTCAATTTTTTACTATGGAAGAAAAGAATACTAACTATTAGGGAATTAGCAGTCTCCTCCTAAATTTTCTCTTTCCTTTTTTCTTAAGGAACAATTTTATAGTACTTACTAAGAACCAAGTACCATTCTAAGGCTTTTTTTAGGTCTATAAAATCATCAAATTCTCATAAGAGCACTATAGATAAGGTGTTCACATTTTAGAGGAGGAAATTGAAGTACAGAGAAATAAAGTAACTTGTCCAAGGGTGCACAGCTAGATAAATGCAGAGCTAAGATTTGAAAACGGACAGTTTGGCTTAGCTTCTGTGTTATACTGCCTTTTCTCAGGTATATTTCAGAATATTCTTAGTCCTCTATGATGAGGGAGCATAAGAGGCAAGCTGACAACCCCACACACACCGTTCCCCTCCCTACTCCACCCCCAGGTGGGATATGTGTGACATTCCTCAGGCATTCCTGGCTGTCCAGGAACAAAGGAAAGAACAGACAATAAATGGTTAACTGATAGAAATCAGAGTCATGCAGGATATAAGTCCCCATCAGTTTACATATGTCTCAGTAAACTACAGAAAAGGTAGTCTTTTTCTTTAAGTTTATTTATTTATTTTGAGAGAGGGAGACAGAGACAGAGAGACAGAGTCAGTGGCAGAGGGCGGGGAGACAGGGGGAGAGGGAGAATCCCAATCCCAAGAATCCACACTAATAGTGTGGAGCCTGATACAGGGCTCAAACCCACGAACTGTGAGATCAGGACCTGAGCTGACGTGAAGAGTTGGACATTTAACCGACTGAGTAGCTCAGGTGCCCTGATCTTATCAATAGCCTAATCTCCAGAAAGCTATAAGCTCAGTTTCCTGGAGGCCCAACCTCACTCTCCCTTCCATAGTGATGTGGGGAACAAAAGCAAGAAGGAAATGGCAGGTAAAATTAAATTTTTTAATAGTTTCTATATATATATATATATATAGAGAGAGAGAGAGAGAGAGAGATAGAAATATATATATAATTTCTGTATAATTTCTTTGTATTTATCTATTGACAAATACTTGAGGCAAATACAGAGTTTAACATTTCTCCAGGAACTCCCTACTGTCTTAATGTTAATGCCTTACTAGAGGGAAAACAACCAGAGCTTGACAATAGCAAGGCCTCGGGTATCTTAGAAATCCTCTTTAGCATATAAAAGTCCCTCTGGAGGCCTCCCTTTTGCCTAACCTCCCCCAACTCCATAGAATGTAACCAGTCACTCTTCACAATCCCAGGGTAGCTCTTCCTGCCTATGGGTCTCCATGCTTTAATAAAGGCACCTTTTTGCACCAACGACGTCTCAAGAATTCTTAGGCGTCAGCTCCAGACTCGCCCCCCGAATCCAAAACCTCATCACTGTATATGACGCAATAGAAGGGCTTTATCTGCATATGAAAGATACTGTCTTCATATTCACAGAACAAATGAGCATAAGCTATAAGGAAAATGAGCTATTAATTCCAGGTAGTCACTTAGAGTTCTCTTTTAAACACCAACATCAGTATAAAGAATAACATGAGGCTTAACATAGGTACAAAGCATTTGAATGCTCAGTATCTGATCAGTCATTTAATGAATACGTATGTAAAACAATAACAACGTCTAGAGATGTTCATCAAAGATACATTTTGTCTCTACTTAAGCCCCACTAAAATAACAGGAGGAGATTCTTTTAAGCAATAAACCCATGAGAACAAAAACAAGGGGAAAGAGTGGCAACAAAAATTAGAAAGCAAATGGACAGGTAGTAACTGACAGCAGATTCAGATAAGCTGAGTCCTAGACCAGTCATGGAGAAAGCTGAAAAAGCAAGTAGATTTACTCCCACGAGACTCCCCAAAGATTCAGGACTAAATATAAGAGGATCGTTCACTTAAAGGTCTTTCTGAGAAACAACTAGATCCCCAGATCCTCACTCCCGGTCCACACAGCCCTGCCAATTAGTCCCTCTTCATCTTAGCAAGAAATTAGCAGTTTATACTCTGAAGAGGGTAAGCAAAGAGTGTCTGAATTATGAGAAACCACGCACAGCTGAAGGAGCAGGGGCAGTGCTGAAACAAACAAAAACTATCAGTAGAACGAATGTTGATTTCCTTAGCCCTCTTTCTCTCCTGTGCACTACCCTAGCCCGACCAATGTCACTCCTCACTTTAGCAACCTCCTAACTAAAAGATCTTCCTGCTTCAAACCTTGCCTGCCCACAAGTTTCTTCTTCAAAGCAGCTAGAGTATATTTTAAAAATGTAATTAAGGTTACATGATTCCTTGGGGCGCCTGAGTGGCTCAGTCAGTTAAGTCTCCGACTTTGGCTCAGTCATGATCTCACAGTTTGTGGGTTCGAGCCCCGCATCGGGCTCTGTGCTGACAGCTCAGAGCCTGGAGCCTGCTTTGGATTCTGTGTCTTCCTCTCTCTCTGCCCTTCCCCAGCTTGCACTCTGTTTCTCTCTCTCTCTCTCTCAGAAATAAATAAACATTAAAAATTTAAAAGAAAAAAGGTTACATTATTCCTCAGCTAAAGGTTTTCCAAAGGCTGGTTCAGAATAAAATCTAAACTCGTTTCTGTGGTCTACAAGGTTTTGTGTGATATGGCCCCAGCCTTCTTCTCCATCCTAATCTGAAAGCACTTTCCCTCTGGATCGCTATGGTTTAACCACACTGGTATCTTTTATTCCTTGAACATGCCAAGTTTGTTCCCATATCAGGGCCTTTTTCTTTTCCAGAATCATTCTTTGCAAGGTTGCTTCTTCATCTTTCAATTCAGGGATCTAATGTTACCTCAAAAAACAAAACAAAAGAAATAAAAAACAAACATAAAACAAACAAACACAACCCTTCCTGGGGCACCTGGGTGGTCCAGTGGGTTGAGCGTCCAACTCTTGATTTTTGATTCTGGTTATGATCCCACAGTTGCTTGAGACTCTCTCTCTGTCTCCCCCCTACCTCCCCACGGAAAAATCCTTTCCTGACCATCCTATTTAAACCATCTGCTGTCTCCACCCATCATTTCTTCTTTTGTAGCATTTATCCCCTGAATATTTGTATGCATTAACTCCTCCATGTCTGCTTCTGTCTCTGAGGTTCTTGACACACACTTCTCTGCCTCGGTTTCTCAAGCAGCCTCAGCACCTATGTACTCCACTCATAGTTGTTAACTGTGAGAAAAAGAAAAGCAGCACTGAACACTGGGAATTGAACCGACACTCTTGCAATATTCAGTGTCGTTAAGAACCTACTGCAATGTTCCTTCCCCTACAAAACATGACAATCTGACAGAACACCAACTTGAGACAAAGTCACTCTGTGGTCATGATGAAGTAAGACAACAGACAAGATCACTTAATAATCTTCCCGAAACACAGATTAAAAGTAAGGTCACTGCCTAGGTTTCACCAGTTTGCCAGAGGGGCAACAGCACAAAAACTGGTTAGGAGCCCCTAAGCTAGTCCTTTGGTGTTACTACACCCTGAATCCAGTTCTTTGCTTCCATGAACTTCAGTCTGCCCATCTGTAAACCAGGAATATTACTGGCTATGTTTAAGATTATTGTAATGTTTAAATGAACTAAACATAATGTCTAGCCTACTGCTTAACACATTTAAAAAAAAAAACAAGGTCATTATGAAAACTACAAAAATACTAAATTTCCTCCTCTCCCATCCAGTAAAATTGTTGCCTCTTTTCCAATTACGGATTTAGCCTTGCAATTTTCCTCCCGTCCTTCAACATAAGAATACAGTATCTCTTCTTAGAATTACCCCTACTTCCTGACAGCACCCAAAACAGAATGAAACGTCTTTTCTTTGAACCTTACTCCAGAATCACCTAATACAAGCCCAGGTTTTTAGAAGAAGTCACTTCTAACATCCTGTTACTGAATGATCCATGCTTCCCCAAGGTATGTGTGTTCTCCCTCTTTGCAACGAATAATATACCCAACTTTCTGACTAGAGGTGTATTTTCCGTGGTCTTTTGGACCACCAATTCTCCATTATTTGCTGGAAACTATTGACAGAAGAATGGCCCTCACAATAGCTCACGATCTAGAGGGAGGTCCTCTGAAGTACCCAGCAATTTCTCCATTCACCTAATCATCTTTTTAATTTTTATTTTTTAATGTTTATTTATTTTTGAGAACGAGAGAGCACAGCAGGGAAGGGGCAGAGAGAGGGAGACAGAGAATCTGAAGCAGGCTTCAGCTCAAAGAATCTGAGCTGTCCACACAGAGCAGGAAAGTGGGGGAGGGGGTTGAACTCAGGGAAGGGTGAAGATAATGACCTGAGCCCAAGTCGGACTTAACCCACTGAGCCACCCAGGCGCCCCTCAACTACTCATCTTCTGACCCTCCTTGTACTTAGTTGAAGAGTATACTTCTTCAACCAAAGACTGTCCTTGTTCTTTCCTCTAGGCCTGAGTAACAATGCTGCTGTCATGCTCACTCCATCTACCCTCTCATCTTCTTAAAATAGGAGAGGAAGAAAATCCAATTGTGAATTTCGATTTTTAACAAAAACTGTGCTTTCGATAGCACCGCCTCCCCGAAAAGACAATGGTGTCCTTTTTTCTTCATTTTTGTATCTCCTGTATTTTCCTCCCTAGTGGCACACCCCGTTTCCTTCTCAGTTCTTTCATCAAACTCGTTTTACTGTGTAGAAATGTAAATTGCTTTTTTTCTCATCACTGTCCCAGATGACGAATTAATCTACAACCCCCTTTTCGCATTCTGTTTAGTGTCGCCCTCTCTCAGGCACCTTCTAGCATTATTCTCACTACAACTCTTCTCTGGCCTAAGCCCAGTGCCCCAGGGTTTCCTTCCAAATCGGTCCTTGTCCTCTAACCCGCCCCAACCCAAATCAGTGACACATCCAATTAGGGCCCAGGGCCTAAATTTCATACCCAATCCGCNCCGCACCTCCACCTGCGCCGCGCAGTTCGCGATCGGCCGGCACCAGCAGCCCCTTTCAGCGCCACGGGCCCCACCCCGCATCCGGTGCCCTCCAGTCCGCCCTCGCGGCCGAGACCTCAGCCAATCCGTGTCCTGCATCTCGACCCAGCGGGCGCCCGCGCCCAGGCTCCGCCCCTACGTCTGAATCCCGCCCCACCCCTCCCCGCAGCAAGGGGCCCGAGCTGGGAGAGGGAGATTAGTGCGCGCGCGGGAGGTGAGCGGGGCGCCAGGGGCGCGCCCCGGATCCCCGCGCGCCGAGTCGTGTGGAGCGAGGCCTGCAGGGAGGGAGGCCGCCGGAGCCGGGCGCGACAGAGAGGCCCGACTGGATCTCCTTCAGGACCCGGGCTCGCGCTCAGGGGCCGGCGGCGTGACCCATTACCCGGTCCCTGACCCGGGCCCCCGGGCCCGGCCGCCGGCGGGGGGGGGGCGGGGCGTCCGCGCTGGCATTAAGTTTCTTCCGGGGAGGAGGCTGACCTGCCAGGGGGGCCCCTGCACCCCGGTCATCCAAAGAAAAGCCTTTGTGCCCCTTTTGCTCTTGATGTCACAACGTTGGCATTTTGAAAACACCGACCCCGGTTCATCCAAACCGGGATTCTTAACCAGAAGGGAAACGACGGCTGTTCGCTTGCCGTGTTAAGTGAAGTGTGGCATCTGAAGTGTGTAGTTAGAAAAGCAGCCCGGTCTGCCCCACCCTACGAGTGCGACCCTCGCTCCCCGCACCCCAGCCCTTGGCCTGCTTCCCGGGAGCGGGGGCGCCTGTTCCCTCCCCCGCGGCCCGAGGCCAGGATTGGGCAGCTCGCTTGCTGCCACAGCAGGCGCCCGCGGGGGCGGGGCTGAAAGCCGCTCCGCGCAGTGCTAAAGCCTCACTTCTCCGGGCAACCCGGCAGCCCCACTTCTTCTTCCGCACAGATTTATATTCCACGAATCCACTTCCACAGAACGGCCTTTCGGCAGTTTCAGGATCCTGTGTCCGTAAGTATGGTGCGGGCTAAAGAGGGTTCAGTTTCCCCACTTTGCTCCAGTGACAGGGCTTCGAGGCCTGTTATTCTCACTCTACTTCCCCATCCAGTACCTGTTCACCTTCTGGATGCCCTCTGCTGCACCAGTGAACCTTGCAAACAGAAGTTTGGAAGAAGTGGACCGACAGGGAGAGCATAAGGTAGAAATAACCTGTGTTCAGACTCTTAACGTGGGCTGGGCACTAATGAGCGTCAGGCTTTTTGGCTGTCCCCTCGCCTTCACCTTCCTCGAGCTTGCAGTTAACCTCAAGGATCTGAACTTGGTCAGATTAGCGAAATCCCTTCCTGCCTTTCCTCCCACGTGCAAAGCAGTTGTATGTAAACTGATCATTTGGGTTTAAGGCCACAGTTTCAAACTTGAATTTCAAACTTCATTTTTACTGCTTTGCTTGCACTGTAGCTCTGGGTTCTGCTCCCCGCCCTCACCAACATTCACCAGCCTTCTCAGCTTCTGGTACTCGCACCTTCTGTGTCTTCATTTTAAATAGTCTACTCCAATGATTATAAATAGTTTCACTTTCTATTGATCATAATTATTTCAATATGGAGCTGACCTTATGTATAATATGCTAGAATCAGGTTTACCAGATCGCCTTGATTCACAGTTACCTGGTTTTCTTCACAGAACCTTGACTTTAAGGAGAAACTAGAAAAATATAGTGAAAGTGTTGTTTAGAATTAAAAGCAATATACCTTTGATTTTTCCCAACTTTTCAATGACATCCAAGTTTGTTCATTTATTTTTATTATTTGTAAATATACATATGGAATGTTAATTGCATTAGAAAGCGCTGGCCAAAATGTGTTTATGTGAAGTGCAGAAGAAAAATAGCTTCAAAGGTTCTGAATCTGTATCTGCCAGCCTGCTTAGATTTCTTTGAAGCCTTTTTTTCCACTGATACCCCACAGTTTCTCCCGCAAACAGATTACCTAGTGAGAGAATAATGAGTGAGAGGAAGAGAGAGCCCCGATGGGTATTGAGAAATTCCATCATTTAATGGCAAGTTGGAGGAGAGGTAGGAGGGAAATGTGGGATCTTACTATGTCAAAAGCCAAGAGAACTTGGTGTTTCTGGGAAGAGACAGGACTTGGCCAGCAGTAACTGAAGCTGCAGAGAGCTCAAGGAAAGTGGAGTTGCCAGGTGTCCACTGGATTTAACAATATGAAGGTCAGAACTGACTTGAGCAAGATCGACTTCTGTGGAGTAATGGGTACAAAAGTCAGACTGCATTAAAAAAGAATGAGATCTTGCCATTTGCAACTACAGGGATGGAACTGGAGGGTATTATGCTAAGTGAAATAAGTCAGAGAAAGACAGATATCACTCATATGAGGACTTTGAGATATAAAGCAGATGAACATAGGGAAAGGAAACAAAAATAATATAAAAACGGGGGGAGGGGCAAATAAAACATAAGAGACTCTTAAATATAGAGAACAAACAGGGTTGCTGGAGGGATTGTGGGAGGGGGGATGGGCTAAAGGGACAAGGGGCATTAAGGAATCCACTTCTGAAATCATTGTTACACCATATTCTAACTAGGATGTAAATTAAATGATAATTAAATTTTTTTAAAAAGTCAGATTGCATCAGGTTGAAGAGTATATAGATTCAGGAAAAGGAGACAACTTATAACCTATCTTTTTAAAAGTTTTGCTCTCAAGAGAAAGTAACAGGAAAGTTTTGATTTGAAGAAATGAGCAACAGGGAGGAGAAGGTAGAGACAAGAGTTTTATTTGTTGTTTGTTAATGTTTTGTATTTGCTCTTTTTTTAACTTTAAGAGATGTGAGCAAGGAAAGATGCATTACCAGAGAGAGGGTAATAATCTCTGGAAAAAGGTCTCTGAGGAGCTAGAAGTGAATGAGATCTAAGTCATGGGAGGAAGAAATATCCTTTTGTGGGAGGGTGACTTCCTGTATTATAGAAAAAGAGGAAAACCAAGGATTCGTTGTGTTTGGTATTTTCTATTTGGGTAAACTGAGATGGTAAATCTGATGGCTTTTATTTTCTCTTTGATAGGAAGCAAGGCCATCTACTTAGAATAAAGAGCTTTTATGTTAGAGGAGTGTGGGGAAAATTAAAATAATCATTCTGGAGTATAGGAGAGAGGTATGGCCTGTCCTCTTAGGGTGTCCAGCTGAACCTGAGAATTACACTGCCGTAAGGCACCTAGCCGGAGAGGCACGCAAAGTGGCAAAAACAAATGCTTTTATCCTAGGTTGAACATGGAGAGGTATTTGTGGAAAAGTAACTAAAACATATATGGAAACTTCAGGAAGATAAAGATTATTTTCACACCTAAGAATGTTCATTTTCTCCTGTATAGGAAAAACACCTTTCACATAGGAATTTTATCTCCCGTTTTCAGGAAGAAAAGGAGGGATCAGATTGCCCTTTTTGGCATTTGCTATTTTTCAAGTGCATTTAGCTCAAAATAATTCTTATTCCAAAGCAGTGTATGTGGGGTGGCATATTCTGCCATCCTTCCTCTATAAAATAGCGTATAAATGCTGTAGAGTGTTGAGGGTCAATTTGAGATTAATGACCATGAATTTATGGTGAACCACACATCCTCTATGACTTTGCCCAGCTTGGTAAAACCGAACACTGTAGACGAGTTGATCCAGGGCTAGACCTGCTATAATGCTTTTCAAACAACTTGCTAAATTCTAACCACTTTAATTTACTGTCACAATTAAATTGTGCTTTTTTATAGTGGCAGAATCCAGACAATTCTGAAACTTGAGTAGTTCTTAGGTTGAAATATTCTGGGTTTTATAGCTGCTACAAAAGAAACTTTTACTTACTGTAATTTCATGCTCTTGACTAAATTAGAGCCTTATTTTCTGAATTCACAATATCCTTACACATCTCTAGTTTAAAATGACATATCCACATATTTTTATAAGATAGAGGATTCTAGTGATGAGAGGTTATATATAGAAAGAAAATTATAAAACATTTTTACTTATATTTTGTATAAGCTTATGGTCTATTAGCTAGCTCTAAGTGTCCGATAGTGATATAAGTGTCATATAGTTTCTTTCTATTAACATTTTTCTTTTATCCTGTAGCATGTTTTTGGCCCAGAGGAGACTTTGCTCCCTTGGAAGTAGAGCAAAATTCCTGAAGACAATTTATTCTTCAAAAATCCTCGGACTCCCTACTTCTGCTGTAGGTATTGCTTAATCACTTGTACAGATAAATATTATACTTACCCTGCTCTGTCAGAAAAGAATACAATTTTCTGGGTACTTTAGAAGCATTTTAGTGGAATGAGTATTTCTGTGATGCATAAGCTGAAGGTATCCCTTTTCATTGCTACAACTGACATTCACTGAGCTACTGCTTGCTGTTTATGTATCAGACCTAGTGCCAGCTGCTGCGTACTCATGGTCTTCTTTTATCTTTGCAAAACTCTTCAAGTTATGAATTATTATATTCCTGTTTTACAAGTGAGAAAGTGGAGGCTTAGGTATAGTAACTTGCCCAAGGTCACAGCTTTTAAGTGGCATAATCAAAATGCTCACTCACCCCTGTCTAGCTCTGGTACTTTCAAGGGCACATCCTGTCCACTCAAGATAGGAAATTATAGTGAGTGTAAGTGCTGGTCCTGTGACTTCCAGTTTATAGAAAATATGGCAGACTGAGGAACAGGTTATCTGAAAGCATGAAAGGCAAACAGATCAAAAATGTGGATCATAACCACAAGGTAGATAAGTGACCCAATTTTTTCAACAAGTCAGTGGCATGGAGAAAAACTTGGGGGAGGGGTATTTCAGAAGGACTGCTCTATGAAAAGAGGCTTAAGAACTTCATCCAGCAAATACTACATGTAGACCTTATTTAGGAACTTGACTACAATCTACTGAAATGCAAAAAAGGTATTTTTAAAGATAGTCAGAAAAATATGAATATAGATTGGGTATTAGATGATATGGTAACAAAGACAAAGTCCAACTGAAAAAATTTGAAGATCTAACTGGTTTTATTAAATGATTCATGAACAGGACACCATCCATCTAGTAAGCCCCAAGAAGTTGTGCCAAATGGAAGGCTTTTGTGGAAGGAGGGTGGGAAAAGAAAATTATTAGCAAATGGAAAGGATTGTTCCAGGCCAGGTGGCTTTCTTTAGGGGGAAAAGCAAATTACCTCAATTATGCAAATTACCTCATCTTTTTGGGGCGGATAGGGTGGCCCTTGTGGTAGACTCATTGGCAACTAATTGAAAAATTCCTGGCTGACTGGTTAAGACTACATTTCTGACGGAAGTTGATAGTGCAATTAGATTAGGTATTAAGCCCCAGTTTGGGAACTTGGTTTGAGTGGCATCATTTTGGGCCTGTGGTTTTGTTTTTAACAATTCTCTCCAGTCTTCAAGTAACTGAGAGATGTGATCAAAATTTAAGGCATTAGTGTCACTCTCAGCTATCACTCTAAAGTTCACAGTTTTTGTTCTTTTAGGCGATACCTATAGGTTACGACATTCCTGCTTAACCTCTTGATATTCACAGGTCATAACGTCAGTTTACACTCATTAAGTTGGTCACTTTCTTCATTCCTTAAACAGCCCAATCATTTGCTTGGTGATTAGTGGATGCAAATATACATTTAAAGCTTCTGAGACAATACAAAGTGTCAGAGAGCTATTATGATTACTCTAAGGAGGATAATTCCCAATGTTTGGAGTGCACTTTGAAGCCATGGTTTCAAGACCCAAACCAATCAAAATCCACAAAGTCAAAGAAAGACCTCACGGAAGGAGTCACCTTTTTTCCTTTGGTCTTAGGTAATTGCGTTCTTCCCCAGACACACTAATCCAGGTACAGCAGGTGGTGTTGGCCTCAGCACAGACACCTCCTTGTGCAGGTAAAAAATAATCCAGAGCTGTTCTAATATCAAGGACAACTTTTGCTAGAGAGGCTAAAGATCTTTGTAGGACAACTGTCCCTAGCAACTAGAATCTCAGCAACAGATTCTGCATTGTCTTCAAGAGTTAGGGAGAGGTTTCTGATCACATCTTTCTTTTCATTAACTCCTAACCAGGAAGGCATGGCCCTGCCTAAGGAAGCAAATCCTGAATCCTGAATGCCTTCTGGTAGGTCTTTTTTAACACAAAGGTATACATTCAGGGGAGTCAACCAATGAGATGTCTTAGTTTGTTTGTGAAAAGTTAGGGGTACAGTTAGATAACACAAGAGGCCTCGCCCAGCCATGTGGCGCCTACTCATTCACAGGCTCAAGGAGAATGAGAACTGCCACAAACAAAGACACACAAACCATTCCCATTAGGATGGTGCTATTAATGAATTCATTCACAGGGATTATTGCATTCACCCTCTCACCTCTCACCCCAGCCCGGGGTCAGTTAGATTTTCCACACGTATGGGAAGAACATTTCCTAAACTGAAAGAATGAGTTCTTCTAAATACCCTGCGAAGATGGGTGTTGCTGGTGAGATGTCTTAGAGAATGGGGGCAGATGTGAGCTGATGATCACGAGAATGTGGATGTGCAAATGTACCAAGATTTATAGAGGCAATTGTTTCTAATTGGGTACGTACCCTTAACATTGAAGAGAGGAAAACACAAAGCACAGGTTGTTCTGGCTATAAAAACTACAATCAATGGGAGACTTCAGGAGGTGTGAGGTCATTTGTAGTTTGCAATGACGTGAGGAAAAGAAGAGAACTAAGTCACAGGGAGGACCAGGGGCTCTAACATCATGGACAGACTGGAATCTTTAATGACAGACCCAGCAGTCTGAAAGGTTACCCCCACACCTCCTTAGCAATGGCCTGGGAGATACAGATGAGGGCATTGTCTTTCCAGGCTGATGCCAAAGGAAAGAAAGAGGAGAAAAAAATGTCATGTTAAAGTATGACGTCTCGATCTGGTGTCTTGGGAAGAAGCAGTTCACTTCGATGTCAGCTACTTGTCTTCCTCGTCAATGTGGTTTAGATGTCTGCAGCACCACTACAGGAGCAGAGGTCAGGCGAGGCTGTCTTGTCTTTAGTAGTGAGATGTGTATGCAAGGCTCAATGCCCTGTAGTTTTATAGCAGTGTCAGTGGTCAGGAGGTCCACTTGGTAAGGTCCTTTCCACTGTGGCTCTAGAGCTGTTCTTTTCTTTTCCCCTTTCCAATGGTGTTTCCAAAATACCCAGTCACCAGACACCAGACCGACCAACAGGATCCTTTGAACTGGGGTCAGAGAAAGCTTCTTTAACCTGTTGATGGTAGGCGTTAGCATTAGACGTTAAAGACTCACATTAGCTGCTGGTCACACTGGCAGGGTACAACTAGCAGAAAGTTGCATGCCCATAGACTTTGGCCTTCCGGGTGACTGTTTCATGTGGAGTGAGTTTATGTTTCCCAAGGGGGACATCAATACCGTCAGCAGAGCTTGTGGCAGAACCTTGGACCAAGGGAGTCCGGCGGTTTCAGTAAGCTCAAAGATTTTAAGTTGGAAAATTCTATTAGTTCTCTCACCCTCAGTTGCCCAATGATTGAGGTGATAGGGGCAGTGATATGTCCTAGATGTTTGTAAGGCCTTTATTAAAGCCTGTATGCTTCTCCCGATGAAGCGGGTGCCTTGATCACTGGAAATTATGGCAGGTATACCCAAGTGGGAAACATGTTTTCTAACGGTTTCATTGCCACTTGAAGGGACTAAGCTTTGCAGCGGGGGGAAACTTCAGGCTGCCTGGAAGATATACAAACAATGATAAGAACATATTGATAACCCCAGAAGGTGGGCAGTTGAATGAAGTCCAGCTGCAGGTGTTCAAAGGGTCCACAGGGGGCTGGTTGGAGGCCTCTGGGAACAAAATAGGCTTTCCAGAACTGTGGACCTGACAGGTTAGACACTGATGGTAAACTGTTTTCTTTGTTTTTTTGGTGTGTGTTGAAGTCTTATAGAAGTCTCTCCACCAATGGTTTATAATTTGAGTTATCTTAAGCATACCATGGTGGGTGAAGGAATGTGAAAATAAAAAAAACGGGATTTGCCAGGGAGTTGGGAAGAACCAAGCAGTCATCATGGGCTTCCCATATCCTTGACTGTCATTGAACTTATAGCCATTATTTGCCCATCCTAATTTTTCTGATTCAGGAGCAGACTGTTTCCATGTTGCGAGGAAATTAGGATGGCAAAACTCTGGCAACAAAGGAACGTTGTTTTCTAGAAGCAGAATGAGCTTTTATTCACATGTGCCACATCCTTTACAGATTCTCTTGTTGCTGCCTCTGGATGAAAGTCAGCTGGGGCATGTCCTCATGTTCAAGTTTAGTCCTTTTAGTTGTGTCTCTACTTGAGAATGGCAACTTCAGAAGAGAGGAGAGCAGTAAGGTCACGTTATGTGACCATTTTTGATTGGGGTCCCAGTGGACATGAGAAAACCTCTTTGTATCCATAATATTCCAAACCCCTGGATGACCCCAATGGTGTAACTGTCAGCAGTGTAAATATTAACAATGTGCCCTTTTGAAAACTGGCCTGCTCTGGTGAGGGTGTGGCGCTCTGCTTGTTGGGCTGATTTAGCTTGTGGAAGATCTCCCTTTCAAGGTAGTTCATTATGGGTGGTAACAGCATAATCAGCCTGGAAATTCCTTTTTTCATTCTTACAGTATGGACCGATCAACAAACAAAATTAGATCAGAATTAGTCAAAGAGGTGTCCCTAAGATCAGGACATCGTGTCCTGAAATGGGACTTAGTACCTCACAGTTGTGAGGCTCACCTTCATTAGGCAAGTGGCCCTAATGCGACAGGACTAAGAATGTTACAGCCTTTAAGATGAAGACTGGTGGTGAAGGCAGAAGGACTTCGAGGTTAGTGGGTCAGTTCAGAGTTAGGAAGGCCTTGGACAGCGTGTGGAGTTTGTAAGTGGACATCCTTTCCAGAAGGCGGATCAGCTGAGGCTTCTGCTGACTCAAGCTGCAGCTATAGTCTGAAGGCAGCTGCACTATGTTGAAGCACCTGAATCGAGTTGCATGCTGATAGGCAACAAGCCTTCCTCACGGTCTTGTGTGTGTGGCCCAGGACTTGGTTATTTTTTTTCATGTACAAATTATGTGAAAGGTTTTGAATGGTTCAGCATCCCTGGGGGCAGGTGGCTCTTCTAAGGCTTGTTTCTTTTAGAAAGGCCTGTTTATGTAGATCATCCCTGGGAAAGGAGCCCCGGAACCAAAATGGTAATAAGTTCACAAGATGGAGGGGAAGCACATAAAATTTAGGAACCCATAGTCTGCGACAGCAGCTAGACCTAGAACTCCATGAAGCTGTCACTTTGTTGTAGGCCTAGGATATTCCTAGATTAATTTAATTCTTTTTGGAGATAGCTGGATCCCGTCAGTAATTAGATCATTACCTAAGTAATAAACAGTGTCTGGGGGTGATTGCAGTTCTTCTTCAGATACTTTATGTCCTTTTCAGCTAATTGTTGTAGCAAATAAATGGAATCTTGTATAGATGCCTCTTTGGTAACAGAGCACAGCAAGAGACTCCACATGTTATAAAAGAGTTGATTACCTGGGGAACTGGAGGGTACTTCTGCCTTGGTGGAGAAGAAGGGGACTCAATGAGCCTTGGACTTTGTTCACAACTGTCCGGATATATTGTTGATTATTCTGAGTAAAGGCAAATAGATCTTGTCTGTCAGGATCTGCAGGGATGTGGAAAGAGGCTGAACAGAGATCTGCCACAGTGAATCATTCTGAGTCAGGTGGGGCTTGCGACAAAAGGGATGTTTGGGAAAGGGGAATAATTGTCTTGTTAATAGATCTGAAGTCCTGGACAAATTGCCATCCCCTCCTCTTAGGTTTCTGGACTGGCAAGCCCCTCCAGTGTTAGAGGGGCTCCTACAGAATTGATTAACTCCTGGCTGATTAGGTTTTCTCATATTGGTTCCAGGCCTTGCGTGGATGCTGAGGCAATTCAGGAAGAAGTTTCATCACATCTCTATGTATTTTTATAGGTGCCGCGCTTTTTATCCTTCCACTGTCAATACTGGAAGTAGCTCATCGAATTTCAGGCATCTCCATTCAATTAAGGAACTTCTGTTAGAATTCTTCAATTTCAAGGACAGAATGTAAAGAATATTAAAAATCAGGTTCAGGTTGGTCAGGGAACTATAATGTGAGATCTTCCTTGGAGGCAATGCATATTAACCCTTTAAATTTGGAGGAGGATAGTTGCCCAATAGATTGGCTGGGGCTCTATCACACAGCAAAAAGGAATATTTTTCAGGAAAAGGTTCCAGAGTCTTTGTATGTACTGGTTGAGGTAGAATTTCTCTTTGAATTTTATTAGACAGCCCCACCATGGAAACTGCTTTTTCACTCCGAGGGAACTATTGCCCTGTGACAGTAGGGTTTAAAGTAGAAAGTGTAGTGGGGCTCCTGGGTGGCTCAGTCGGTTAAGCGTCTGACTTGGGTTCAGGTCATCATCTCGTGGTTTGTGGGTTGGAGCCCTCATTGGGCTCTGTGCTAACAGCTAAGAGCCTGGAGCCTGCTTCAGTTTCTGTGTCTCCCTCTCTGTCTGCCCCTCTGCTTGCACTCTCTCTCTCTCTCAAAAATAAGTAAACATTAAAAAGAAAGAAATAAAGTAGAAAGTGTAGCTGCAACTTCAGGCAGCTTAACTTCAAGAGGTAGCTGTTGAACAATCTCTTCAGAGCATAAAGGCAGTTTAGACACAGAATTAGTGAAACTTGAGCACTCAGGTAAGGAAGGATAGAGTGGAACAGCAGGAGTCACATCGGTCTTACCATCTTTTGTTTCAGGTACCTCTGCTGTTTTTCCTTTTTTAATTAGCCTTTTGTAATGAATCTTTTAATGAAGCTATTTTAGAATCTTGAAGTCTTTTGGAAACTTCTGTATGCCAATTAAAACAGGTATCCCATTCTGTTCCTTTAAATTGGGGACCTTTCTTTTTTTTAAGTTGTTTATTTTTAGAGAGGGAAAGCACAAGTAAGGGAGGGGCAGAGAAGGAAGGGGAGAGACCGAGAGAGAGAGAGAGAAAGAAAAGCAAAAGACAAGAAAAAAGAAAACAAAAGAAAGAAAAAGAATCCCAAGTAGGTTCTGCACTGTCAACGCAGAGCCTGATGCAGGGCTCGAACCCATGAACCATGAGATCGTGCTCTGAGCTGAAGTTGGACACTTAACCAACTGAGTCACCCAGGCACCCCTGGGGATCTTTATTTTCAAGTGCACTTTCCAAATGAATGATCTTATCTAATTGCAATGTTCCCCTTAATGGCCATTGCAATTCTAGGTGTTCTCAGTAATATTTTGCCATTTCTGTAGCTATTACAGCTTCCAGCACTATAGTTTTTAGACTTAACATAAGCATGCTTGACTCTAGAGTTTAAAGATCCATCCTGTTAGCCTTTGGGTCTCTTAGAGCCGAACTAACACCTAAAAGGGTATGCCTTGGGGTTGGGAATTGTGCACCTTGTTGAATAGTTTTTTTCTTTGGGATGAGCACTGGGTGTTGTATGGAAACCAATTTGACAATAAATTATATTTAAAAAAGAAAAGGTAAAACAGTTCCCATCCGAAAAAAATGGAAGTTTTTTTGATGTTGGCAGGTGACTTAGTGTCAATCCAGTGTGTTCTATGACCAACTTCTCATAGGAATTTTCTTAAGGTGGCAAGCACTGTAACAGCTCTTAATTGCTCCACCCATGCCCACCAATTTTTGCAGCTTTTTGGCCTCCGAGATCCCTGCTAGCAGTAACTTTTATTTACACAAAACAAAACAAGACCAGCATGTGCACCTAAACATACCAGCAGTAATGACATGTAGCATTAAAACATTGCTAGCCAATAGAAGGCCTCATTTGCGCCACTAGCAATTCCCAGTGTGTGCTAAACCAGCAGACTCCGCAGTCAGGGAGACTGTGGACAGCAAGTTGGGGGAGGATTCCAATGTGGACTTACAGACGGAGCCAAGGGCTGGGGACTGGTGTTCCCTTAGAGCCATCTCTGTGAGTCTAAACTGACTCATTAACTCTGGGCTGGAAAGCCAATTAGATCCATAGCATGAACACAAAAAGAGCAAAACTGAAACCAAGACAGACTTACTTACCTATGCATCCAAGGAATTAATGTTAATTAGGCATGATAATGACATCAAAGTTCTGTAAGAACATGTTGATAATCTATGGAGATATATGCCAAGGATATAGGGGCAGGATGACTTAAGGTTTAAGATTTGCTTACTCAGCAATAAAAATGATTTTTAAAAAGAGAAAAGGAGAGATGAAACAAATGAGAATCATGATGTGTGTATGAATATATACAAACATAAGACATTGTCATTTTCATAGGTCAAAATGGATGAATATTAGCACTTTCCTATTGTTCAACCTAATTCTAATCTTTCCACTTCTCTGTAGGTTTGAAATTTCACAAAAACCATCACTAACTTCTCCCTCTACTTGTGAATACTATGATTTCTTTTTTTTTTTTAATGTTTTTATTTACTTCTGAGAGAGAGAGAAAGAGAGACAGTGTGAACAGGGGAGGGTCAGAGAGAGAGAGAGGGGGAGATACAGAATCTGAAACAGCCTCCAGGCTTGGAGCTGGCAGTCAGCACAGAGCCTGACACGGGGCTCGAACCCATGAACCATAAGATCATGACCTGAGCCAAAGTCAGAGGCTCAACCGACTGAGCCACTGAGGCGCACCGTGAATACTATGATTTCTGTCTCATAAATGTCTTGATTTCTAGCTCTCCTCTTTATTACCATCATATCTTTTTTTTTTTTTTAATTTAATTCTGAGAGAGAGAGAGAGACAGCATGAACAGGGGAGGGTCAGAAGGAGAGGGAGTTACAGAATCTGAAACAGGCTCCAGGCTCTGAGCTAGCTGTCAGCACAGATCCCAACGCGGGGCTCGAACCCATGAACCAAGAGATCATGACCTGAGCTGAAGTCGGACGCTTAACCGATTGAGCCACCCAGGCTCCCCTATTACCATCATATCTATCTTAGTTCAGGCCCTTATCCATATAAAAAAGTTGGTTGAAGCCAAGGATGTGGGTGTGATCACTCAGGGTGAAGCAAGGGTACTAAGCCAAGGGTGTTTGTGTATAGAATTATCATCTACAGAGCTCTGTTAGAATGCACATGCCCAAGGGATCCTGAGTGATTCTGATTCTACAAGTCTGGAGTGTATTTTGAAAAATCTTTCCAGGTGATTCTGATATACATCCCATATAAGAACCACTGACCATGCATTATTCACATTTGCAGATTATCTGGGATAGAGTCTATCCCTTTCATCTGTAACAGCCACATCAGAGAAATGCCTACAGTCCCCTGGAGCCTTTGTAGTAAACATAGTGAACACAGATAAGTAAGCATTCTTCCTGCTGTTGGGCAGATTAAAAAAAAAACAAACAAAAAAAAAACCGCAGGCTTATCTGTGTTATCATGTAGCTGTGACGAGTTTAAATCAAGAGATAGTGGACCTAGCTAGACTCCTTCCTGTAGACCTGATTTCTCTAGAAAATCCTCATCCAGACCATCATTATCATTGAAAACTTACATAAAAGTCATCTCTGAGGAAAGGACTGTGATGGAGGTTGAGTTGCACTTTATCTGTATCACTTGTTTTTTTCACATTTTATTTTTGTTGCTTCTGTAATTTTAAATGATATTTTAAATCTTAAGAATTACTGCTATAGAGCAAGAAAAGAAACAAAAGGAACCCAGGATGAAAACTACTGTCCCCTATTTTAGCACGTGGATGTTAAAGGCTTAGAAACTGGGATGTAAAATTTATATTAGCCCTTGGCGCCAGGAAGCCAATGAAAAAGAACTAGTAGATAGATGAGAGCAAGATGGAAGGGGGTAAGCAGGGAAGGAAGCAAGGAGTAATTGCTGATGAGATGTCTCGCGAGCACCCACTCCTACAACCTCATCATGTTACCCTTGCTAGACTGACCTTCATGTAAGGGTTTGTCCTTCAGACTGCAATTTGTAGCCCAGTGGGTTTCTGCTTTACTTTCATTAATGGTATGTTGTCCACTTATCCTCGTAATAGACTTCCTAAATAGGGCTTCTCGAGGAAACCGTTCTATACAGTGCTATACTGGACACTTGTTATGCATTTGTCAAAACCCATAGAATTCACAACACATAGAAGGAACCCTAATAGAAACTGGACTCTGGGTGATGATGTGTCTGTGTTGGTTCATCAGTTGTAACAAACGCACCACTCTGCTGGGGGATATTATTGGTGGGAGCGGCAAGGGGGGGTGCTGTGAGAACTCTACTTTCTGCTCAGCTTTGCTGTACACTTTATAAAAAATAGATCTGTTCCTTTTTTTAAACAGGAGTCTTCTAAAATTTACATGCCCATCAGAGAAGCGCTAAAACAACATTAATTTTATAGCAGCTGGGACAAAAACTTGCCCTTCTCCTTCAGTCTGCCCTTCCCTAAAGAAATCACAGCTCTTTTTGATGTTAAAATATTATCTCTTGTACAGTTACAGCATACCCAAATCTGCTTGCCCTCTTTGGTGTAAAGCTACTCATCCTATTTGTATCTAAGGGAGTCTTTCCTACTTTCTTTCTTTTTTCAGTGCAGGGCTTGAGCTCACAACCCCGAAATCAAGACCTGAGCTGAGACGCACTTAACTGACTGAGCCATCCAGGTGCCCCTCTTTTCTGCTTTCTAAGTGGAGACTAGGTTTTAAATATGGGGTGGGTACCAAGAACTGTTTTTTACTATAGATTTAACTTAATTATTATAACAACTGCATGGGACAGGCATTCATTTTCTTTATAAACAAATGAGGAAACTGAGTTAAAGAGAAGAACCTGCTACTTTGCACAGCCAGTAGGTTTTGTTTTGTTTTAATTTTTTATTTTGGAGAGAGAGAGAGAGAGTCGTTGCATACGTGAGCTGGGGAGAGGTAGAGAAAGAAAGAGACAGAATCTTAAGCAAGCTCCATCCATGCTCAGCATGGAGCCTGACTTGAGTCTGGATTCTCCAACCCCGAGATCCTGACCTGAGCAGAAATCAAATGTCGAACGATCAACTGACTAAGCCACCCAGGTGCCTCTACTAGTTTTGATGTTTAATTTCAAAGTAAGCTCTACCTGGCTTGAAGGTTCATTGTGTTAAACAAGTTTGGACATTTTCATTGGCATGTAGGCATATATTATTCCAGGACACAGAGCTTGGTGAGGCCTCAGATCTGGCTTTACATATCTTCCCAGTGTGAGTGCCTAGTAGAAACCGAGCCCTGTTGCTCAGTCTTAAATCCAGATTCACAAGAGTTGTCCTGATTGGTTTAGCCTGACTAATCTAATTAACTGTGTGGGAGTTGGAGGAGGGTGGGATTATATAGTCCAGATAGGCCTAAGGGTTCACCCATGTGAATATAGGTGTGGGCAGTAAACTCACTTATACTCAATCTTGGCTTGGACCCAATTTTCAAAGAGAATAAATGAGCCTTTTTTTTCTTGATCTGAGTGATTTTTTTTTTTTTTTTTTTTTGCTATTTTGGTTCTGTATTCACCTATTCTGCCAGCTCCCAGGTTTGAAGACTCTTACTTCCAATAAGCTTGTTTTTCTATAGGTATTGTTAAAAGATAATTTTCAGAAAAAGGCAGAATCAAGACTTATAAAAATATAAAGATAAATATGTATTAAAGATTTTTATTTTGTTCATATGAGAGAACAAAACAAGGTAGGACCAGTTCAAAGGAAAGTCACAAAGCATAAATGTGTATGTGCTGAAGAAATTGAATTGCAAATGAAGGCAAAACTCGTTTTTCCACTGGATGGAGGGATTCAGTCAAAACTTTGGAACCAGAGTTTGCCTGTAGTTACCTTCAAGGTGTAAAATATGTCAAAGACCAATTTTAGCTCTGCTAGACTCAGTCCTGTAAGGGGTGCTCACATAGCCACTGCATAGTTCCCCATTAAAGAACACATTTTTCCTATTATATATTATCTCTCAGAGGGGGTCCAAATTCCTTCCCTTTCACTCACTTTAGTCAACAAATATCAGATAGCTACAGCATATTAGACACAAGCAATTATAAAATGAAACAAATGTATATGTTGCTTAAAAGTTCCAGTTAAATATGTGTGCCTTTGAGTTATAAATTGGATTTTTATGTAATTAGTTTTTCTCCTTGTATATTTTAAGTCATCAATCCCTGCTCTACATTTCCACTTCTGAGTTTTAACTTTCTGTTCTTCTACCATTAAAGGAATAGGAACATTCTATGCCATCTAGTGGTAAAAAGAGTGTGATTTGTCTGTATTTTGTTTTGTTTTGGTTTTGCAGGAGTGGGGGAGTTGAAATATATGAATAATCATATCTTGGAAAACATCTAAAATCCATGAGATAATTCTGTTATTTGTTTTTGTCCAATGGGAGAAAGAAGACATTATTTCAGAATACCCCGGAAGCTTTTTTTTTATTAGCTAAAAAAACTTATTTCCCATTTATCAGTAGACTGTTTTTTACAGTATTATAGGTTCAGAGTAAAATTGAGCAGAAGCTAGAGAATTCCCATCTATCCCCTGCCCCCCCCCCGCCCCCCGCACAGCCTCCCCTGTTATCGGTATCTGCCACCACGGTGGTACATTTGTTACAACTGAGGAATCTGCAGTGACGATTGTTACCCAATATTCATAGTTTTTATTAGGATTCACTCTTGTTGCTGTACATTCTATGGATTTTGACAAATGTATAATAGGAATGCACCTTCGTAGTATTATGCAGAATAGTTTCACTGCCCTAAAAATCCTGTCTTCTACGTATTCATCCCTCCTTCTAAGCCCAAGCCCTGGCAAACACTGATCTTTTTACTGTCTTTATGATTTTGCCCTTAAGGTTCCCTCTTGTGTCTCTTTGCCTGATGGCTCATTTCTTTTTTGCACTGAATATTCTGACCTCTGGTTCTACCAGTTTATCCATTCGCCTACTGAATGATATCTTGGTTGCTTCTAAGTTTTGACAAGTATAAATAAAGCTGCTATAAACAGCACACATGGGATTTTTTTTTATGATTTCTTCAACTCCTTTGTGTAAATACCTGGATTATATAGTAACTTTAGTTTTTATAAGAAACTACCCTGGCAGCTTTTTAAAATCAGCTTTACCAAGGTACAGCTAATGGCATCCACCTAGCATGTAAAACTCAGTGATTATTTGAAGCAAATATCATGAAACCACTGCTAAAATCATCATACAGAACATGGTCAAGATTCCTCTTGTTCGTTTGCAGTCTATCCCCTCACTCTGTTGATTTGCTCTGGTTCCATACATTAGTTTGCTTTATAAAAAATTATTATTTTCTAGTAATTGTATAGTATGTGCTATTTTATCATTTGTTTCACATGCATAATGATTTTTAAATTTACTCATGTTGTGTTGTATCAGTAGTTCATTTCTTTTTTATTTTTAATGTTTATTTTAAGAGAGAGAGAGAGCATGTGGAAGGGGCAGAGAGAGAGGGAGACATAGAATCTGAAGCAGGCGCCAGGGTCCAAGCTGTCAGTACAGAGCCTGACATGGGGCTCAAACTTGTGATTCAGGAGATCATGACTTGAGCCAAAGTCGGATGCCTAACCAACTGAGCCACCCTGGTGCTCTGGTAGTTCATTCCTTTTTTTATTGCTGAGTATCCCATTATATGGATATACCATCATTTGTTTATCCATTTACCTGTTATGGGCTTTTAGATTGTTTCCAGGTTTTGCTATTATTAATAAAACTGTTGTGAACGTCTGTGTACAAGCCATTTTGTAGACATATGTTTTCATTTCTCTTAGGTAAATACCTAACAGTCGAATGGTTGGGTTGTATTATACATTTATGTTTAATTTCTAAGTAACTCCTAAATAGTTTTCCAAAGTGATTGTACCATTTTACATGCCCACCAGGTTTGTGTGAGTTCCAGGTTGCCCCACATCCTAACCAATGCTCCGTATCAACAATTTTAGCCATTCTGATAGGTATTTAGTAGCACCTTACTGTGGTTTTAATTTGCATTTCCCTAATGACTAATGACATTGAGCATCTTTTATGTGCTTTTGGGAATTCATATATTTTCTACAAAGTGGCTGTCCAATTTTGTTTGCCTTCTTATTGAGTTGTACAAGTTCTTTGTATATTCCAAATAATAGTTTTTCGTAAGCTGTAAGAGGTAATACATTCCCCCTTCTGTGGCTCACCTGGCAACCATTTAGTATTTGTGAGCCCATTGAATGATATTTAGGGGGAGGGAAAAAATAATTCTGTTGTCTACCCTCCTAGGTTTTCTGACTGAGACCCTGCAAGTTAGACTTACAGAGTAACAAGAGTAAAACAACATACTTAGTTAATATGTAACGTATGCATTGTACATACATATGGGAGAGCTCAGTAATGAGTAACTCAAAGGGGTGCTTCCGATTTGTATAGCATCTTAAGAAAGAACAGTAAAAGGGCACCTGGGGGTCTCACTCAGTTAAGCGGCCGACTTCGGCTAGGTCATGATCTCACGGTTCGTGGATTCGAGCCCCCCTTCCGGTGCTCTGCTGACAGCTCAGGACCTGGAGCCTGCTTCAGATTCTGTCTCCCTCTCTTTCTGCCCCTCCCCCACGTGCTCTCTGTCTCTCTCTCTTTCTCTCAAAAATAAATAAATATTTAAAAATTTAAATAAAAGAAATTACAGCAAGTTTGTAGAGAAGTGACAAGATAAAGGGAAAGGGCTTAGGAGTAGAAAATAAAGATAGATTTAATAAGGTTCTCATGTAGACTCCTCTGGTACTATTTCAGCTGATGAGAGTCTAAAATTGTCTATAGTGATTATCCTGCCTATCCTGGTAGAGAGGGGAGTGCAGGGGGTTTTTCTTGAGTCTGCTTCTTTTCAGTTGCCTTCAGCTCACCATGGTCCTTGTGTCAAAGTGGCATATTTTGCGGTGGCACATTCTGGTTTTCTACAAAATCAGAATAGGTTTCATAGATTTTTAAAAGTCCATCAATAATAATAAACATTTTTGAGTGTTCACCATATGCCACTTGCACTGTATGCTTTACATGATATCTCATCCTTATAACTGTCCTATTTTGTGAATAATTTTTTTTAATTTTAGAGCGAGAGCACAAATGAGGGGGAGAGGAAGGGGGAAGTGAGGGAGAAAGAGAGAGAGAGAGAGAGAGAGAAAATCAGTCTTAAGCAGGTTCTACGTTCAGCACAGATCCTACCTCGGGACTCAATTCCACGATCCTGGGATCATGACCTCATCCGAAATCAAGAGTCGGACGCTCAACTGACTGAGCCACTCAGGAGCCCCAGTAAATAATATTTTTATCTCCAGTTTGCTGATAAGGAAATGTGGGTTTGGAAGGGTTTAGTAATTTTCTTCAATCACACTCTTAAACCTTTAATCACCATACTATGTGTTGTCAGGTAGATTGCATTTAAATATTTTCCTTTGGCTTCTGTAACAAATGACCACAAATTTGATGGCTTAATAACAGAGGAACTCATTCCCAATTCTGGAGGCCAGAATTCAAGGTCAGTATCACTGGTCCAAAATGAAGGTATCAACAGGGCCACACTCCCTCTCTTCATTCCTTACTTCTTCCAGCTTCTGGTGCTCATGTCAGTGTAATCATCAAGGCCAGCAGCTTCAAATTGCCTTCTGCTCTATCTTCACATCGCCTTTCCCCCGCATGTGTGTGAACTTCCCTGCCTCCTTTTAAGGATACCTGTGATTATACTTAGGGCCCACCTGGATAATCCAGAAATAACCTTCCCATCTCAAGACCCTTAATTTAATCACATCTGCAAGGACATAAGGATATGTGTTGCCATATAAGACAGTAGTCATAGGTTCCAAGGGTTAAGATAGGAACATCTTTTGGGAAGTCACTTCTGAGCCTACCATGGTGGGGATTATGGAGAAGATCATATCAAACAGAGAAAGGATTTGAATAAAAGCATGGGAAGGGGCGCCTGGGTGGTTCAGTCAGTTGAGCATCTAGCTCTTGATTTCGGCTCAGGTCATGATCTCATGGTTTGTGGGATAGAACCCCTCATCAGGCTCTGTGCTGACAGCAATGACCCTGCTTGGGATTCTCTTTCCTTCTCTCTCTGCCCCTCCCCCAATTACCCACACGCTCTCTTTCTTTTTCAAATACATAAACATCAAAAAAAAAAAAAAAGGAAAAATAAAAGCATGGGTGTGAGCACACACCTGGGTGGCTCAATTGGTTAAGGGTCCAACTTCTGCTCAGGTCATGATCTCACAGTTCATGGGTTCAAGGCCCACATCGGGCTCTGTGCTGGTAGCTTAGAGAGCCTGGAGCCTGCTTTAGACTCTGTCTCCCCCTCTCTCTCTGCCCCTCCTCTACATGTGCTCTGTCTGTCTCGCTCTCAAAAATAAATAATCATTAAAAGCATTTTTTTAAACTAAAAAAAATAAAACATGGGAAAGAGAAACACCATGAATGCCATTAGAGAATGACAAGTGGTGTTATGCTATTGGCTCGCTGCATGTGAGGGAATGGCATGGTGGGAGAGAAGGCTGGAAATAGATTAAGGGCCTTGAAGCCAGGTTTGAATTTGAACTATGTTCCATAGTTTGAGGAAAGTCAGTAGAGATTTCAGAGCAAAGTGGTAGTATCCCCTAGTCTGTTTTATAGCTCTGTAGTGATGGGTGATGGGTTAGAGGGAGGATATCGTTGAAGAACTTAAAAATAAGGATAGTTAAAAAGAGGTAGAATTTCATTCTTGTGTTCAGAAAATACTTGTGACTACAACCTGGCAAACACCATTTTTGATACCAGAGATACAGCACTGAACAACTTAAGTCCTTTATCATCTAAAGTTTTCATTTTAGTGAGCAAGAAAAGCAATTAAGGAATAATAATTTCAAATAGTGGTGAATGTCCTAAGAAAATTAGATAGAGAAATAAGCTAAAATTCTTGGTGGGCTAGTGGGAAAGAGACAATGAGTAATGTTAGGGCATATGGTTTGGGAAGCCCTCTCTGAGGAGGTTATGTTTCAGTATTTGTGTGTGTATTTAGCCATAGAAATATTTATTTCTATAGTAAGGAAAAAGACTTCATTTTCATCTTCTCCAAGGCACCATGAGGTCTGACCACACACACACGTGCGTACACACACACACACACACACACACAGAGCTTCCTTGCTGTGCACCTACCTCCGGGTAGAAGAGGCAGCTATAGCTCTCCAGCATTCACCCAAGGAGACAAAGGCAGGGTGAAGGGGGGTGGGGTGGGGAGTCATACTGGATAGACAGACATAAAGAGCCAGGCACATGAAGAATTAAGAGAAGAGCATTCCAGGCAAGGCACACAGTAATTACAAAGCCCTCCCCCCGCCCTTTTTTTGGGGGGAGAGGGGCAAAGAGAGAGGGAGAACGATTCCCAAGCAGGCTCTGAGGTGTCAGTGTGGAGCCTGATGCGGGGTTTGAACTCAGAAACTCTGAGATCATGACCTGAGCTGAAACCAAGAGGTGGGCGCTTAACCATCTGAGCCATTCAGGCACCCAAAAAAGGCTTTGATATCAGTAGCTTTGCTGCAGTAACAAAACCCACCAAATCTTCCCTCCATAGCTCACCAAACACTGTACTCTAACTCATATTATATACAGACTACAAGTGAGTAGTGGTTTTGCTCCAGGTTGCATCCACTCCGTGTCTTTTTAATCCAGGATTGAGGCTGTAGGAGTATCCCCTGTCTGAGACATGGTCTCCTCATTGTAGAGGACAAAATAAATAAAGGCTGAGCGAAAACCATGCAAAAGCACTTTTAGCTTCTTAGATGTAGTATGTACCACATCCACTCAGACTCCATTGACCAGAGCAAATCAAAGGACCAATGTCAAAGTCATTCCTTCTGAAAAGGAGAGGTGAATAACTATATAGGGTAATAGTATAGTATATGATAGGAACAAACTGGGTGTGTTTAAGATATAGAAAGATTGAAAGGCTCAATGAGAATAGGGGATCTTGGTTTATTTTCCTCACTGGTATAACCCAAGTCAAAGCGTGCCTGGTATACAGTAAGTACTCAATAAATGTTGCATCAAGGAATGAAAGCCCATGTGGTTAGAATGTAAAGGAGACATGATATTGCAGTCACCAGCAATGGGGTAGATTGGGTAGAAATGTAAATGAAGTGGAGTCCTGGTGAGGTTCAGGTGTCTGGCTTCACTTACCCTTGAGCCTGGGTACACTTCTTTCCTTCTCATGGTGACATGAGCTTTCTTTTTATATATTTATTTTAATGTTTGTCTATTCTTGAGAGAAAATTACAGTGCCAGCAGAGGAGGGGCCAAGAGAAAGGGGCACACAGAATCTGAAGCAGGCTCCAGGCTGTCAGGACAGACATGGGGCTTGAACTTGTGAACTGCTAGATCACAGCCAAAGTCAGACAATTAACTGAATGAGCCACCCAGGTGCTCCCTAATAAATTCCCTTTTTTGCCTAAACTGTTTCTCTCTGTGCAATAAAAAAAGCTGATTAACATAGCTTGGGAGCTTCAAAGGCATCTATGCATCTATGCAAAGGCATCTTTCTTACCCATAACAGTTTCATTTTAGACAGGTTAGGGAACATTCAAATTTCTAGCAAACTCAAACTGGTAAATTGTCAATAAATTATGCAGCTAATTATACAGTAAATTATGTAATTATGTGCATTTTCTTTTTAAAATAGATCTGTATTTTATTTTATTTATTTTTTTACAAATAGTTTATTGTCAAATTGGTTTCCATATAACACCCAGTGCTCATCCCCACANGGACTTCTTGTAATTGATTTCAAGTTTCAAAGCATTATGATCTGAAAGTGTGCATGATATGATCTCAATTCTTTTATATTTATTGAGGGCTGCTTTGTGTCCCAGTATGTGATCTATCTTGAAGAATGTGACATGCGCATTTGAGAAGAAAGTAACTTCCATGGCCTAATGATGTAAAGTTCTAAATATATCCGTCGGATCCATCTGGTCCAATGTCTTTCAAGTCCATTATTTCTTTAGTGATTTTCTGTCTGGTGACCTATCCTTTGCTGTAAGCAGAGTATTAAAGTCCTCTGGTATTAGCACATTCTTATCTGTAAGCTTGTTTCTGTTTGTGATTAATTGTTTTAGATATTTATGTACTCTCTTATTCGGTGCATAGACATTTATGATAGTTCTTCCTGATGGATGGACCCTGTAATTATTATGTAGTGTCCTTCTTCATCTCGTTATTGTCTTTAACTTAAAGTCTAGTTTGTCTCATATAAGTATAGCTACTCTGGCTTTCTTTTGATTTCCTGTAGCATGATATATATTTCTCCATCCCCTTGCTTTTAATCTGAAGGTATCTTCCCATCTAAAATGAGTTTCTTGTAGACAGCATATGGATGGATTTTGTTTTTTTATCCATTCTGCTACCCTATGTCTTTTGATTGGAGCATTCAGCCCATTTACATTCAGTGTNGGGCTGGTGCGCATGGGCGGGGGCTTGCCTGCTGGCTGCGCCGAGCCTGAGCCCGAGCCTGAGCCCGCCGGAGTGAGGAAAACCAGGTCCTTCTATGGCTCCTCACCCGAAACACGAACTCGTGGGCAAATCTCCCAGTTTTTAGCTCTCTGCCTTCCCTCCAGAGCCCCAGCCCGCCAGGAGCGCGGACGCCCGGTGTCTGCGCGCGGCTCTTCCAGGCGCCCAAGCCCGCCGGGAGGACAATGGCGGCAGGCGCGCCGCTCCTCTGAAGTGCAGCCGCCAGGAGCCAGCACAAAGGCGCAGTCTGTGTGCTCAGCCCCTCCGGGACCAGTTGGCACGAGGGGACCTGGCGTGCAGGCATTTGGCGCGCAGGGTGTTTCTATGTCCAGAGCGGAGGTTTTCCCCCCGAGCGGAGGTTTTTTCTGTTTCGGACTCTCTTTTTCCCCTCTCACTCCCCGTAGAGGGTAGAGGGGGATCGCCTCCCACCCTGGAGTCTCCGATCCCGGCCCGATTTTATCTTCCCCGGATCGCACTCACGTTAGAAGGCTCTCTCAGTGGATTCTGCGTCCTTTGTCTCCCAATCTCTCAGGTTTCGTAAGGTTTCCAGTGGCTTCAGATCTTTTCCGTGTGAGGTATGGGCGCGAATGCAAGTACGGAGCGCCTTACTTCTCCGCCATCTTGCCCCTCCTCCTCAAAATAGATCTGTATTTAAAAAAAAAAAGACTTTTAGGAAGTAAATGTTAAGGAATGAAGGGGAATGATACTATGTGTTATGGTGGTTGTTGGAACATCAAATTTTATACCTTACGTTTTCCATAAGAGTAAATCAAAAGTTATGTGTTTAGGTAGTTTAGCTGGAACCAGAGGACTATAATATTACTGATATTTCATTTTTCTTGTGATAACGAATACTTTGCAATGTTACAATAGAGCATTCACCTTCCACATCAAACTTCAAAGGAAAGAGAGCAGGAATCCTATACTTAAGTGCACAGTGGAAACACACTGGAAATAACAAATGCTCAAACAATAGAGCATGAATGAGTAAAATGTGATAAATAATCTGAACTAATGTTGGCTAATTAAAAGTGAAAGTTTCATGATGACTAAGAAAATTTGTAAAATGTTTAAGGTACTTTGTTAAAAGAAAAGGCAAAAGTTTAAAAAATTAAATGTGGTTGCAACTATAAATACCTAATTCATAGATCTGAAACATAATAGATGTTTTGGCTGCCCAGTAGCTGGGCACTATATTAAAGGGGCGCCTATTACATGGTTGTTTACTTTCTCCTCCAGCCTAGTCTTGAAATACTGGGGTTGTTTCTCATGTCTGATTATTGTCTTCACCTCTCTAACCATTAGCTTTGTTATTTGTTTCTGATCTTTTCTTGTACTCTTTACCTTTGTTACACTTGACTCAGCCCAGGCTTCATTGATGTTAACAGCCCAGCTTCAACCCACTGTTTGGGAAAACTTTTTCTATACCTATTCTATCGCACCTATATGCAACATGCCTTACAGAGTCCTCAATATATATGTAGTTGAGGGGCGCCTGAGTGGCTCAGTCGGTTAAGCGCCAGACTTCGGCTCAGGTCATGATCTCATGGTTCGTGGGTTTGAGCCCCGTGTCGGGCTCTGTGCTGACAACTCAGAGCCCGGAGCCTGCTTTGGATTCTGTCTCCCTCTCTGTTTGCCCCTTCTTGGCTCATGCTCTGTCTCTCTCTTTCTTAAAAATAAATAAACGTTAAAAAAATTTTTTTTTAAATATATACAGTTGAAACTTTAATATGTTCGAGTCTTAGCATAATGGGTAATTTTTCTTTCCAAATTTTCTTTCTTCCAACGCCATTGCAGTAAACATTTTAAAGACATTAGCAAGCTTTTTCTCGTTTCTGCCAAGAGTGGCACCTAGTGGTGATTCTTTAGAAGTGCATTTTTCAGCCTCAAATTGATTTTAAAAAAAGAAAATAAAAAGATGCTGCTATTATTTCACTAGCAGTTTTGTGTTTATAGCATAGCAGAATAATATATGTATGCCAGGAATTAATCTACCTGGAACCAGAAACCACATCATGGAGTTAGCTGCCCAGAAATTCTACAAGCTCGGCTGATTTCCCATCATACACCTGGGGCAATTCCCCATAGGAATCCAGTTTTATTTTCATTTCCTAGGACTGGATCTACTCTGAACAGTAATTCTTATATAGTGAGAATTTGCATCTACTGCTGAATCTTGATGTTTTTGGACACTGTAGGGTGTCTTAGAAATGTTCACCACTGTATTAATTTCCTCCGGCTGCCTTAACAGTACTACAAACTGAGTGGGGAAAACAGCAAAACTGTATTAGCTCACAGTTTTGTAGGCTAAAAGTCCAAGAGCAAACTGTACCAGGGTTGGTTTCTCATGTATGATATGAGAAAGAGTCTGTTCATGCTTTCCCCCTACTTTCTGGTTTGCTGTCAATCTTTGGTATTCCCTGACTTGCAAAAATATTACCTGGATCTCTTCTTTCATCTTCATGTGACATTCTCCCCTTAGAGCAGACTGTCTCCAAATTTACCCTTTTTATAAGGCCACTGTCATATTGGATTAGTCCCCCAGACTACTCCCCCAAACCAACCCATGACCTTAATTTAACCAATTATATCTGCAGTGAACCTATTTCCAAATAGGGTCCCATTCTGAGGTACTGGGTGGTAGGGCCTCAACATGAATTTGGAGGGGACATAGTCCAACCCACAACAATCCTTGTACTTTCACACTTCATTTCTGCTATGTTGGTGTCAGGCTTAGTCATGAAATTGATTTGGCCAGTATAATGTAAGTAGAAGTGGTGTGTGCACATTAAGAAGAAACTAAAAATTTGTTTCCCTCTGCTATGAAACTGACAGTATTCCAGATAGAGGCGGTTTCATCAGCTTATGTCTGGGTGACAGTGACATGGAACAGAGTAGCAGCTGATAGTCAGTAGATATGTTGTATGAAAAAGAAATAAACCTGTATGATGTTAAGCTACCAAGACTTTGAGGTCATTTGTAATGGAGGCATACATTAACTTAAGCTGACTGACATAGTAAATACCTAACTTAAGCTAACTGATACCATAAATTCACTTCTAACATGTAGATTTTCTTCATTCATCAGATACATGTTGAAAAATTACTATGTGCTTTGCATAGTTTTATGTGTTGGACACTGTGATGATTAATTTTATATCAACCTGATGAGGTCAAGGAACTCAGGTATTTGTTCACACATCAGTCTGGATGTTTCTGAAGGTGTTTATCATGTGAGATTAACAATTAAATCAGTGGACTTTAAGTAAATTGCCCTCTGTGAATGTGGGTGGGCCTGATGCAATCAGTTGAAGGTCTTATGAGGAAAAAAGACTAAAGCTCCCCCAGGAGGAGGAATTCTGCCTCCAGACCACCTTCAGACTCTGAGCTGTAATATCAGCTTTTCTTGGGTCCCCAGCCTCCTGGACTGCTCTGCAGATTTCAAACTTACCGGCCCCCACAAGTCACATGAGCCAATTCCTTAAATAAATCACTGTATATATGCACATCCTATTGGTTCTGTTTCTTTGCAGAAACTTGATTAATACAGACACTTATCTGTGAACAAACTAGAAATAATCCTCAGAGATTACAGCCAAAGGAAGGATGTATATAAATAAACAGGAAAATTACAGTGTTATGTACTAAATGCTGGAAAATAACTCCACGTAATAGGAGTACATAGGAAGAGCATATAACCTTGACTTAGGGAGTCAGAAAACACTTTTTTTTTTTAAATTTCTAGGAGAGAGAGAGAGAGAGACAGCGTGAGCAGGGGAGGGTCAGAGAGAGAGGGAGTCACAGACTGAAACAGGCTCCAGGCTCTGAGCTGGCAGTCAGCACAGAGCCCGACGCGGGGCTCGAACCCACGAACCGCGAGATCATGACCTGAGCGAAAGTCGGACGCTTAACCGACTAAGCCACCCAGGCGCCCCTAGAAAACACTTCCTGGAAGAAATGAAGTCTGAATTGAAAGTGGCAAGTGGATTAGCAGTTAGCCGAGTGCAGAAACAGGATGGTAGGGACCAGGGACTGAATTGACTATCAGACATGCATTCTCAATGGGGCATTATTGCCCTCAAGGGGAGAAAATTGGTGTTTGGCAGGTGAAAACAACCACAGCTATGACAACGTTTTGTGACCTTGTAAAGCTGAATCCTATCTAACAAAATCATACTCCTTCGTCTATGGGGCAGTGGAGGAGATGAATAGAAGAAATGTCTAAAAGGTCTCCTTAACGGAGCAGTGATGAAAAAGAGATTGAGAAACACTGGTGTAGAAAGACCATTAGGGTGGAGGAGTGATCACACGGGAGGTTACAGAAGGTAGATGGAATATCTGAAATATTAGAATGGTTGAGGCATAGAGGTGGGAAGGAGCAGAGACAGGGAGGTAGTGAGGGAAGAAACTGTTCTGAACACAGATTGTAAAATTTAACCTGGAATTGTGTTCTGCCTTCAATTACCTGAATATTTTAAGGAAAATTGGACTTTGTGTCTAAATTATCTGCTGCAGACTTTGCTCACTTTTTTATATATAAATCTGTCCTTTGTGCTTCTAGACACATGCTGAATGAATCATTACGTTTTAAACATTTTTTAGAAATGTTGTTTCTAAAGACAGTTGTTAAAATATCTTTTTCTATCATGCCAGGACTTTTTAGTCTTATAATTGTAGTTTCTAGAATAGCATCATGTTCAGGTGGGTACTTAATCATAAAGCTATTCTGAAAGGCACGTTAGCCTCTAGAGAATTTGCATGTGATTTACCTCACTGGAGTTTCAAAGATTAAAAAATAGGAGAGTAAAAAGGTATTTTTCTGGGTTCCATTGTTGGAACGGAACAAGAACAATGGTCTATTCAGTAACCATTATCATTATCTTCCTCCCAGATTGAATTAAAATTACGTTAATATTCTATTAGGAAGGTCTTTGTAAAAATGCTGCCAATCATTTTTATTTTTTCCCCAGCAGCTTGTTAACAGTGAGTTCAAGGCTAATTCAGTGCTTTGGAAAGATAGTATAAACTTAATTTTTAAACTTAGAGAACTAAGAAATTGTATGTTACACTGTTAGTTTTAACTTTTAATATTTTTCTACCATATCCTTAGCTTGCTTGATGTAAATAGACTTGATCTAAATTTCTTTCTTTTTTTAAAATTTTTATAATGTTTGTTTATATTTGAGAGCGAGAGAGAACAAGTGGAGGAGGGTCAGAGAGAGGGAGAGACAAAATCTGAAGCAAGCCCTAGGCTTCAAGCTGTCAGCCCAGAGCCTGAAGTGGGGCTCAAACCCATGAACTGCGAAATCACGACCTGAGTGGAAGTCGGACTCTTAATCAACTGAGCCACCCAGGCGCCTCAGACTTGATCTAAATTTCTAATATACTTTTTTTTAAGAGGCTGCATTCTTGTACTATTTTTTATAAGATCTTTTTACGTAGAAGACAGTATACAGAAATATGTCTGAGTATGTGCTCTGGAGTCAAACTGCCTGGGTTCAAATCCTGAGTTGAATCTGTTTGGGCTTTAGGGCACCTGGGTGGCTGAGTAGGTTAAGTGTCCCACCCTTGATTTCAACTCAGGTCATAATCTCACAATTTTGTGAGTTCAAGCCCTGCATCGGGCTCTGCACTGGCTGTGCAGAGCCTGCTTGGAATTTTCTCTCTCTTTGCCTCTACCCAACTTGTGCTCTCTCTGTCTCTCTCAAAATAAATAAGTAAAATAAATTTTAAAAAAAGAGTCTGTGTGGGTTTAAATGTTAGACTAACTTTTATAAACTTGGGCAGATGAGTAAAGTTCTGTAACCTTATCCTCTTTACCTCACTTTACTCGTATGTAAATTAAGGCTGATAAGAGAACCACTACATAGGGTTGTTGTGAATTGTAAACGAGTTAATTATCTAAAACACTTAGAACAGTGCCTGGTACTGTAGTCAGTATTCAATAATGTGAGCTCTTATTATTTGGAGCTCTGTATTGAGTTTTAAAACCATTTGTTGAGTGCTTCCTGTATGCCATACCTGTGGAGCTGTTCATACATCTTACCTAAAATCATCTTCAGAGAATGGCTCAAGGTATTTTTTTTTGAAACTGACTTTTTTATTAGCATCATTATTGTTCTCTTCAGTAGATTTCAGGCCTTCAAATCCATTTATTTTTTTAGGCTAGGATGATATTTCTGTTCTAACATGAGAAGGTAAACATCCAAGTTCCTAAGTTAAAGCACTCCTTAGGGCAGTAGGTGGGAGAGGGCTTCCTCTCCCTGCACTTAGCATTTGTCATTACGGTATTTCTTTTTCCCTGCAATAGGGAAAAGGTAGAGTTACCCATGATTTTCTGACATTTTTGAAAATTTTGAAAAGGAGAGAGAGACAGACAGACAGACAGAGCACAAGCAGGGGAGGGGCAGACAGAGAGGGAGACATAGAATCTGAAGCAGACTCCAGGCTCTGAGCTGTCAGCATAGGGCTCGAACCCACGAGCCGTGAGATCATGACCTGAGCCGAAGTCGGGTGCATAACTAACTGAGCTAGCCACGTGCCCCGAAATTTTTTTAAATGTTTTATTTATTTTTGAGAGAGTACACACACACATACAAGTGGGGAGGGGCAGAAAGAGAGGGCCACGGAGATCCCAAGCTGATAGCAGAGATCCCATCGTGGGGCTTGACCTCACAAGATCATGACTGGAGCTGAAGTCAGATGCTCAACCAACTGAACCATCCAGGCGCCCTTTGAATTTTGATTAAAGAAATTTAAAAACACTTTCAATATTTATGTCTTTCAGAAAATGTCTTTGAAAATTACCAATGCAAAACGAATTGAAGGCCTTGATAGTAATGTGTGGTGAGTACCTCAGAGTAAACAATAATAATTTGTTGACGATTTTTTCCTATACATTTTTATATATTCATCTATATTGGGAATTTTAGCCTCATGTACAGTTTACAAATAAAGTCACTTATTTTAGTGTATTCATTAAGTGAAATTGTAAGGAAGTTAAGGATCCATACATTGATTTATTCATTTTGCACATGTGCTAAGCCAGCAAATAGGCAGAGAAAAGGACAAATTTGGATGATACCTGCATGGCACTTACTTTGTAGTCCGTGAGCTAGCAGCCGTTGATGAAAAAAAAAAAATAGATAATGGAACTGTGGGTATCATGGAATTGAGATTTGTAAGAAATTTTTAACTTCATTAGTTCAGCCATCATCTTATTAGGTAAAGTCATTTTGTAGGTGGTAAAATTTTGGAGGGGGGAATTCTTTTTTTTTTCTTATTTGTGAGACTAAACTAGGTCTTAGTTTTTCAGTTTTAATGTTAAGATTATGAGGTATAAGGGGCGCCTGGGTGGCTCAGTCAGTTAAGCATCCAACTCTCATTTATAGCTCAGGTCATGATCTCACAGTTTCATGAGTTCGAGTGCCACGTCGGGCTCTGTGCAGACATTGCAGAGCCTGCTTTGGATTTTATCTCTTCCTTTCTCTCTACTCTGCTCACGCTATCTTTCTCTCAAAATAAATAAGTTACATTTTAGAGAAAGAAAAAGATTATGAGGCATAAGAAGCTAACTTTGTAATTACAGTACTTATTAGTATTTTTTAATTTTAGGGTTGAATTCACCAAGTTGGCTGCAGACCCCTCTGTTGTGAATCTTGGCCAAGGCTTTCCGGATATACCCCCTCCTACATACGTAAAGGAAGAATTATCAAAGATTGCAGCAATTGATAGCCTGAACCAGTATACACGAAGCTTTGTAAGTAGATTAAGACCATGTGTGGCATGAACTTGTAGTTTGTATTATATTGTGTGTGAAGTGTGAAGTGAACTCCTATCACTTCTGTGTAATTACCTTTCTGGGACCAACTGTCCCAACCAGATAATCAGAGAAACCCCCATCATTGTTCTTATCTCCTAGAAGTAGCCATTCCCAACTTCCAACCCCTCCATGGTTCTTTACCATTGTTCCAGCATAGGGTCCAATGGCAACAAGGACCCTTTTTTCCTCCAGTTTTTTTAGATTACAGTACAGTTAAGTTATTATACACTTCAGTGTTATATTAGCTTCAACTATACAGTACAGTGATTCAGCAATTCTGTACATTACTCGGTGCTCATTGTGGTATGTGTACTCTTAATCTCTTATCACCTATTTACCCATCCCCTTACCCATCTCCCCTCTGCTAACAGATCGATTTGTTCTCTATATTTAAGAATCTGGTTTTTGGTTTGTCTCTCTCCCTCCCTCTTTTTTCCTTTGTTTGTTTTGTTTCTTAAATTCCACATGTGAGTAAAATCATAAGGTATTTGTCCATCTCTAACTGGCTTCTTTTGTTTAACATTATACTCCAGCTCCATCCATGTTGTTGCAAATAGCAAGTTTTCATTCTTTGTTACAGCTGAGTAATATTCCATTTGTGTGTGTGTGTGTGTGTGTGTGTGTGTGTATACACATATATGTATACGTATATACCAACTCTTCTTTTTCCATTCATCTCCTGATGGACACTTGGGCTGCTTCCATAGTTTGGCTATTGCAAATAATGCTGCTATAAATATAGGGGTGCATATATCTTTTCAAATTACTGTCTTCAAATTCTTTGAGTAAATATCCAGTGGAATTACTGGATCAAATGGTAACTCTGTTTTTAATTTTCTGAGGAAGCTCTGTACTGTCTTCCACAGTGGCTGTACCAGTTGGCATTCACACCAGTAGTTCCTTTCTTCACATCCTTGCCAACACTTGTCATTTCTTGAGTTTTTTATTTTCGCCATTCTAATAGCTGTGAGGCAATACTTCATTTCAGTATTGATTTGCATTTATATTTACAATTGTATTTTTAATTTTTTGAGAAACCTCTATACTGTCTTCCACAGTGACTGCACCTGTTTGCAGAGAATATTCTCTTGACGCACATATTTTCTATGCCATTAACACATGCAATTATTAGGCCGTCAGCAGTGGCCTTCTAGTTAATATCTTCTGTTTCCAACCAGTTACTTTCTTCTTTTCTACCTCTCTATCAGTCCCTATCCTTTTGTGATGAAATACCTAGGATATCCAAAGATTCCTAGAGTCTACAAAAAACTGCCACAACGTACTAAGTGAACTGAGCAAGGTTGCAGAACATAAGGCCAATATATAGAAATGAATTGTATTTCGGTAAACTAAAAATAAGCAGCTGGTAAGTAAGATTTTTTAAAATACCATTTATAATAGCATCCCCAAAGCACTAAATATTTGAACTGAAGTTTTAAAATATATGCAAGATCTATAGTGCACTTAAAACTGCAAAACATTGCTAAGAGACATTAAACAAGACCTATATAGATGGAGCGATATGTGATGTTCAACAGATTGGGAGACAGAATATTGTAGTCAGTACTCTCTAAGTTGATCCATAGTGGAGTTGGCGACCTATGGCCTTTATCTGTATCTCATCCACTCCTGATTTTGTAAATAACGTTTTATTAGAACATAGCCATGCCCATTCTTTAAGTATTTTTCAGGTTTTTATAAATACATGTGAATATGTATGTATATGTATTTGTATGTTAGTATAAGCATAGGGAATGGTGTTGTGCTGTCACCCGGCTGTGGACGACATTAGTCACCTTAGGGAGATGGGATAAAAGTGTTATTGAGGAGGGAACATAATTTTTTAACACGATTCTGCCTAGGTTTAAATATGATATGAAGCATATATTATTTTTATAATTAAAAATTTTTTAAAAGCACAGACTCATAATTCTGAGGAAGGATATATAGTGTTTATAGTTGCTTTCAGATCACCCTTTGCTAGACCTGTTATTAAAAAAGAAATTCAAAGGAAATTTTAGATTTCTGGAAGTGGAAATCTTCTGCTCTTTCCACAAATCATGTATATTTTTTGAGCTTGAATTTAAGTAGTCTTTTCTCTTACTATTATTTTTTAGTTTACTGGCTGTGCTCTGTCACCTCCCCTATTATTAGTTATACTCAATTTCTCTAATATTGTAATATCTCCTAATCTCAAAATATGAAAAATGTGCTATAGCTTTGTTATTATTGATTTTAACTGGGAGAGGATGTGTGACACACTAGCTAACATTCTGACAAAAGTGACAAAAGTACTTTGACAAAAAATGCTTCCTTTTCTGAAATAAGTCAGGCAGAGAAGGACAAATACCATATGTTTGCACGTATAGGAGGATTGGGAGGAACTTAACGGAGGACCATGGGGGAGAAGAAGGGGGGAAATAGTGGGGGAGAGGGAGAGAGGCAAACCATGAGAGACTCCTGAATGCTGAGAGCAAACTGAGGACTGATGGGTGTGGGAGGGGGAGGGGAGATGGGCATGGAGGAGGACACTTGTGGGGATAAGCACTGGGTGTTATATGGAAACCAACCTGACAATAAACTATTTGTAAAAAAAAAAAAAAAAAAAGAATGCTAAAAAAATGATTAAGAAAAAAAATGCTTCCTTTTCATATGAACTTGGATGGATAACTTAGGATGAGCAGAGGCTACTTTACTTCATAAACATAGGGTACATCCTCCCAGCCGCCCTCTTGTCCTGTGTCCTGACCCGGTTTATTCCTCCAGAGCCCCAGGTGCTTTGCAAACAAAGGCACACACCCTGCGCTTGGACTCTCATTTGGAACTGATGGAAAATCAAGGTCATTCTCCAAAAGCAAAAATAGGAGGTACATGCTAAACAAGAAAAAATAAGTAACATTGACTGATACCGAATAAGACAAAGAGAGGGAAAGGGAAGGGAACAAAAAGAGAAGGAGGGAAGAGCAGAGAACATAGAAGAGAATAATTGAGGAAGCGCTATTCAAGGAGTTGAGACTCCCCACATGTCTCAGACTTTGTGCATTATAGTCCCTTCATTCCTCTGGTGAAAGCTTTCTCTTGGATGACTCCTCCCCTCTTGGATACCATGAAGAATGTCCTACTTTCTCCTAACATCAGCTCTCCCATCAACACTAATGGGTGTTTCTTTGGGGAATTTGCTTTTGCCCTCTCTCTGTAGCTCATTGGTTGACATAATAACCTACTCTTTGGTAACCTGGAAGACCAGATTCAGGATATATACAAGTCAATGCAGGCACTTTTATTTTAATTGCAGAAAAGTCCAACTCTATTCAGTGTAATTTATTTACTGTCAAAAATAAAGTAAATATGATTTGATTGCTGTCCAGAAAGGTACTGTCCAAGGTATATTTGGTACTGACATCAATTTTTATCAAAGCAAATATGTTGGAATTTTGAATCCCAAACGAATCATTTAATGGGGATTTTTTAGTCATTAGCAAGTTTTCATGACCAATTTATGTAGGAACTGTCTGAGAGTAGGGAAAAGAATATTTTTTATTTCCAGTAAAAAATACAAATTTTATTTGGATAATTATAAACATAAAACTCAAATTTTAAAAATTCAGTTTAGTTCCAAATTACCTCCAAGAAGTAGATCCCATAATCAAATTCAAGGATTTTTTCTTTTTTTATTCAACAGGGTCATCCATCGCTTGTGAAAGCTCTATCCTGCTTATATGAAAAATTGTATCAAAATCAAATCAATCCATATAATGAAATCCTTGTGACAGTAGGAGCATATGGATCTCTTTTTAATGCCACTCAAGGATTAATTGATGAGGGAGATGAAGTAAGTATATTAACATTACCATCTTACCTATATCAATCATTATCATTTGTACTGCCTTTGAATCTTTTACTTATTTTACACTATGTTTAATTAGTTTTGAAATGTAATGCCTATGAGTAAAATTCACAGATCTTAAGTGTACAACCTGATAAATTTTTCACATGTGTGTATATATATGTGTATGTAAGTGTGTGTGTATATGTGCATATATATGTGTATAATATATGTATATGTATCCATGTAACCCCAAACCAGATGAAAATATAATACATTCCCAGCACCCAGAAGGCTCCCTTATGCCTCTTCTTAGTTTACCAGGGTTACCAGGGGTAACCACTCTTCTGTCTTTTATCGGCATAGGCTCATTTTACCTGCTCTTTAATGTGATATAAATGGAATCACATCACATAATATGTTCTTGAATTGGCTTCTTTCATTTATCAATATGTCTGTGGTATTCATCTGTTTTGCTGTATGTGACTCCTTCTTATTTCTATAGGCTCTCTAGAGAAGGGGAAGGGGAAGGGGCCAGCCATGATGGGGACAATGAATCTTCAGTCTGCACCACCAAAATCGCCCTTATCTGAACTCAATCAGCCAGTATTTGGTCAGTGTGTTTTTGTGCCCAGCACTGTTATCACCAGCATGTGAGAGATGTGTAACAAGAAGGTTGAGTGATTTCTGCTTTAGTACTGGGACTCTTTCCCCATTATTATTCCAATACCCTTGCTTCAGCATTTCCCTGACTTCTTTCATTCATTCAGAAATCACTGAGGATCTCCTATACTAGACACTGTGGGAGATTTTTAAAAGACAGTTTCTGTGTGGAAGGAGTTCCCTGTCTAGTAGAGGAGATAGACTCACAGGCAGGTGAATAGGAATGTGTGTGATGCTCAGTAGTGATGGTCAGTAGTATTGTAAAATGTATACATATTTTACAATAGTGACAGAAAAAAGTGATGACTCTGCTAATATAGGCCTGGGAAGCTCCAGAGAGGCACTGCTGAATATTTACCATGATCTATGTTGTTAATTCCTTTCTTTGAGCTCTCATGGCACTTTATCTGTACCTCTTACGTATAAGATACCTCTATTACTTTGTATTATGTTTCTCTCTTATATCTCTAATTCTTTCTACTATGCCCAACAATAAGCTACTTAAGGAAACATCTTAAGGAAGTGCAGTTACTTTCACATACATAATCTCCTTTAATCCTATAAAATAGTTGAAAGTTTTATCTCATTCTTTGATGTTGTTAATCCTTTGTTGCTTCCTCTTTCTCTACTCTGCTGGGGCATCCCAGAGGCTCAGCTCGTGACCTTCTTTATTCTTTCTAACCTGATCACTGGATCTGATGTTTTCAAATTACACACCTGTCACTTTCTGTCACATTGACCTGTTTCATTTTCTTTGTAGTGTTTAATACTATCTGAAATTATCTAATTTACTTCCGTGTTTTCTTGTTTATGGTCTCTCACAGTAGAAAGTAAGTTCCAGGAGAACCAGTTTATTGCTGTACCGTCAGTCCCTAAAATACTGAGTGCTCAATAAATACTCTTCAGAAAGAGAGAGGAATTATTCCCATCATAAAAATAAATTACAGCCAAGAGTGTCAAGTATATTCTTTCAATTTTACCTCCCTGCCTCCCCAGTTATTTTCTTTTATATCTCTCACTTCAAATCAGGTACTAGATTTCTCACCAGGGTTCAAAGATAGGTCATCTTGGTCCCTGAGAATTTCAGAGACTAATTAAGAACTTACAGTTCCCTTGAGGGAGAAATCCATTCTCAAAAGGAATGAAAAAAGTTCATTTCTTTGTCCTTCACATTACCTAACACCTAACATAGCAGATTGCATAGTAGGTGCTCTGTGTGAGTTGAATGACTGGTAGAATGTAACGGCCTTACATGGCTTTGCTGAGAAAGGCTTTGAAGAGTGACTTCACATCATAAGAAATACACAGTAAAAAGAGCAAATTTAGAACAGTGGGGCGCCTGGGTGATTAGGTCAGGTAAGCGTCCAGCTTCGGCTCAGGTCATGATATCATGGTTTGGGGGTTCAAGCCGCACATCAAGCTCTGTGCTGACAGCTCAGAGACTGGAGCCTATTTCAGATTCTCTGTTTCCCTCTCTCTCTGCCCCTCCCATCCTTGCACCCTGTGTGTATCTCTCCCTCTCTCAAAAATAAACATTAAAAAAATTTTTTTGAAGCAACGGTTGATATCACTAATTTAGCCAACAAAAGTTAAGTAAGACAACTTAGTATTGACTTGTGAAATATAGTTAACCAATTTTTCTAAAGCAGTTTGATTGTATGTATGTATAACATGCCATAAAAATGTTTACACTCTTTAATCTAGCAATAGCAATCGTGAATTTATTCAACAATTTATTTTTTATGTTTTTTAAATTTATTTCTGAGAGAAAGAGAGAGACAGTATGAGCAGGGGAGGGTCAGAGAGAGAGGGAGACACAGAATCTGAAACAGTCTCCAGGCTCTCAGCCGGCTGTCAGCACAGAGCCTGACGCGGGGTTTGAACCTACGAACCGTGAGATCATGACCTGGCTGAAGTTGGCCGCTTAACCGACTGAGCCACCTAGGCGCCCCTCAACTATTTAAAAATAGAGAAATACAGGGGTGCCTGGGTGGCTCTGTCAGTTAAGCATCTGACTTTTGATTTTGGTGCAGGTCATGGTCTCACGGTTGTAGGATCGAGCCCCACATTGCACTGAGTGTGGAGCCTGCTTGGGATTCTCTCCCTCTCTCTGCCTCTCCCCCTCTTGCATTTTTTCCTCTCTCTTTCAAAATAAATAAATAAACATTTTTTTTTAAATAGAGAAACTATACATACTCACAAATAAACATAGCATTGTTATTTATATAAGCAAATGATGAAAATTTATTTTAGAATTCAGTGGACTCCCAAATAGCCATTACGATAATAAATATTAAAACTGTAATAAAGTGAAACTTTTAGGTAATATTGTTTGGTTGAAAAAGATAATAAAATTGAATATATATGATGGATATAAATTATGTGTTCAGACTTTTCTTATAGAAAAGTAAAAAATCAGGGATGCTAGACCCAGGCTGGTACTCTGAGTGGATTACCAGCTGGACTGGTTGGATTGGCCCACTGACCTAAAAGCCAGCCCCCTGGTGATTGAGAGAGTGCACGTAGGGGCAAAGGAACAAGGAATATATCTCACGGGTCCGGGAAAAATACTGAATCTAGATAAATATAGGTCACCAGAGGGAAATTAGGGGCATCAGACAATAACAGTAGCATCTTAACTAGTCTCCCTGCATCCACTCTTTGTTTTGGAGTGCTTTTAACCAAACAGAAACATCTTTATTCTCGGGATAATACTTATAAATTAGTACTCCATAATGGAGAGTAATGCTATTATCTTTCCTCATAGCCTTTTGCTTCCGTCCCTCTCTTATATTTTTGTTTGTTTGTCATTTAAAATCTAAAGAAATTCTTCATGTTTTTGGCTGGAACATTCCTTTGAGGATGTGATGGGAGCTATGGCCTCTTTCGCCAGAAAAATCTACCTAGGCATATATAAAGTTTTGCATATAATTTCAAGAATCCCCACTATAAGCCCTTCTGTAAATCTCATTAAGAGACTCAGAACTCCCTGGACATGTGTATCTCTAAGGTCTCTTCCATGGCCTTTCCCACTTTCATGAAAGCAAGGAAGGCCAGCTTTTCCTTTGCTGCATCTCAGCATGTAGTATAGTGCCTCACACGTACTAGGCACACAGTATATTTTAAATGAACGAATGATCGATATGTTCTTGTTTGGTTTTTATTTTAGGTCATAATAATAGTGCCTTTCTATGACTGCTATGAGCCCATGGTGAGAATGGCTGGAGCAACACCTGTTTTTATTCCCCTGAGATTTGTAAGTTTGCCAATGTGATACACATACTTTAAGATGCTTTGAAAAACATGCAGAATTGCTTTGTCACTGATGAAGTTTCTACTTTATTACATTTGAGATTTACTATGTATCTCTACCATGGCTGAAGGTAATCAACATCTTTAAGAGGGCAGCTGTTACTACTTCATCCTGTATTTGCCATGTGTCCCTGTTGTATCAACATTCACACTATATGTAACATTATCTTTTGTGGTTATCTGTCTCCACCAGATCAGAGACCATTTCTTTCTTTCTTTCTTCTTAAAATTTTTTTAAAGTTTTTTTTTAAACATTTTTATTCATTATTGAGAGACAGAGAGAGACAGAACACGAGCATGGGAGGGGCAGAGAGAGGGGGAGACACAGAATCTAAAGGAGGCTCCAGGATGTGAGCTGTCAGCACAGAGCCTGACACGGGACTTGAACTCACAAACTGCGAGATCATGACTTGAGCCAAAGTCGGACACTTAACCAACTGAGCCACTCAGGCGCCCCTCTTTTTTATTTTTTAATGTTTATTTATTTTGAGAGAGAGCATGCAGGAGCAGGGAGGGGTAGAGAGAGAGGGAGAGAGAGAGAGACTCCCAAGCAGGCTCCATGCTGTCAGCTCAGAACCCAATACGGGGCTCGAACTCATGAATTGTGAAATCAAGACTTGGGCTGAAATCAAGAGTAAGATGCTCAACTGACTCAGTCACCCAAGTGCCCCTCTTTTTCTTTTTAAAGATTTATTTAAGTAATCTACACCCAACATGGGGCTCAAACCTGCAGCCCTGAGACCAAGAAGTTCATGATCCACCAACGGAGCCAGCCAGGCACCCCAGAGACCGTTTCTAACTCACTTTTATAGCACTGCTCCCCATTAGCTGACAGTGTAGGGTATATGCTGGGTGCTCTATAAATGCTTGTTGAATTTTGAATCAAGTAATTTTTCTTTAAATTTTGCTATTATATTCAGGAATTTAATAAAGTATGCTACTATTGTCTTTTTAAAAAATCTTACTGGGGTTCCTGAGTGGCTCAGTCGGTTAAGCTTCTGACTTTGGCTCAGGTCACGATCTCGCAGTTTGTGGGTTTGAGCCCTGCGTCAGGCTCTGTGCTGACAGCTAGCTCAGAGCCTGGAGCCTGTTTCAGATTCTGTTTCTCCCTCTTTGTCTGACCCTCCCCTGCTCACGCTATCTCTCTCAGAAATAAATAAAACAGTAAAAAAAATTTTTTTTTAAATCTTACTAAAGTGAGTAATACACTGAGGTGAATCACAGAATCTTGCATTAGCAAGATATGTTACAGTACCAGACATGTTAACTATAGTTATAGCTGGCTCCTTTGAAGGACTGTACATACTTTAACAGCCATTTATATTGACAGTTTATTTTCCCCTTTAGTAGGTGTGACCATGAGATTTAAGTCCTCTTGGGCTCTTAAGGCAGAATGAAAGCTTAGTTATTTTCTTTGTTAGTCATTTATTCAGTTACCTTTGCCATGCCTTTCTCTGTTTTCTCCCCCAATTAGGTTATTTATTTGTAACATGAATTTATTGAATTAAATCACATCTTGATTCTTCATACTTAGAAACCTGTCGATGGGAAAAAATGGTCTAGTTCTGACTGGACATTGGATCCTCAAGAACTGGCAAATAAATTTAACTCCAAAACCAAAGCTATTATACTAAACACTCCACATAACCCCATTGGCAAGGTGAGTCTTTGATCTCTTTATACAGTCTTCCAACCTATCATTTTCTCACATGCTGAATCATAATTGGCTCTGCTCTTCTGTTTTCTTTAATACATATAGGTATATACCAAAGAAGAACTCCAAGTAATTGCTGACCTTTGCATCAAATATGACACACTATGCATCAGTGATGAGGTTTATGAATGGCTTGTATATACTGGAAATAAGCATGTAAAAATAGGTACTGATTATTACATAGAGTCACAAATCTAAATGTGTTTGGGCACATGTGGAACATCTGATTGGAAAGCATCCCAGAACAGCTTTAAAATAGTCCTTGCAATGGGTATCTGTATGAACACTTAAATGGGATTTGGGTAAATGATGCTTGAGTGAATTCATAAACAGACTGAGGGACAAGCAGTACAAGCTTCGGGGAAGAGATTTTTGGATCATACTATAAAGCTAGGAAACCAGAGAAGTCATACTTTTGCCTATATCCTTGGCTCTTTATCAAGAATGCATCTACTGCATGGTCCATAAGGTACAGGGAGCTTACTTGTTCCCAAGCTGCCTGTCTCTGCTGAGCAAGTTGCCAGATGCCAAGTCAGCAGGAGAAAATTGCAGGGCGAGTGAGCTAGTGCTGCTTGGCTCTTGCCTGAGATTTTGTCATTACTACCCGGCCATCTCTCTCACATGTGCCTCAGTGTCTTCTGGGGTTATCTGAACTGGTATCAGCTATTGGACTACATACTGGCTTGCAGCCTTTGGGTCTTTGCATTTGCCCTTTCTGTGCCTGGAAACACTTTTCCTGCAGATATTCACATGGCTCAGTCTCCCCAGGGCTTTATTCAGATACCAGTTTTTATGGCCACATTTAAGATAGTTATAAGTTTTTCTTCCAGAATTTGCTTTGCTTTTTTAAAAATTTTCTGCTCTGTTTTGTTTTTTCTATTATAATATATATCAATACCTGTATAGTTTACTTCTAACCTGCTGGAACATAGGGATATTTGTTTGTTTTAGTGACATCTGAATCCACAATTTCCAGGATAGGATTGTGCACATGTTAGATAATCAGAAAGTAATTGATGAATAAATGAATAGGAAATATGAAAAAGATAAGGAAAGTAAAACTAAAATCACTGTAGCAGAAATCAGTAAATAAAAAAATTAGCACACTTGTTGGGGCACCTGGATGGCTCAGTTTGTTAAGCTTCCGACTTTAGCTCAGGTCATGATCTCATGGTTCCTGAGTTCAAGCCCCATGTCAGGCTCTGTGCTGACAGCTCGGAGCCTACAGCCTGCCTCAGATTCTGCTTCTTCCTCATTCTCTGCTCCTCCCCCGCTCACACTCTACCTCTCTCTCTCAAAAATATTAATTTTTTTAATTATCACACATGCATATAAATAGTTGTTGCCGATGTCATAATTATCCCTATTGTACGTTATGAAGTGTAGAAATATGGAGGACAAAGCAGCTGCTTGAGGAGATCAACAGAGTGGGCAAAAGATGGAATTTGTTGAGCAGAGAGGTAGAAAGAAAATCCCTATCAGATAAACTAACATGGACTGAGGCAAGTATATCTTAACAGATCAAGATATACTTAAGGTTAGGGCAAGTGGTTTATAGAGATGTGTTATAACAGGCACAGGTGATAATGGGAAAGTAGAATAACTCTGACAGTCTTGATTATGAGAACAAAGTTTAAACTTGTTGAGGAGCCCAGTGGTTCTGAAACTCACTTTAGTGTAGAGCACCTTCAAGCCACAATGTTCACATCATGAAATAGGGACACATTGCTTTCCATCCCGAAACTACAAGCAATTTTCTTAATAGAAACTTAATAATTAGAAGAAGTCAATATAAAGGTCCCAGTTCTGTGCACTTTTGTCAAAAAGATCCATCGAAATAAACACATCAGCACTTTTCTGATGTTGCCACTTACTAAATGTTCATTTGTTTCACTGTTGGTAGCATACACTATCAGATAAATGGTAGTACTTTAAGTGCTTAAAAAATACATGGAAGAAAACTTAAGATTGATTTTGTAAAAAAAATTCTACACATCAATTTGATCACCAAAATTCCAGTGAAGCATACTTTGAGAACTCCTTCAAGAGGCATGCCAAGACGGGAATGAGTTCCGTGATTGGGTTTATTTAAGGTAAGAACCACCTACAGGTGAGGACTTGAAGTGAGTTAGATGCCCTAACAGTGGAGTTGACACATGTGGGCTATTTAGAAGTCAAAACAGTAGGGCAGAGTGTAGCATTTTGAGGTGGGAAGGGACCCAGCCTGTATGATTCTGAGGTCTCTGGCCCGGCCCCCTCAGAGGGGAGGCCCATAAGCAGAGGTGGGCATGTACAGAGGAGGTGCAGATCTATGGGGAGTAAGGAATATTCCTGCCTCTCATGCTTCCTTTAGTCTGGCTAAGTTTCAGTCTCTGTGAGACCTAGAAGGGAAGATGTCCGGAAACAAGTGGAATGATAGGCCTGACGGTCAGGACCAAATTATGAGGGGAAAGAGTTTTGGCAGTCATCAAAATTTTGTTGGGGCTGGAACCCATGGAAGAGGATTTTCTCAGGGAGAAATGATAAACAGAGAAGGCAGCCAGAGATTTGCAAGGTGTGGTGCCTCAGCATAGCAAACTGCTCTTGCAGTTCACAACTGCATCAGGGTTTGCCTTCAGTCACTTTTCTTGTTGATGACCTCTGCTTCAGGTCATTGAACTGTTCCAGGCAAAAGTGAGATCAACATAGACAAATGATTATTTTTTTGTAATTAAAAAAAGTTTTTAAATTCATTTATTCTGAGAGAGAGAGTGGGCAGTGGGGAGGGAGGGAAAGAGAGAGGGAGAGAAAGAGGGAGAGAGAGAGGGAGAGAGAGAGAGAGAGAGAGAGAGAGAGAGAATCCCAAGTAGGGTCCATGTTGTCAGCACAGAGCCTGTTGCTGGGCTTGAATTCACAAACCATGAGATCATGACCTGAGCCAAAGTTAGACACTTAACCAAATGAGTCACCTAGGTTTCCCTTTTTTGCAGTTTTTTTTTTATTTTTTTATTTTTTTTTATGTTTTTTTTTTTTATTTATTTCCAGGAGAGAGAAAGAGAGAGACAGCGTGAGCAGGGGAGGGTCAGAGAGAGAGGGAGTCACAGACTCCGAAACAGGCTCCAGGCTCTGAGCTGGCAGTCAGCACAGAGCCCGACGCGGGGCTCGAACCCACAAACTGCGAGATCATGACCTAAACGAAAGTCGGACGCTTAACCGACTAAGCCACCCAGGCGCCCCTCTTTTTTGTAGTTTTTAACAATTAGAGGAAGAGGCATCTATCTCATGAATAAATATAATTTTGTACTCAACACAAATGTTCCTAAGTGATAATGTCTCTAGTTCTTAGTTTTAGTTAACTAACTTTAGCAATATTTTCCCAATGATCTTGAGAGTTATTGTTTGACCTTTATTGTTTAAACTGCATATTATATGATAAACCCTTCACAGTAAAATGTAACTTATACTACTTGCTAAAGATATTTTTTAATTTTTTAAATCTTTATTTTAATTTTTTTATAGTTTATTTTTGAGAAAGAGAGAGACAGAGCACAAGTGGGGGAGGGGCAGGGAGAGAGGGAGACACAGAATCTGAAACAGGCTCCAGACTCTGAGCTGTCAGCACAGAACCTGACACGGGCCTCAGACCCATGAACTGTGAGATCATGACCTGAGCTGAAGTTGGACGTTTGACTGACTTGAGCCACCCAGGCACCCCAATCTTTATTTATTTTTGAGAGAAAGAGACAGAGTGTGAGTGACGGAGGGACAGAGAAAGAGGAAGACAAAGAATCCAGAGCAAGCTGCACACTCTGAGCTGTCAGCACAGAGCCCGATGTAGGACTTGAACTCCTAAACCGTGAGTTTATGACCTGAGCTGAAGTTGGATGCTTAACTGACTGAGCCACCCAGATGCCCCAAGGCCTATATTTTTAATTCAGATATTTTAGTTGTTATAACAGCCTATAAAGGTATAACAAGAAAAAAAATAAATTCACTATATCATTATTTAGAGAGTGGTTTGGTTCCATGAAAACTTAGGTATTATATCAAATACAGTGGACTTTGTTACACAAAAGATGCAAAGTGGCTATTCCAGCAATCTGCAGAGTGTGATAGTTCTTTAATATAACATAATAAAGGATGAATTAGCATCATCATCATGCTTTCACTGAGGCCGTTTTCCCTGGGGTAGCACTCTTCCTCCTGTCTGTAATCTTTATCTGACTTCTGTTGAAGCCTAAGCCACCTATAAATCACTGTTATTGCTGCTGCAGCCCATTTAAGGATCATGGGTCATAAATAAAAAGTGCAAAGGCCACTTGCCTTTCAGATATAAACACAAACCTAATACTAGGTATTAATTTTCTTTTTTACATTTTTATTTATTCATGTAAGTAATGTCTATGCCCACCATGAGCCTCGAACTCACAACCTCGAGACTAAGAGCCACATGCTCTTTCAGCTGAGCCAGCCAAGCACCCCTAGGTTGTTTTTTTAAGTGATCACTACGCCCAGTGTGGAGCTTGAACTCACAACCCTTAGATCAAGAGTTGCATGCTCAACCAACTGAGCCAGCCAGGCACTTTTAGGTACCATTTTTTAAAAATAATCAGACATGCAAAGACTTTTTTCCCCTCGTAGATTCACACACAGTGCTATGGTCTTCTGTTTTATCTGTTTGCTTTGATTTCTGTGGCTCCCCAAGTCTCTTAGATGGAAAGGACATGAACATCCAGATGTTTAAAAAAAATTCCTTAGGACCCTTTATATTGAAGTAGTAGAATTTGTTCTTGGATCAGAGTTTTGATTCAAATGATGTCTCTGGGTTTCTGTAAAATGACATGTCAGTCAACAAAAGAAACCTCTCCTAGAAAAAAGATATATTAATACATTTATATTGATATACTAATCTTTTGGCATTTAGACAAATAGTATAAAATTCCTTGTAAGTTATTCAGTTAATCAGCTTACTACTTGGAAAAAGACATCCATTTTTTTAAATGGCTAAAAAAGCCATCAAAATTGCTTAGCTCTTTTCAAAAAAATATTATACCTATATATTACATTGATGTTTTGTGAATGAAACCTACATTTGGCATGTGAGTAGTTTTCATTTCCTTTGGATATAACTTATGTATACACATTAGGATTGTATTCATTTCTCTGGGTAATTCTGAATTTCAAAGAGTTTATTTCTAATGTTTTTAAATGTTTATTTATTTTTGAGAGTGAGAGAAACAGCATGAGCAGGGGAGGGGCAGAGAGAGAGAGGGAGACACAGAATCTGACTGAAACAGGCTTTAGGCTCAGAGCTGTCAGCACAGAGCCTTCAGGCTCAGAGCTGTCAACGCAGGGCTGGAATTTGGGAATGGTGAGATCATACCTGAGCAGAAGTCAAATGCTTAACTGATTGAGCCACTCAGGTGCCCCTCAAAGAACTTATTTCTAAATATTGTTTTTACTAATAGACTTTCCTAGTTTTGGATATATGTTATTACTTTGAAGGAGGCGATGCTCTGCATTATACATAGTTTAGATTTTTCTCTGGCCAAATAGGAAAGTGGAACATGTGTCATGGTATTCTTTTGGAATTCTTTGGAAACTAGAAGTGTCTCAAAACTTATGGTATTTATATCAAGTGTTAGAATATTCCTTCTTTGAATTGACTCTCTAAATATTTTCTTCATTTATTATTTTTGGTTTTTGTTCTACTTGACAGAGAATACAATTATAACTTCCTAATTTATGTAGTTTTCGTACCTTTACAAATATTGGCAGGTATTTCACAGTGGACTGAGATTACATATAAGTCCATTTTGGAAATTTCTTTCTAACGTTTTAGTAGGCACTTGACTTGTGTATGAGAAGATTAAGAAGTAGGTTAGGCCATACAAAAATGGCTATTTGTTTTCTCTTTATGTATACTAGCACTCTTAGAACAATACAAGAGTATCTTTTGTACCTCTGGAAAACAAGTGAAAAACTCATGGCATTGCATGTGAAGAACTTCACAACTAAACTACTTGAGGAATCCAAAGAGCAGCATAGGGGGGCACCTGGGTGGCTCAGTCAGTTATGCACCAACTTGGGCTCGGGTCATGATCTCACGGTTTATGAATTCAAGCCTCGTGTCGGGCTCTCAGAGCCTGGAGCCTGCTTCCAATTCTGTGTGTCTCCCTGTCTCTCTGCCCTTCCTCTGCTCATATTCTCTCTCAAAAATAAATAAATGTTAAAAAAAAAAAAAACAAAGAATAGCATAGGTAGCACTCTCAGAAGATTAACAAGGGAATAATTTACCAATGTGGGCAGAATTCACAGCTCTTGCATTTTATACTTCAATGACTTTACCTGCATTCCCTTTGCCCCAAATACTTTTCCTCCCCTTCTCTGACTGGCAGAAGTCTACGTGGTCTTCCAGGTCTATTACGCCTGTTTTACTTTTCTCCTGCCCCCACTAGACAAAGATAGGAACTCAAAGATAGGAACTGCTTCTTTCTCATCTTTGTTTCCTTTAGACCTGGCTTAGTCCCTGGCATCTGGTCATTGGTAATAAATGTTTGGTAAGTAAATGAGTACATGAATGAATGATTTTATTTAAGATGTCAGTCACTTGAAAACCTTTATACTGTCATTTCTCATTATTTGTGGAATCCATATTTGTGAATCATCTACTTGCTGATATATATTTGTAACTCCAAAGTCAATACTCACAGCACTTCATTCACAGATGTGCCAAGAGGGACAAAAAATTTGAGTCACCAGATATGCATATTCTCAGTTGAGGTCAGCAAGGCAACACTGTGCCTTCTTATTTCAGCTTATACTGTAAACAAGCATCTTTTCCATGGTGGTTTTGCTGTTTAAAATAGACCCGTAGCACAGTGCTGACATGCTGTGGTGTGCATTATGGAGAGAATACATATGCCAAATAAACTCCATTCAGACACGAGTTCTAGTGCTATTGGCCATGGAGGTATTGAAGGGTGATGCCTAAAAGGTATGGGCTTTTAGGGTGAAAAATGTTCTAAAACTGGTAGCCCACCTCTGCAGATATACTAAAAACCATTGAATTAGACCATTTAAATAAGTACATTTTATGGTGTGGGGTTTATATCTTAAAATTGTTAGCAAAACAACACGTACATACGCACATATGTATGCACACACAGATCATGGGGCCCACCTACCCGAGTGAGTGAGGTCTGGGATGTGGTCCAATAATTTGCCTTCCTTACAAGTTCCCCATCGATTCCGCTAGTTCTGGTGTGAAAGCCACATTTTAAGAAACACTCTCTTAGGGATATTACAGGAATAGACTCAGAAAATGGGCAGAATAGAGGGGAGTAACAATGGCCAGGACCACAATCAAAATGGCACCACAGGAAGAGTACAGTATACTGAACACAGCTACCGCTGACCCTGAGCGCTGGGTGCCACACCATGGCTGTGCGGCCACTGCACGCAACGCTGCCAACTGGCACCTCTGCCACCCCTGGCCCTGGAAATGATTTTGCTACTTAACATTATTTAATCTATCACATATTATACAGTGTTTTCAAGCACTTTAACATTTTCAACTGTGTTTGGGTTAAAGTTACATTATATTTTAAAAACCTATTGAAATCTCCTGACTATACTATACTACATACATTTATGTTTTTAAGTTATACTGTATGTAGATTGATTGGAAAGCAATTATTTAGCCTTATTTTTTTCCTTTTCCGGTTTAGCTACATTTCCAGGTATGTGGGAGAGAACAATAACAATAGGAAGTGCCGGAAAGACTTTCAGTGTAACTGGCTGGAAGGTAAGATGCAAAAGAATAATTGCTTAAAAACAGGCATGTGTTTTATTTCTTGGGGAGAGAGAGAGAGAGGAGAGAGAGAGAGAGTGTGTGTGTGTTTTAAATACATGTATAGTCAGTTTACCCAAGTTTTTGTACCTACTAATCATTTGCTTATTACTTACTCATTCAGCTTTCATGTTGGCCTTTCTCTTTTTTGAGACCTAATCATTTATTTTTTTTTTATGTTTTTATTTATTTCTGAGAGAGAGACAGTGTGAGCAGGGGAGAGTCAGAAAGAGGGAGACACAGAATCTGAAGTAGGCTCCAGGCTCTGAGCTCTCAGCACAGAGCCCAAAGCGGGGCTCGAACCCACAAACTGTGAGATCATGACCTGAGCCGAAGTCGGACGCTTAACCGACTGGCCACCCAGGCGCCCCTCATTTATTTTTTTTTTTAAAGCTATTTATTTAAATGTTAGTTAACATACAGTGTAATATTAGTTTCAGGTATAGAGTTTAGTGATTCATCACTTTCATACAACACCCAGTGCTCGTCACAGGTGCCCTCTTAAATCCCCATCACCTATTTAACCCATCCCCCCACACTTCCATTCCCGTCCACTAGTACTCAGTTTGTTCTCTCTAGGTATGCGTCCATTTTTAAAATTTCTCTCTCTCTCTCTTTCCTTTGCTCATTTGTTTTGATTCTTAAATTCCACATATGGAATCACATGGTATTTGTCTTTCTCTGACTTATTTCACTTAGCATAATACTCTAACTCCATCCGGGTCATTGCAAGTGGCAGAAAAATAGCAATTTTTCATTTTATAAGTAACCAATCAATGGGACTCTTCTTTTTAAATAATGTTCAGATTATTGCACATTAATACAAAAGGGGGGAAATATAATACATAAAAATAGCTAATATTTTGGCACTTACTGTATACCAGGTTCTAAGTGCTTTATATATGCTCATTCTCATAATGGCATTATGAAGTGAGTATACTTTATTATCCCCATTTTATAGACAATAAAATTAGTAAGAGAAGTTAAGTAAGTTGCCTGAGGTTATACTGCTAATAAAGTCAAGCCAGCCAGGCAATACAGCATCAGAATTTATGTACCTAAGCACTGCACTATGTAATACATTAACAATTTACCCAATCGAAACTTGACTGTCTTCCAACTGGGCCCATCCCAAACATGGCCGAGAAGCAGGGAGTATCAAAAAAGGGGCCTGCAGAACTAAATTATGGAAGAGTCCCTTAGGCCTTCATTCAGAGTTACTTTTTTTTTTTCTAATTCAAATAAGCTTTGTTATGAGTTTTTAGACCTTCAGGATATCAGAAGTTACGAATAAGAAAAGAAAAGGATAGTAATGATTGTGGGTACTATTTACTTTCTGAAGACAGAGTTTAGTGACTCCAGTGAGAAACTTTCCCAAAGAAGGACAGTGTTGAAATGATGAGCAAATACTAATACTGCACTTCTTTCATACAGTGAACATTTAAGAATTACATATATATAATAATAATTACAGGGGCTCCTGGGTGGCTCAGTCGGTTAAGCGCCTGACTTTAGCTCAGGTCATGATCTCACGGTTCGTGGGTTCAAGCCCCATGTCGGGCTCCGTTGCTGACAGCTCAGAACCCGGAGCCTGTTTCAGATTCTGTGTCTCCTTCTCTCTCTGACCTTTTCCCCTGTTCATGCTCTCTCTCTCTCAGAAATAAATAAAACATTTAAAAAAAAATTTTTAATGATTACAGTAAACAGAGCTACTCAATTAGATTCAATACATACAGTTAGATTGGCTTTTGGAAATTTGTTTTCATTCTTCCCTTTTTCAGCTTGGCTGGTCCATTGGTCCTAATCATTTGATAAAACATTTACAGACAGTTCAACAAAACACCATTTATACTTGTGCTACGCCCTTACAGGTAGGTATTATGGTAATTTGGGGTTGAAGCATGGTCTTTTGCTCAAGGTGTTAGAATGGTTTTTTAGTTTGTTTAAATACATTAAGTTTTAGCTTTGAACACTGGTGGGATTGCAAAGTAGAACAGACTCTGTGAAGGACAGTGACAACACCAAGCAAAATTATAGATGTGCCTGTGTTCCAAAGCAGTACTCCATCCCCCGGAGTTTACCCTATTGCTGTTATCGGATACATAAGAAGCTCTGTGTGTGTCTGGCCATTTATTGCCAAAGATAGGGGATGGTCAGTATCCATCTATAGGCAATTAATTAAATAAACCATGGTCTAAGCCAAACATTTCAATATTATATGAATTTTTCATTAGTTTCCCATTTCTCTGTGACAAATTACCACAAACTTAGTGGCTTAAAACAACACAGATGTTTAATCTGACAGTTCTGAAGGTCAACACTCTGAAATGGGTCTTACAAGTCTAAAAACAAGGTGTCTCCATTCTGGTGTTCCTTCTGGAGGTTGTAAGGGAGAATTTGTTCCTAGTCTTTTCCATCTTCTAGGGGCTGCTCACATTCCTTGGCTTGTGGCCACATCACTCTAACATGATTCTGACTCTCCTGCTACCTTCTTTCCCATACAAGGAGCCCTGTGATTGTATTAGGCCTGTGAATAATCCAACATAATCTCTTCATCTAGAGATCTTTAATTAATTTAAATTTTTTTAAATTTTTTAATGTTTTATTTATTTCTGAGAGAGAGAGAGAGACAGCGTGACCAGGGGAGGGTCAGAAAGAGAGGGAGACACAGAATCTGAAACAGGCTCCAGGCTCTGAGCTGGCTGTCAGCACAGAGCCCAATGCAGGGCTCAAACCCACCAACCGTGAGATCATGGCCTGAGCCGAAGTCGGACACGTAACCGACTGAGCCACTCAGGTGCCCCTACAGTACCTCTTTTTTAATTTGCATCGTCATGACTAATTCTCAGTTATTCACATTAAATTTAATCACTTACATGTAGCCAGTTCCTCCATTAATGCAATCTAATGTAGGTTCTTAGAAATTCAACTATAATTCTGTGAATGACTTTTTTTTTTTTCCTCAATAATGTCACTTAGGGCAGTCTTTATCACACCAGTAAACTCAGCAATAAATAACATTACTGTATTTCCTTTCCACATGTTTCATTCTTAACACGCAGGAAGCCTTGGCTCAAGCTTTTTGGATTGACATCAAGCGCATGGATGACCCAGAGTGTTACTTTAATTCTTTGCCAAAAGAGTTAGAAATAAAAAGAGATCGGATGATACATTTACTTGAAAGTCTTGGCCTAAAACCCATAGTTCCTGATGGGGGATACTTCATCATTGCTGATGTGTCTTTGCTAGGTTTGTAAGCGTTTTTTTATTATTTCAAATGTATGGAAACTTATGTGTGAAATTACATTGGAATTAGGAAGTAAAGATAGCTGCCAAAGCCACGTCAACATTTTGTCCATGGAAAAATGGCTTTTTGTTGTGTCAGTGTTTTGGTGTGGTGTGGTGTGGTGTGTTTTGGTTTCATATGATCATTTTGACTTTTAGATCCCTGACCTTAACTGTGGCTATTGTTAATATGGTTACCGGTATTCCAGTAAACATTGAATTTGCTATCATCTTGTTCTAGTGTGTAGTTTAATACAGGTACATGAAATAATATATATGCCCTGTGTTCCTTTGAGTAAAATTTTTGTTTCCTTTTTACTTAAGAAAGATGAGATTCCTAAAAGGTTGATGCTATCAGGGGATATTTGCTATTTTAGAATTTACTGAAATGAAGTAAAGAAGGAAACTAATATTTATTGAGAGGCTACTGCATGCTTAACACTTTCACACACACTTTTGAAGAAGGTGTTGTTAGCTCCATTTTTGAAGATGTGAACGCTTAGAAAGCTTTAAATAACTTGCTGAAGTCACATAGCTAGATTCTAAGTAGTTTTGTCTCCAAAAAGCAATGGTCTTTATATTACCTCAAGGTGTTATATGTAATTCTGACATGCCATACAAATCTAAAGTTAGAAGAATGGTAACATTTTGTATATAATTTATTTTCTTAAAAAAAAATATAATGATAATAATGATACATTTAAAAGCATAATTTATTCTGACAGAACTTATAGCCAAATTGTTCCAGGGTGCTATTACAATAAGGTTATATTCCACTGAACTTGAAAAGCCTTTTATATATACCAAGTTTTATAAGGCTGGCAACTTGATTTTATAATGAAACAATGATTATTATTCATTTGTTGTGAGAGAAGTGGGAGGCCATGGTGCCCAGAGGTTTTTGCTGTCCTTTTGCCTGAGAGCTAAATATCTTTTTGGCTCCCAAGCTCTGTTCTTATTTAAAACCCCTTGAGATATCCTACTCTCTGAGGTTTGGATATCCCTTTTGTTATGTCCAAATGTACAGCTCATTTTGTGAAATGATAAAAAGAAATGTCACAGTTTTCCTCATGCATAGTTTTGCTTTTGAGTTGGAACTCCATAAGGTTTTCAACATGAATTATTTTAAAAGTAATTGATTAAATAATTGATCTGCTTCTAAAAAGCATTTAAGTTAACTCATATTAAAAAGTTCTCTGTTTAATAACATTTAAATAGAAATTTATGTAACAGAGGATCGGTGTCACACAAAATGAAGAGGAAGCAAATGTTTTAGTTGCCTAGGTTCCATATAGTATTGTAATTAGCATTAACTTGTGGCTGAACTTTGTGACTACAGGAGCAAATAGAAAATGAAGTTAGTTACCTAATTCTTGGATAAATGGAAAATAAGAATAATTCTCTCCTAGGACCAAGCTGTTCCAGATAGTAAATTCTAAAGGAATTTATCCCATTGTAACATAAAACATCAAAAAGACAGCGATGAAGACTCTATGTGGATTATTGCACTAAATTCTTAGTTTCCCATATTGTCTTCAGTCAATCCACCTTGTTTGCAATACCAGGTTAGGTCTCAGATCTTGAGCTAGTGTGGTCTTAATGGGACAGAAAGGATTTTGGTTAGAAAACCATTTGTGATGATGGGGGGGAAAAGATGTCACTTCCTTACAATCCTTTTTCACCTGTGGGGAAAATATATTTATGTCTATAAGACCTTCCTACATAGGAGGACAAGTTCGTTCTCTTGTATCCTTTCATCTGCTCAGATTAATTTGAATGTGGAAATTCTTCCAGGTATTAGAGTTTGGGTCCGCCATTTGCTAAAGACATAAGCAAACTCCAACATTTTCATTTGATGGTAACTTGAAAATAAAAATAGAGCATAAGATTCATGAACATAGTAGTTAACTCCCTTTACAACTCATAACAATGGCTAACTGGTTAACATTTTTTGAGTGCCATTATATCTCCATTAATAGATGAGAAAGATGAAAGAAAGAATCAAGAAATTTACTGAACCTAATCAACTACTTAGTAGCAGAGCAGGACTCTTAACCCAGAGATCCATGTCCTAACCAATGAATTTATCTTTTTTCTGCTTTATTAAGCAACTTTCCAGATCAGTGAGCTTCATCCTAGAACTATAAAGGGGACCATTTGATAAGAAGACAACACGACAAACAGGGAGATGATTGCAGTTGTTCTAGTGAGATAATAAGGTCCAAAATTATGTGGTAACCAATAACCAATTTAGATGTTAATAGATTACTTAAATACATTAGTGTTATTATAATATGGTTCCTACTGCTATCTAAAGAAATATTATGTTTAGGTATTTTTAGGATCTCTGACTTAAGTATTCAAATCAAGTAGATTCTAATGTTCTTCTAACTGTAAAATCTTTAGAATTGTATTTATTCCCTTTTTTCCTTTTGAGCACCATGGCAATAAACTCTACTTGTCTAAGCTTTACAAGAATAAGTGAGTACTACAACCAGTGCCAATTACAGTTAGTTAATATCCTGCTTTTCTTCTTTCGTCTGCTGTAGGTGATTGCTTCTTTCTCTGGGTTACCTTTGAATGCTTGTCACATGAAATTTTGACATAACTTATAATTAAAGTCTAACTTTAAGTCGTTATTTTGTTAGAGCTGAACCTGAAGTAAACACACACACACATATGCATACATATAACTTAAAATAGTAATTTAACTTCCTTATGTGTAAAGTGAAGATCACTACCTCTCAAATAAATGAAACAATTATGCTTAACAAATACTGAGTACTCAATAAATGGTTATATGTTGTTAGCATTATTGTATGGAAACTTTACATTCTTAAAGAACAGGAGAAAATGGAAATAAAATCATTAAGTAAAAACATAGTAAGACTTAAAAAAATAAAGATGAAGCTTTTTTCAATGTCAAGGTTTTTATACGTAATTTGAAGAGACCTAGTATTTGATGAATAAAATATAAGTAACTGCCTCAATTTGCTTTGAGCAATAAATTATAAAATTTTATTGATTACAGTAACTGTCAATGTTAGTTGCTTTGGGGCATTCAAAAAGATCTAAGAGTACAAATTAATAAAACTGAAATAATATGAAATGCAGATTGCTGATACTGAATGCCAGAAAATATCTTGCCTAGATCTTAAAGCAAGATTGGAGCAAGAGGTGAGAATGGAACACATATTTGAAGTTTTTCCCCAACATTTTTTTAATGTTTAAAAAGCATAATATAGAAGAAAGAAGTAAACAGGATATCTTGGAAGATCTACATGGACATTCTCCCTTTATAAATGATGAATAGCATTAAATTATTCACTCAACAGATATGCTTTTCATTACTTACATGCTAGACTCTAAGCTAGGAGTTGGGAAAAATGATAGGTTGCAATACAGATGCATTATTCTTGTAGAGCTTATAATCTAATAATGAGTATTTGGAGATATAATTATTACTGATGAATACTCTGTAAGGTTAGATGTGTTTCCTTAATAATGATCATCGGATTTTACATTATTTCTAGATGGAAAGACAGCACTCTTTTCTCCCCTTCTCCTACTCCTCTCCAGTTCTAAGATCTATATGCACAAACAGGATTATCTATATTGAGTTCTGGCTTAGAGTGATAGTAAAACTTATCTGTGAATTCTTCACTTCCCACCCCACCATGTAGTATGAGACTCCAGAAGGTTCTCTGAATATCTTCTGAGAAGATTTGAATCTTGATAGATTTAAATGAAATACATGTTGGCCTCAGATATAATACATAGGCCATCTAATCTTCATTGTTGTTTTAGATGCAGACCTCTCTGATATGAAGGACAGCAATGAACCTTATGACTATAAATTTGTGAAATGGATGACTAAAAATAAGGTAATGTTTATTGGCTTTAGATATTGTGCTGTATTTTATGGTTAATTTATGAAGGAACCTTGCTGACCTGTTTTGAACAATGTTAATAGTAGTTTTGTTATGTCATATCCCACTTAGGGCTATGTAGAGGATTTTTAAAACATTTTTCTTGTTGGAAGTTGTGAATATTTAGAAGTGTCTATTTGTTTTTAATGTTTATCAGTCTAAAATTAGTATTTGAAGTAGAAATCGTTTTCCTATTTTATTTTTCTATTTATTTTTCAGAAACTGTCAGCCATTCCAGTTTCCGCATTCTGTAATGCAGAGACCATATTACAGTTTGAGAAGTTTGTGCGATTTTGCTTCATTAAAGTAAGTTCCCTGTTCTATTAAAAAATACATTTATGATGTTCTTCCTTCTCATTTGTAAAGCACCTTTTTTTCTATTGCTAGGCATGATATGCTTATAGGTAGTTTTTAAATTTTGGCTTCCTGCCATGGAATTAACTGCCTACAAGGACAAAACTCAACACCTGAGTGTTGAGTTTACTGTATTACAACATTATCAGACTCATTACTATGTGACAATGCAGTGTCAAGCATGTAATAAAAAATTGCTAGACATGTGAAGCCTTAAGGAAATGTGGCCCTTAATAAAGAAAAAAAGCAGTCAGTAGAAACAGATTGCAAGGTGACCCAGATATAGGAATGAGTAGATAAGAACTTTAAAGCAGAGATTATAAGTATGTTCAAGAAATTAAAGGAGGGCACCTGGGTGTCAGTCAGTTAAGTATCTGACTCTTGATTTCAGCTCAGGTAGTGATCTCCTCCCCTGTGAATGCGTGTGGTATCTCTCAAAAATAATCAATCAATCAATAAATAAATTAAAAATAAAAGAAAATATGGACATAATGAGTGGACAAATTAAAACAAAAATCAAGTGGAAATTTAAGAACTTTAATGTGTGATTTCTGATATGAAAAATATATGGAGCTTAACACAGAGAGGATTGAGGATGTCAGGAAAAAAGGACCCATTTGAATTACAGATTCATAGAAACTATCCAATCTGAAAAACAGAGGGAACAATTATTTTTGAGAAATGAACCAAGCCTTAGATCTATGAAACAATATCAAGTGATAATATACATGTAATTGGAGTACCAAAAAGAATGTAGCAGAAAAACTATTTTAAGAAGTAAATGCCCAAATTTCCTTGTGTTTGGTAAAAAGCAGCTTAGAGATCTAAAAGCTCAGTGAACCACAAGCAGAATATAAACAAAACCACACCTAGACACTTTTTACTCAAACTGCTGAAAATCAAGGGTAATGGTAAGATCTTGAAAAAAGCCAAAGAAAAACTATACCACACAGGCATGTGAATTTAGCAACTTCTCATCAGAAACAATGGAGACCAGAATACAATGAAATGACATCCTGAAACTGCTGAAGTGAATAATGTGTAAGCCCAGAACTCTTTTATCGAGGAAAATAGCCTTTAAAACTGAATATGAAGTGTAGATTCCTGATGAATAAAAGCCGAATGAATTCGTTATCATCAGATCTTTGCTAAAAAGATATCAGAATATATGTATTATTGCTATTTTTAAGGTGTTACTGCCACTGAAGACAGGCTTAATATGTTCAAGAAACTCTTTACAAACACACTCATCTATAAACCTAGTCAGAATGATGTAAACATTGTTTTCAACTTTAGAGACAATCTGTAGACAACCTATGGGAGACTTATTCAGAAGAGAATAAAAATGTTAACAACTTAATAATGTCAACATTTAATTGACTGAAATGTAGAAGAAAGGGTAAAGCCATTAATATTCTCATATTAGAGTGGATCTAGAAATAGAGATGTATTATTTAAAGTTCTAAACAGAACTAATAAAGGAAAAAAGTAACATAAGACTTTCTGTTTTAAAATCCTAAACACAGCCCTTCCCCATTCTCTACTTGGAAGTTATTCAAAACAAGTAGAATGGAAAACAGATTCACAAATTCCTCAGTAAGTGAAGAAGTCGGCAAATACGGTGTAGAGGGAAGACACCTAGAAAGTCTGTTGTGTCTACATCTTTACATTATTGACAGAGCCAGCAGGCAACCTACTCATCCAGAAGAATAGGACAAGTACACTGGCAAAGGGAACTCCTCTGGACTGACTTGGCATCATGAAAGGCAGGACCGAAACATACAGCTGTATCATCTAGAACTATGTGGGGCAGGGTGGAAAGGAGATTCTAGTTGGGTTATAGATATTCTAGTTCACTCCTGTCATTTTTACTGAAAGCCTTATTGGGGCAATGTAGAGGAAGATATATTAAATTGCAGGTAGCAACTTAAAATTTTTTGGTTTTTTAAATTTTTTTTATATTTAAGAGAGAGAGAGCAGGGGACAGGCAGAGAGATGGAGACAGAATCTGAAGCAGGCTCTAGGCTCTGAGCTGTCAGCACAGAGCCTGACACGGGGCTCAGATTCACGAGCAGTGAGATCATAACCTGAACTGAAGTCGAATACTTAACCGACTGAGCCACCCAGGCGCGCCAGGTAGCGACTTAAATTAGCTGTAAGGGGACAAAAAAAAAAAAAAAGTACGCTCCTCCCTTACCGGTGAAGTCCACATCAGTCATGTCAAACTTCACTGTGATCCAGGCAGAACTTCTGTCTTCTAGTGCTGCACTGGCTCCTCTCTTACACAGATCTGCAGATACATCTTCAAATCATAGACAGAGTCAGTAGGTAGCATATTCATTACCCAGAACAATAGGAACAGTAGGTGTGGTAGCAGTGGGAGCTCACAAAGCTAATTCAATCAAAGATGAGTAATGAGAAGGAATCAGGTATGAATCTATAAGAAGATACTAAAAGGAAAAAAGGAGAAAGGTACAAGGAAAGACAAGTGTCAGAAAGAGAATATTCAACCAGAAGCATGTTGCTGTAGAGGAAATAAAAATCAATAGCTCAAATCTAAAACCTTTCAAATGAGATTAAAGCAGAGATTTTAAAAGTTCACGGAAGATAACATCAGATAATATAAGAAGATGAAATGGCGATTTGTCAGAGCTCAGGTACAAAATTGAAGGGGGAAAGGCAATTGTAGTGACATTGGAAGTGGCACAGAAAACACTCAGTACTTCTGCAAGCATAGTAAGGATTGAGAAAAGTAAGCAAGGAAGAATAGAAAAGAACAAAGATTTTTTTTAAATATTAGAAAAATTATAGATGTGGGAGACAAGTGAAATATGTTGAACCCCCTAATAGGGGAAATGAAGGGGGTGGGGGACAAATGGAAACTGAAATGCATTCTATAGTTTTATTTTGTGAATGCTTTCCATTAAAAAAACAGACAAATCTAAAATTGAAAAGGAATGACTGGTCTCAGGCAAAATTGTTACAGAACAATTAACACTAAGATATGTTGGACTTAAGGGGCACCTGAGTGGCTCAGTCAGTTAAGCGACTGACTTCAGCTCAGGTCATGATCTCACGGTTCGTGGGTTCGAGCCCCACGTCGGGCTCTGTGCTGACAGCCGGCTCAGAGCCTGGAGTCTGTTTCAGATTCTGTATCTCCCTCTCTCTCTGACCCTTCCCTGCTGACGCTCTCTCTCTCTCTCAGAAATAAATAAAACATTAAAAAAAGATATATTGGACTTAAAAGATAAACAGTACTTTGACATCTAGACAAAAAGACCCAGGCCTTGTTGAGGCCAGGTAAGAGGGTCAGTGCGGACCCACCTCTTTTTACATCAACACTCGATACTGGAAGATAAGGGAGGAACCCAAAGAAGTTTCAAGGGAAAGTTAATGTACCTAACTCAACCTGTTGGAAATTCGAAAAATAAAAGTATGGCAAAACATGTCAAGAAAATGGAAATTGAAAGAAAGCAGCTTAAATTTAAGGCAAAATAAGCCAATAACAGCACTTTACAATGGTTATGGGTAAAATTCTCAGCACCTATCAAATATATGAAAGGATGTTCCACTTTACTCATAAGAAGTGAAAATTAAAACCAACAAAATTTTATTTTATCTGTTAGATTGGAAACAACCAAACAACTAAAAATTTCGATAAGACACTGGTATAGATAGAGAGTGGAGGTATAATTTGTAAAATCCCTTAACAGCAGTTAGTTTGAATATTTCCAGCCAAATTTAAATGTACATGCATCTTAACCCAGAAATTCTACTTCTAGGATTTTTTTCCCTCTGTGGATTTACTTGCACATTTTGAATGTCTTGTGCGAAAGGATTTTCCATATTTGTAACTCCCTTCTTTGAAAAAAACCCAAAAACCTGGCTCTCATCATGTAATCACTTTTTTACTCAGTCCCTCTCTATGAGCTACTGCCCTTCCAGCCACCACTCCTGACACCCTCTACCCCACTCAGGCTTTGACACTTTGTACCAGGCTGCTACTGTGGTCACCTTCTCCCGAGATGGCCTCCTTTGATGCTCCAACACTGCACACCAGGCTGCCACTGTCACCTACTGCAAGGAATCCTTCACCCCTCTTGGGCTCTGACACCCCATGCCTGCTACCTTGGCAGATGCCTGCCTCACCCTGTCTAGGTTTCGACAGCCTGCGCAGAGCCACCCTGCCATAGAGATGCTGGCTTACCCCGCTTAGATTCTGCATCCTGTTCCATTTGACACTGCTGTTGCCGTCATCACCGCCTCCTGCCACACTGGAAACCCTCCTCACTCCACTCTGGCTGCAACATCCTGCACCAGGCTGCCCAGGTTCCCCCTGCCTCCAGATATGAACCTGGCTTCACTCAGCCCCACCTAATGGCTTTTGTATTAAATCATTCTGTAGAGAGGGAAGAGTAAAGAAAAGAAGTAGCAAAAGCAGAAGAGAAAAACAAGAGACTTGTTTTTGACTGTTTATCCACCAATTTAATTTTTTACCAAATTCTGGTATTACCTGTTCAAAATGCAAATGGGGGTGCCTGGATGGCTCAGTTGGTTTGGTGCCCGACTTTGGCTCAGGTCATGATCTCACGGTTCGTGGGTTCGAGCCCCTCATCAGGCTCTGTGCTGAACATTTTCTCAGAGCCTGGAGCCTCCTTCAGATTCTGTGTCTCTTTCTCTCTCTGCCCCTCCTCTGCTTGCACTCTGTCTCACTCTGTCTCTCAAAAACAAATAAATGTAAAAAAAAACAAAAGGCAAATGAATTTTATTAGTAATTATAGCTATGAAACATCGATGGGAGTGGTCAGAGAAGTGTGGATGAATGAATTTTTCTCCAGAGCAGTCTGCATTTTGTCTGAAATTGATAAATAGAACCAAATGCACAATTTAGATCTTGGAGGTAACCACTAGAACTAAAATCGGAAATTGCCCTAAAAGGTCGTCTTGGGAGATGACGGGAATAGTAGGAAGCAGTAGGAGAGGAGGAGCGGATGCTTCTTATTCTGTGTAAACTCTTCTGTTCTCTGATTTGTTTCTGCAACTGTATATTAATTTGATTGCTTTCCTTTTGTAGGTCTGCCTTTCCATTTTTACTTTGAAAAATTCTCTTCGCTTAGATCAGATATCCACTTAAGTCTTCATTAGCACTATTATGTTTCGTAATTTTTCCTGCTTTATCAAATCTGTCTTTATCTTAAAGTGAACACGTCATTAGAGTACTATCTAAAACTGAATGAATGGTGGCTATAATTTGCTCAACTTGCCTATTTTCAATTAGGCGAATGCCAGCTAGTAGTAGTACCATTCACCACGATTGTGTGTCAGAAAGACACATCTTCCTATTCGTAAATGTCATTTTAGCAGAAGACAGACTTCGCAGATTTTAGTACTTTTAGTTAACTAGAATTTTCAGTAAACTTTTCTGAGCAGCAAGGAAAAAGAATTTTTTTCAGAAATCTTAGTATTGAATAAATAAATGTCAGTAAATATATACATTTCTTAAATGAAAAGGATATTCCCCACATGAATTCCTTTCCTGAAGACATTCAGATACCTCAACTGGAGACTGACTATCAGTCCTATAATCTCCCATACTTATAGTGGGACATCATGAGAGGTGTCAGGTCATGTGCAGAAGGGGGTGAGGTGAGAATCAAGGAAGCAAAAGTAATAATTATCAATCCCATCAGCACCTCCTTTAGTCTTCCTGCTGGCATCTGTGTCATTTATGAGTCTGGGTCTTTGGCATTACCGCTTGCTTGTGCTGCCATAATTGTTATAAATAGTGAGAGGGTCCACACTGGTGAAGATGGTTTTGGCTGGGATCAGGTTAAACTGTTTTGAGTTTGATTTGCATTTATACAGTTTGGTGATGCTTTTTGGCCCCATGGCAGTTAATTTCATACATTTTTTTCAATGTCCTTTCAAAGGAATGAACTGGCAGCCAGTATCACAAAGCAGTATGATGTAGTGATTGGTGTCACACTTCTCCAGCTCCTCTAAGATTGAATTTTTATGAGGTTCATACGCTTTTCCAGCCAGGCAGTATTGGGATAAAATGTTACAAATGATTGGTTTGTTGATTGCTGCTGGGCTCTTTAAAGAGCTTGGGACCCGTGTACTACACCGTCCCACAAGGGAAGATGCTACAAATGCCGTTTCCCAGTTTCTGTCCACGTCCTCCCAGAGTTGTGGCTTAATACAGGCAAGGCTTCCAATGACTCATCTCCTGGGAAGACATGCTCCCTGAATCATTGCTCTGGGGCTTGGCGCTGGAGAGGCCAAGGACAGGCTGGAGCCCAACTGGGCCCGGCTCAAGTTATTAGGGGTTGAGGAGCACTTGGGTTCCAAGTCACTACATGAATCTTCTGATCCATCGACTTCGTTATATTTTTCATATTTAAATCTTACTTCATCTTGAATTCATTTGATATGTAATGATGATTATTTCATTTATTTACAGAAAGACAGTACACTGGATGCTGCTGAAGAAATCATTAAGGCATGGAATAGACAGAAGTCTTCATAGATGCAGATCATTTCTACTAGATGACCTAGTAAGGAATTGTTATTTACTGCTGCTCCCTGTTGGGTATTGAAAAACAAGTATTTCAGTACAAATGAAATTTGAAGAGAATTTTCCAAATGTTAACCCCACTGGATTGTTTTGTTTTGTTTTGTTTCTCAGTTGAAATGTATGAAAACACCTTCACTTACCATTTTATGAGAAGCAGTGTAGCATTTTGGTTAAGAATTGTGATGGGGCATCTGGGTGGCTCAGTCGGTTAAGTGTCCGACTTCGGCTCAGGTCATGATCTCGCAGTTCATGGGTTCGAGCCCCGCATCGGGCTCTATGCTGACTGCCAGCTCAGAGCCTGGAGCCTGTTTCAGATTCTGTGTGTGTGTCTCTCTCTCTGCCCCTCCCCCACCCACTCTATGTCTCTGTCTCTCAAAATAATATAAAGACATAAAAAAATTAAAAAAAAAAAAAGAATTGTGAGAAGCTGGTTGGTGTTTAACCTCATTGCTTCAGTTTCCTGATCATAAAAGGGGAACAAAATATAGCACCTACTTTAGGATGGCTAGCTGGCTCAGTTGGTAGAGCATGCAACTCTTGAGCTTGGGGTCATGAGTTCGAGCCCCACATTGGGCATGGAGCCTACACAAACAAAAACAATAGCACCTACTTTAGATGAAGTTTGTGAGGATAAAATAGATTGATATATGTAAAGCTTCAGTAAACACTCAACTAATGTTAGCGAGTTTCATCACTCTACCTTGTATAAAAACTCAGCCAGTTATATTCCCTCAACTCCATGTCCTTGCTTTGTCTCCCCACGTGTAGTTCTCTCCCCTTCATTTACCAATGCCTTTGAACTTTGCTCACTGTCTCCAATACTGCCATCATCTGGAGTGGCTTCAAGGTTCACGGGGATTGCCTAGGCCTTCAGCACTTTGACCTCCTCACCTTTAGTGATGTTCACCTCTACTCCACACTCCACTTCAGCCACTTACCCTCTTGGGCACACCCTGAACCTTTCATCATTTAAAGCTGTGCCAACTTTGAGATAATAAATTAGTCATCTCACACTGTAACCACCTATCCTAATAGCATTCTCTCTGTGTGTCTCATCTGCTCTTAAAATATATCACCTTTTTAAACTCACTATAATTTCAGATCCACTGTTTCTAAAAAATAATGGTACATGGCACTCCTACAGCAGAATCACAGTCAATCTATGAGAATAGATATCTGGGGGGCGCCTGGGGGGCTTAGTCGGTTAAGTGTCCGACTTTCGCTTAGGTTATGACCTCGTGGTTTGTGGGTTCGAGCCCCGCGTCGGGCTCTGTGCTGACTGCCAGCTCAGAGCCTGGAGCCTGTTTCAGTCTGTGACTCCCTCTCTCTCTGACCCTCCCCTGCTCATGCTGTCTCTCTCTCTCTCCTAGAAATAAATAAAAATATAAAAAAAAAAAAAGAGAGAGAGAGAGAATAGATATCTGGTCTTCACCCTACACCTGCTGAAAATAATTCCAGGATCTGGCCTTTCCAAGGTGATTTCTATACCCACTGAATTTTGATAATCATTGCTGTAGTCTCTAGAGCCCTTTATTCCTCTTGGTCCCTTATGTCTTCCTTACCCAGCTTAGATTTCACCATCTATCACTTCAGGCAAGATACTTTCGCTGCCTTGAATAACTTGCTTGTTGTTCTGTTTCACCTACCTTGAACAACAACGAAAAGACACCATAAAACTCCACCCTGGGACTGAAGCTCCATGCTTACACCTAGGTTGCTGAGCACTGCTCTAGCAAAATGCAGTTGTACACATGCCAACAACCATGAATGCAAATCATTGACCTTGGCTGGATTTTATCCTTCCATGATACCCTAATGAGCTTTTCTACCTTTCACCATAGTAGCAATTCCTAATACTCTCCCATTTTCCACAATAAAAATATACAACCTGTTTTCACACCTCAAACCCAACACTACCAGCACAATTAAATCATAGCTAATGACCTCATCTCCCACTTCTGTGAAAAACAAAACAAAACAAAACAAAATGTAAAAACAGAAGCTAACAGGAGCACTCCCAACTGGGATCCTACCAAAAGGTCCGTGACCTATCTGCATCAGCATTCATTCTTAATTCATTTCCTCCAGGGGCTGGGGCAGATTGGGAAGGATTGGTAGGAGGGCAGAACCAGGTCCAGTCAGGCAGAAGGAAATCCAGGGCCTTAGGAGCCAACTACTGCATAGCAATATAAGTCCCGTGTGTAGTTTTTAGCCTGTCCACTCTCGTTGGGGACTTGATAGAATTTTCACCAGGATTTAAATATGCTCTTTGCAGACCTGGGCTTGGCCAGTGCTGATCCTACCATCTGTGTTCTGGGTCCCATTACTTCTCACGTTCTCACTTGGTTCAGTCGGTTCTCTTGTATATTCAGCCTCTCCTGACCCCCCTCCTCAGCAGTGAGACATGCCCAAGTTTCTATTAGAAAATCCTTTCCCTTATGCTATCTACTACCGTGTTATCTCTTCCTCTTCAAAGCAAAATTTCTTCCTTCCATCTTTGCTTTCTCCCTCCTTCCTTCCTTCCTTCCTTCCTTTGTTCCTTCCTTTAACAAATATTCATTGGAAAAAACCACCACAACAAATATCCATTGAATTCATGCTCTATACCAGACACTATTATAGGTACTTAGGATATATCATTGAACACATAAACAAAAATCCCTGCCTTCCAGGGCTTTCCTTCTGGCCAGGAGAGTGAGACTGATTCATAAACATAATGAAATGGGGGCGCCTGGGTGGCTCCAGTCTGTTAAGTGTCCGACTTCGGCTCAGGTCATGATCTCACCTGAGTTTGTGGGTTCAAGCCCCGCATTGGGCTCTGTGCTGACAGCTCAGAGCCTGGAGCCTGCTTTGGATTCTGTATCTCCCTCTCTCTCTGCCCCTCCCCTGCTTGTGCTCTGTCTCACTCTGTCTCTCAAAAATAAACAAATGTAAAAAAAAATTTTTAAATAAACAATGAAATGTATTGAATGTTAAACTTTTTTATTTTATTAAGTTTTTTATAATTAAGTTTTTTTATAATTCCAGTATAGTTAACATAAAGTTATATTAGTTTCAGGTGTACAATATAGTGATTCAATAATTTTTTAAAAACTTTTTTAATGTTTATTTTAGAGAGAGAGAGACAGACAGACAGAGCATGCATGGGGGAGGAGCAGAGAGAAAGGGAGACAGAATCCAAAGCAGGCTTCAGGCTCTGAACTGTCATCACAGAGCCTGACATGGGGCCCGAACTCACGAACTGTGAGATCATGACCTGAGCTGAAGTCAGATGCCTAACCGACTGAGCCATCCAGGTGCTCCTCAACAATTTTATACATTACTCAGCGCTCGTCATGATAAGTGTACTCTTTAATCCCCATCACCTGTTTCACCCATCCCCCCACTCACCTCCCCTCTAGTAACCATCTGTTTGTTCTCTATAGTTAAGAGTATGTTTCTTGGTTTGTCTCTCTTTTTCTTTCCTTTTGTTCACTTGTTTTGTTTCTTAAATTCCATATATGATGAAATCATACGGTATTTGTCTTTATCTAGCTTATTTTGCTTAGCATTATATTTTCTAGCTCCATCTCTGTTGCAAATGGCAAGATTTCATTCTTTTTTGTGGCTGAATAATACTCCATTGTGTGTATATATATATATGTATATGTATATACATATATATACATATATGTGTGTATGTATATATGTGTGTATATATGTATATATACACATATATACATTATATATATACATATATATACATATATATATCTGTATCTATATACCACATCTTTATTTACTCATCAGCTGATGGATACTTGGGCTGCTTTCATAATTTGGCTATTGTAAATAATGCTGCAATAATTATATATCTGTTTGAATTAGTGTTTTTATATTCTTTGGGTAAATACCCAGCAGTGTGATTACTGGCTTGTAGGGTAGTTCTGTTTTTAATTTTTTGAGGAATCTCCATACTGTTTTCCGCAGTGGCTGTACCAGTTTGCATTCCCACTAACAATGTACAAAGTTTCTTTTTGCTCCACAGCCTCACCAACACTTGTTTCTTGTGTTTTATTTTAGCTAATCTTAAAGATGTGAGGCAGTATCTCAATGTGGTTTTGATTTGCATTTCTCTGATAATGAGTGACATTGAGCATCTTTTCATGTCTGTTGGCCATCTGTATGTCTTCTTTAGAAAAATGTCTTTATGTCTTCTGCCAATTTTTAACTGGATTATTTGTTTTTTGGATGTTGAATTTTATTTTATTTTAGAGAGAATGTGTGCATGGGATGGGGGAGAAGGGCAGAGGAAGAGAGACAGAACCCCACACTCAGCATGGAGCACAATGTGGGGCTTGACCCCACAACCCTGGGATCATGACCTGAGCCAAATCCAAGAGTTGGACACTCAAACAACCAAGCCACCAAGGCAGCCCTTGGTGTTGACTTTTATAAGATTTTTATACATTTTAGATGCTAACCCTTTATTAGATATGTCATTTTGAAACATCTTCTCCCATTCAAGAGGTTCTTTTAGTTTGGTTGATTGTTTCCTTTGCTTTGAAGAACCTTCTATTTTGATGTAGTCTCAGTAGTTTATTTTTGCTTTTATTTCCCTTGTCTCAGGAGACCTATCTAGAAAAATGTTGCTGTGGTTGCTGTCAGAGAAATTACCGTCTGTGCTCTCTTCTAGGATTTTTATGGTCTCACATTTAGGTAATTTAATCCCCCGTGAGTTTATTTTTGTGAATGGTATAAGAAAGTGGTCCAGTTTCACTCTTTTGCATATAGCTGTCCAATTTTCTCAGCACCATTTGTTGAAGAGACTGTTTTTTTCCCATGGCATATTCTTGCCTCTTTTATTGAAGATTAGTTGACCATATAATCATAGGTTTGTTTCTGGGCTTTCTGTCCTGTTCCATTGATATATGGGTCTATTTTTGTGCCAGTACCATACTGTTTTGATTACTGTAGCTCTGTAGTATAATTTGAAACCTGAAATTGCAATACTTCCAGCTTTGTTTTCCTTTTTCAAGATTGTTTTGGCTTTTTGAGGTCTCTTATGGTTCCATACAAATTTTAGGATTATTTGTTCTAGTACTGTGAAAAATGCTTTTGGTATTTTGATAGGGATTGCATTAAAGCTGTAGATTGTCTTAGCTAGTATGGAAATTTTAATGATACTGGATCTTCCAATCCATGAGCATGGTGTACCTTTCCATTTGTTTGCCATCTTCAATTTCTTTCATCAGTGTTTTATAGTTTCCAGAGTACAAGTCTTTTTCCTCCTTGTTTAAGTTTATTCCTAGATTTTTTTTATCCTTTTTGGTGCAGTTGCAAATGGGGTTGCTTTCTTAATTTCTCTTTCTGTTGTTTTATTATTAGTGTATGGAAATGCAGTGGATTTGTATGCTAACTAACTTGGATGTAAATTTTAAAAATAAAAAAAAAAAGAAATGCAGTGGATTTCTGTGCATTGATTTTGTATCCTGCAGTCTTACCAGATGTTAATTTCTACATGGAAATTGTTTGAAGAAAAGAGAAGTAGAGCAGGATAGCAGAGAATGAGAGTGTTAGGAAGCAAATCGGGGTGTTAAAACACTTGGCCAGGTAGGTCTCATGGAGGGGACATGGAGACAGAGGAGGGGAGGGAGGGAGCCTTGTGGAGATCTTGAGAAGAAATATTCTAGCCAGAAGGAATAGCCAGTACAAAGGCACTTCCTGTCAGGAAGGTGTACTCAGCATGTTTGTTAAGTACCAAGAGTCTGATATGGCTGAATGTAATAACCAAGCGACAAAGTAGCAAGTATGAGGTCAGAAAAGTAACATGGTGTAAGAATAGTGTAAAGGTAATGGTTTAATCCAGAGAATCAGGGTGCCACTCTATACTTAATTTTTAACATAATAATGTGTATTGCAGCATTGTTTAGGATTATGCCAAACTGGGAACAACCAAAGTGGTCATCAATACTCTAATATTTGGGACGTATATTCATAAAATGGAGTAGCTTACAGCAATTAAAATTTACAACCTATAACTACACACATGAATGAACTTCATCAACACTGTTTTTATGGGGATTCTTCATGGTACCTTCAAAGAATAAGCTGGAGTTCTCAGTAGACAGTGTTCTATAATACTACAGTCTGGTACTGTGATCATTGAAGCCTCAAATGCCAGCTCCAACACTGGGGGTTCTAGAATTTCTGTGGCCACTGGAGGGCTTCCCATTTTTGGTCCAATAATCAGACTAACACTGGTCCATAGTGAACTCCTTGTCTCAGTGAACCAAGGGACAGAGGTTTCCATCCTTTCCACTTGGCTGGTATGAGGAGAGTTGACTTGGGGAAGAGGAAGGCATGGATTTTAAACATGAGGTCTCTAGGTCAAGAGTGCAGTATTGGACCAAGGAAAATTTTCAAGTCTGACCTAACATCCCTAGGACTTTAGAAGACAAGGCTGATCTGATCTTCCAGATGCCTAATTAGATATCCAAGCCTACTGTGGTTAAAGACACACTGCTACAGTGGGAAACCCAAAAAGGATCGGCCAGAAGGGTCTGCAAGCCCCTAAGACTCCCAGAACAAGAGCATCAGCATCGGCTCTGGCTGTTATGCCCCACTCACACCTAGCACCTCACTCTATGTCTTGGACTGGTTCCCTTATGACTACTGTTGCAGCTGGTGCTCAAAGTATTTGGCCCGTAAGTGTTTAAATCACACCTGCCTTTGCACTCCTGTAAGTTGGAGTTCCCAGCCTCTTCCTCCTTCATTGAAGATTGGGTGCTTGGGCTTCTCAAATAGACTTCGGTTTTTATTTCCTCTTTCCTGCTGTTGGGAATACGTTCCTCATAATCTATTCTTGAAGCTTTTCCAGGTTCTTGAGGTCCTTTTCAAAGTATCATTCTGGCTGCTCTGTTGAGAATATACTGAAGGCTCAGCAAAGGTGGAGATAAGGAGACCTATTACAGTAATTCATGTAAAAGATTGCTGTGATGGCAATGGAAGGTAAAAAATAGTCAGATTCCAGATTTTTTTAAAAAAGCAGAGCCAAGAGGATTTGCCAATAGAGTTTATAAGGGACATGAGACAAAGAGTCAAGAATGAGTCCATGGAGTGTGTCAACTGCTAGTAAAATTTGTATCACTAACTTACTTTGACTGTACTCTTAATGGTATAATCTCTTCTCCCACGTTTTGCCTCATTATGTTATTACGTATGCTTCCTTTTTGCCTTTAGGAGGAACCCATGTTTTACATCTCCTCTACTCTTTTCCTCTAGAGTAAAGACTTCTAAATCTTTAAATTACATATCAAGAAATAGAGACATAAGTTAAATAAGAAATCCTTATTTATCTAATCCTAACCTTAAAGTTGCAAATACCTGTGTTTTCTTTGGAAACTTCTGAAGCATCTTTTTTAATGTTGTCTTTCTGAGCCATTCACTTTACTTTCTGATCTGGGACTTATGTGTTCTACATCTTCAGAGCTACTTCCTTTCCATCTCCCTTTTCTGACTGAAGGTAAGCTGGATAGTTCAGCTCTTTCCCATTTTTTTTTTTCTTTTCTTTTGAGAGTGGCCTTTGGGATTTAGTAATCTGTACATCAGGGCCCTCAGATGTGGTTCTGGATCTTCTCATTTTACAGATGCTCCCCTTGCTTGTGTCCATAGTTGGTTCTTTGGTCTGGATATTGTCTTCCTTCTTCATTCAGTCTTCTTTTTCTTTTTTCTGTAACTCCTTTTTCTGTTCTTCTGTAACAATGCTATGATTAGTTTTTATTTCACTTCAACTGCATCTGCTTACATATTAATGTTAAATGATGTGCCAACTACTCTAAGGACACAAATGAGCTTTTTTTTTTTTTTTATTGTAGCAGGAAATAAACCAGATTTTTTCAGTGCTTCTTCTGGTAAATTGTTAAGAAACTGAAATAAAACCAGTAAGAAAAAAAATTTTTTTACTCTTCACAATGGAAATTTTCATTGCTTTTCTTTATAGGTTCTGGATCTACCTCAATATTTTGCTGCTTGTTCTTTTGTTTCAGATTCCACAAAGGCAGACCCCTTTGGATCTCCAGTAGACTTATCATGTGGTAGACTTCTATAAAAAGACATGGCCAGTGGTGCCTGAGTGGCTCATTCGGTTAAGCATCGACTTTGGCTCAGGTCATGATATCATAGTTCGTGAGTTCAAGCCCCATGTTAGGCTCCATGCCGACAGCTTGGAGCCTGGAGCCTGCTTCACATTCTTTGTCTCCCTCTCACTCTGCCCCATCTCTGTTCGTGCTCTGTCTCTCTCTCTCTCAAAAAACAAACATTAAAAAAATTTTTAAAAAGACATTTTCCAGATACTCTTTCAGTCCAGGGGAAGTAACTCCTATATGCTAAACTTATAAGTAAGAAATTCTTCCTTAGAAGGTCAATACATTTTTACTTGGAATATTAAAAAAAAAAAAAAAAAAAAAAGTCTTTATTTCCCAGAGCAACTGGAAGGATTGTGGTCAAGAAGGCTCCAGGAGGAGCAGTTTGGGAGAAGGTCAACAGGTCAGTTGTGAACACATTGACTTTGAGATGCTCATTCTACTTTCAGTTGGAGATGTTGGGTAAGCAGCTGGAGAGTCTGCTTGGACTTCAGGGAAGAGGCTGGACATGCGTGCATCTGAGAGGCCGTGGCGTATTGATGTGGGGAGGAGCACCACATATGTCAGTATTAGCAACAAGAAGACCGATAACTTAGCTCAGGAGTTTTGCAAAGTTTTACTACAAAGTGGAATAACTTCTGAAAGTTTTCTCATTTGATGACTCAACTTGCACACACACACACACACACACACACACACACACACACACACACACCCCTCCTACCTTCAACCCTTTGCAAGCTGGATTCCGTGCCCAATATTGTGCTAAGCTCTCTAAAGATCTCCATTCATGTTCTAGATTTGAAGGAAACATCTTAGTCCCACTTGGCTTTAGCTCTTAGTATTTACCACTGCAGACCACTCTGGCCTTCTTAACCCCTATCCTTACTTGTTCCTGCAACACTGCACATCCATGAATATCCTCCTGCCTCCCCAGCTTCTTTACCTGTTCCTTAAATATTGATATTTTTACTTTCTCACACACTCTCTATGTGCTAGTGATTCCAAAATTTGTATGTCCAGCCTGTAATTTGGTCGAATTTCAGACCCATATGCCCAACACCCCATTTGTCATCTTTTATGGATGTTTCACAGGCAAACCCTATACCCACTCTGGTCTCCTCACCAATCCAGTTGCTCAACTCAGCAAGCCTAGGAATCATTCTTAACTTTTCTCCTCACATCCAGCTCCTCTATGTCTTATCCTAAATGTCTCTTACATCCATCACCTCTCTGCCCCCAACTGCCACCCCTCTAGTACAGGCCAATATTATCTCTCAAGTAGGTTACCAGTCAATTTCCTAACAGTTCTCCCTGACTTGCCCTTGGCAATCCATTATCCTTGTAGACCAAATGAGCTCTCTAAAATGCAAATATGATCATGTTACATATATTAGGTAAGCATATGCATGTTAAAAGTTACAGAAAGTCTGACCCGCATGGATTTAAATCAAATAAAAAGGAATTTTCTGTCTTAGCTGAACATCTTAAGTGTAGTCTAGTTTCAGTTCCAGCTTGATCCAGGACACAGATTTTAATGTTACCAAGCTCTATCTTGATGTTCTGTCCTCTCTGAGTCAGCTTTATCTTCAGTTCGCCATGTCCTGTGATAGCAAGATGGCTGTCACAAGTAGTTTCTAAGTATCATATGGTCACACTACAAATCCAGCAAAAAAGAAAAAGAAAGGACACTTTCTCTGAAGCTCCAGCTTCATACTGTGCCGTATTGGTTCATCCCTGGGCTACATGCTGTGCCAAGAGGATTGGACATACTAAATACTTCAGGCCAAATCCAAGGTCAATTCAACACAAACTACATTGGTTGACAGAAGGGACAGAATGAAGAAGAGGGAAAATGAATGAGCAAACATCTTAAGTGACTAAGAACCCTTTAATCACTCTTCATCACTCTTTTTTAAAAATCTTTAATGTTTATTTTTTGAGAGAGAGAACGTGAGTGGGGGAGGGGTGGAGAAGAGGGAGAGACTCAGAATCCAAAGCACGCTCCAGGCTTTGAGCTGTCAGCACAGAGCCCGACACAGGGCTGGAACTCACAGACCGCAAGATCATGACCTGAGCCGAAGTCAGACACTTAACCAACTGAGCCACCCAGGTGCCCCTGAAGAGACTAAGTAACATCATTTTGAGATTAAGGCCTCCATTAAGAGCAACTCGGGCTGCACGGAGCCCCAGTTCCAGGAAAAGCCTCAGATTGTTCAAGGCTAAAGCCATCCTCGGACTGCCCTCAGATCAGCTAATCAAAAAACGTTCCTATGGTCTGAGTCAAGGCTGGGAACTGCAGACAGTTATTTTATATAAACTAGCCAATCACTCACCACTTGCCTGAACCCCACATGGGCCCTTTGAACTCACCTCATAATTGGTTATTTTCAAAGGATTCTCAAAAGTCATGATTGGGTCCCACCAAAAGTAATGAACACCTCACAGATACTGAGTGATCAAAACTGTTACCATGGGTTCTGTACAACTATGATTGGTGCTTATGTGATGCTGCTGTACATACAACGTGTGCACTGTAACACCCCTGTCCCTTACCCCATAAAAACCCTGCTCACTATTGTTCGGGGCTTCACCTTGCTGCCACTACACCGGTAGGCAGGTGAGCCGAGCCCCTGCTCGAGCTTGTAATAAAGACCCTTTTGTACTTGCATCGGTGTCGGCTCCTTGGTGGTCTCTGGGGACTCGCCAATCGGGCACAACACCCCCACTCTTTATCACTTTTAACATAAGGGCTACTCCCCTTATCAGGGCCTGCAATGGCCTGCATGATACAGTCTCTCTCACCTCCCTAGTCTCATCTTTCCTGGTCATTTTTTCCAACTCACAGGTCAGTAATGCTGAACTCTTTTCAATTTCTTCTTCTCCTCCTCCTCCTCCATCTCTTCCTCCCTCTCCTCCTCCTTTATTTTAGAGAGAGATCAAGTGGGGGAGAGGGGCAAAGGGAGAGAGGGAGAAACTTAAGCAGCCTCCGCACTCAGTGCAGAGCCTGAAGCAGGGCTTGATCCATGACCCAGCGATCATGACCTGAGCTGAAATCAAGAGCCAGATGTTCAATCAGCTGGGCCACTCAGGCGCCCCTCATTTTGATTTCTAAATGAGTTGGTTTTTTTCTCTCGCTCTCTCTCTCTGCCTTTGAGCACACATTATTTCCTGATGTTCATGCTTAATTTTATGTGTCAGCTTGTCTGGGCCATTGTTCCCTGATGTGTGATCAAACATTATTCTGGTAGTTTCTGTAAGGGTGCTTTTAGATGAGATTAACATTTAATCAGCAGATTTTATGTTAAGAGAATTGAACTCCATGATGTGGGTGGGTCTCATGCAATTTGTTGTAGGCCTGAGAACAAAAGACTGACCTCCCTGAGCTAGGGAGAATTCTGCCAGCAGACACACTTCAGACCTGAACTGCAACACTGTCTGTGTGAGTCTCCAGTCTGCAGGCCCACCCTGCAGATTTCGGATTTGCCAGGATCCATAATCATGCGAGCCAATTAAAAAAAATAAATCTATATATACATGTCCGTTGGTTCTGTTTCTCTGGAGAATTCTGACTAACCCAGGTGGATTAGCAAAAATAAGAGAAGTTGTCTATAAATTCCCGAAGTTAGGTGAGAAGTCGTTCAGTGACATCATACCACATGACAGTAAGGGATGTGGACTTTGCACAGTGAACAATGATGAATTTCGGCAGATTTTTATGGAAGAGAAGGAAGGAATATGGAAAAAATTATGGTTCGGCCAACCAGAAGCCAATTATATTCTTCTCCTTTGAACATTTCTACATAGAGGCTAAAAAACCAAAATTTCCCATTTCTCAGCTTTTACAACTAATCAAAACTACCTGAGAAGAGTTTCCCTTCATGGAAGGAGATAAAGGCAAAGTCATCCTTAGATTTTTTTTTTTCTTTTTTATCCTCTTCACCCTTCCACCTTCTTCCTGCCTTGAGTGTAGAAGGAAGGTCCAGAGGGACCACCGCCATATTGCGTTCATGCAGCACCTGGCATGAGAGTGAAAGCCATAATAAGGATGAGAGCAGGGAGATCGGAAGAGACTGGGACCTTGGAAGCAATTTGGAGACACTGCACCTACCCCCAAACTTTGTAATGCACAAAACCAATAAACCCCTATTTGTTTAAGCCGCTGCAGTAGGGTTTTCTCCGATTTACAAATCAATGCATTCGTACCTGATACAGAGAATAGGGTACAAAGATCACATTTTTCTTCTGGAAGATAAACTGACCTGATGAAAATTCCTCAAGGCAGAAAGAGATGCCGATCAGAAGGGCTTTGTTCCTGTAGGAAAGAAGGTGAAGGCCTGAAGGAGTTAGTATGAGAGAAAGGCAAATAATCACAAATCTTTGTCAAATTTGTGAATTTTTCCCATTATTCTTATGATGAAAACAATTAGATAACTACACAATTGCCAAATATTTAAATCAAAAATTGTTCCCAAATAAAGCAAGGAATCTCCTCGGTCTCAGCTGGATAAACCCATGGGTGAAACAAAACAAAACCAAAACCTCAACCATGTTCTGGAGACCTGAGAATTTCATCTTATTGCTGCCCTGAGAATACATCTAATTACTCAGTCATGCCAATTAAATAGGAAGTTCACCTGCTGATAAACAGCTATCTTGGGATCTAACAGAATAAATTGTAGAAATAATTGGATTTTCTAATCAATATTAACTTCATCATATTACACAGCTGCTACTTCTACATTTAGATACAGCATTTTTTTCTTATGTAAAACTTTTCATTTGTAGCAAAATGTCATGGTTTTTTTAAAAAGATGAATAATTTGTCCTTTTGTCACTGAGTGTGGTGACCCTGAATTTTTACAAATTCTTTTATCCCTCTCATTAGTTAGCCACTGAAAGTATAAACATCATATTTTAGCTGAAACCCTGCAACTGTATCTTCTAACAACACAACTCCATTACTCTACAACTGTGTAAATTTCCGAGATGACTTATTATGACAACACTTACAATTATTCTTGAAGCATCCTGCTGACCAATATATGCAAGAAAGTATAAAGCTCATGAAAACTGTCACATCTTCTCTCTGGAGTGCCCTTCTCTCGGTAAGACCCTAGTCTGCCCTACTTAGCCTGGGAAGTGGCCATTCTAGGGTTTGTTTTTTTTTTTATTTTTTAAGTTTATGTATTTATTTTGAAAGAGAGAGAGGGAACAGGGGAGAGGCAGAGAGCAAGAGGCAGAATCCCAAGCAGGCTCCATGCAGACAGCGCAGCTCAAACCCAAGAACTGTGAGATGGTGACCTGAGCCAAAATCAGAAGTCAGATGTTTCCCTTAAAGAGCCACCCAGGCACCCCCATTTTGATATCTAATAGGAAGTGACTGACCATTTTAAAGGAAAGTCGGCTCATGAAATTTCTCTGGTGAAAACCCCTCAAGGCCATTTCATCTCACTCAGAGGAGAAGCCAAGATCATTACTCTGACCTTCCAGCCCCTGCATGACCTGATCCTGCTCTTCCCTAACCTCATCTCCTACAACTTCCCCTTCCCTTGAGGCACTCCTTGAGAATCCCTGATCACAAGGTGTAGCTCCAGATTAGGTCATTNTAAGTAATCCCTCCACCCAACGTGGGCTTGAACTCATAACCTTGAGATCAAGAGTCACATGCCCTATGCCAGCCAGGTGGCCCCAGATCAGGTCCTTTGCACTTGAGGTTCCCTCTTCCTGGAATACTTTTCCCTAGTGTTCACCTGGCTACCTCAGATCTTTACTCAAATGTCACTTCAGGAGAACTTAATTGACCCACATTCAAAATTGTAAGCCCTGCCTCCTTCCATCTCCTTTTCCTGACTAATTTTTCTCCTTGGCACTTAGCACCGTAGAACTTACAATATGTCTCTCGTATTTAATTTACCATCTATGTCATCACCTACTACATATTCCATGAGACCAGGGACTTTAATGTTCTGTTCAGTGCTGTATCTCTAGCATCTAAAGCAGAGTCCACCATGTAGTAGGCACTCAACAAACATTTGAATTTCTGCAGACGGAATTTGCTCTCAGAACACCATTGGTTCTTTGTTGTTGTTTTGTCTTTAACCACTGGCTCTCTCTTTGGGCCATGTCCTTCACTTATGAATGATTTTTGAAGTGCCAAAGATTGTTCCTAAAACTCCTGATATGATTAGCATGTCTCAGAGTCTTCTTCCTGACTCCGGAGTCATTGTGCTGAGGGAGTCAGCTGATCAAAAATGAGATTCTGTCTGATCTCTGGAAGCCCAGTCCCAAGATACAGGACACAGAGTTGTTCCTAGCTTCTGGCTCCAAGAAAATTAGATTCAAGTAGTGGTCTGCAAGCATTTTTAAGTCATGTAGTGCATATATACACATGCAAATGCACACACATGCACAAACGCATACACAAAAGCTTAAAATTATATCCATCTCCCTCTTGCCTCACAAATCCTTCTCATCAGGCTCTGCTTTTCTGTCTAAAATCATATGGAAGTGATATCTCAGCCCTGCTCTCCAAACATGGGGAAATAAGCACTTAAATAAGTGCAACATTTCTGGAAGGCAATTACAATATCTATCAAAATGTTTTGAGCATGCCTCTCGATGCCCTGATTCTATCACTAGGTATTTGTGCTGTTTTTTAAAAACATTTTTTTAAATATTTATTTTTGAGAGAGAGAGAGACAGAGTGCGAGCAGGGGAGGAGCAGAGAGAGAGACGGAGACACAGAATCTGAAGGAGGCTCCAGGCTTTGAGCTGTCAGCATGGGGCTCAAACCCTGAACCAGGAGATCATGACTTGAGCTGAAGTCGAATGCTTAACCCACTGAGACACCCAGGTGCCCTGGTATTTATGCCCTTTTAACATGTAAACATTCACCCACGCATATGAACAAGAGGGTTCATAACAGCATTGTTAATAATACCAAAAAACTGGAAATTACTAATTCCTCTATCATTGGTGGTGTAGTTAAATAAATTAGGATATACAAAGAATGAAGTTCATTTCTGTTACTTGAAAACTAATAGACTACTGAATATTATATGTTTGTGCAAATAAAACAAAAGTACATCAGTGAATTAATATGCCAGAATACGGTATAGGTACATTTACATGAATTTGAATTGTGCAAATTAAATATTGGAACATACGCAATTTTTAAATTTTCTTGTGCTCAGAATTTTAAGTAATTTTAACTTCCCAAATTAAAAATTTATTTAAAATATTACATGATTTCAAACCTGGTGGTCCCAGTGGTTCACAATTCTAACAGAAGTGTCACCTGAGCTGTAAACAGCGCCATCTTTTGGCCAAAATGCTAAGGTAGGAGGTGTGGTATGGCGCCCCCTGGTGCTACTTTCAGGAATAGCATTTCATTCAGGAAATGGGAATAGGTGCCTGCAGCCCTGACAATTGATCTTAAGAAATTTTTTTTAAACAAAAATCTCACAATCAGTATTACAAATTTCCATTAATAGATCCAAATACTGTTGAGTTCCAAACAAATGTTCTTGGAGGTATGGTCTATCATAGTGTAGTTTAGTAGTTTGAAGGCAAGCCATAACTAAATTCTTACTATCTTAACTTTCTCATTAAAGTGTAGCTAATATGTTACTTTGGAACAATTTTAGGAAAATTTGAAGGATTCAAACAAGTCTAGTTATTTTAGATGTAGAGATTGGTGACCATTTAGTTTGGTGGGAAATTTCTCTCTTGTAAAATCAAACTAATAACCTTGATTTTCTGGGGAGTCTTTTTTTTTTTTAAACACTAGTTTTCACATATAACAGAAAAGAAAGCAGAAAGATATAACCAGTCCTCATTTGCAAAATAAACAAAAATGGAAGATTACGGCAAGAGTGTAACATGACTCAAAGGGTAAAGATGATAATCCACAGAGCTGCTAGAAACAAGCATTTAATAAGCGGCTACAAAGTTAGCCTGAGTGGTCAGAAGAGAGGAAGAAGTGGCATGGGTTTCTGATGGCAGGTTTTATACTGTGTCTTGATGCAAAAGCCATAGAATAAAGTCACTAAGACACTGGAAGATGGCTAACCCATTGCGGGCTTTGTCATTTTAATTTTTAAAAAGCTACATTCAAATTTACTTTGGTTTTTCTTTAACTTGAAAACAGCCACTTGCAGTAAAAGTAACCTATATAACTGATGGTGTACCGAATACCACCTCTATGAAGCTATATTTGAGAATTACTTATCTTACTGTCACAGTCATTAAGTAACAGTGGGTACACTGTTAACCCTCAGATAATATTAATACCAGCAATGATCGTTGACACTCTTGTGATGTCTGAACATGAGGCCGTGAGCAGACTACCTGTTTTAACTAAGATCAGTCATAGAACAGTGGAGGGCAAGTGCTTTACCTCACAAGTGTGGGACAGGGTCCATTCACCTCATTTATATGAAAGAGTAAAATGCTAGGTAGGAAAGGCCAGAAAATAGCAAGAGCGAACAAGTACAATGGACAATTTTGTAGAAAAGTGAAAGCATGAAGGATGCAAAACATGGAAAAGGGAAAGCTATAATTCAGAACTCTTTTGGTGAACCTCACTAATTTGGTGTAATTATTGTGAAGAACAGTCAGAATAATGATATTTTAAATATATTATTTCTTTCATTCAACCAACAACCCACACAAACCAACATTTATTGGGTGTCTTCTCCGTGCAAAGGATTAGTCACGAAGGTCCAAGGAAAATTATGCTTCGGTCCTCAGTGAGCTCACTGCAGTTTCCTTTCAAGCACCTGAAATAGCAGAATCAGCTGCAGTAAAGCATTGCTCAGAACTGATCCATGGTACGTGCATTGGTTTCACCACTTACTTTGCACTAAGACTTAAGAACTTTGCGTACATCATTCCCCTATTTCAAAGGCAAAGGTTGCTTCCTGTTTTATAGCATTATTACCAAAGCTCCATTTTTCCTATTTTTAGCATATTTCTTGCTTCCAATGTTATATTATTATAAATAACACTGCAATGAACATCTTTACAAACATACTATCCCATATTTTAGATTATTTCCTTACTTAGGTACTCAGAAGAGGGAATACTGGCTCAAGAGGTTTTAACATTCTTGGAGTATTGCCAAATTGCTTGCTAAAAGGTTGTATCAATTTATACTAATGAGCAATGCATGCTAGTAATGAAAGAAGCAGTTTTATATTCTCATTACATGGTCATCCTTTATAATTAATACTTTCAGAGTTTTCATTTAATATTCAAGTCATATGAGATTGTTTGGAAATAGGTACTTATTTTACACAATAAGGTTTTTAGCATGCGATTTTCATGGAAGCAATAAATATCTAATATTAAAACTTGGTCTTTAAGAAAGTGTCGAGTAACAAGTTACATGAATATGAGCATGTTTTATGTTCTTATTTTCCCCCAATAGTTCATCAAGGCACTTGAAATCCATTAATAGAAGGTTAAAGGTAAATCATTTTTAAAAAGCTTTTTTAACGTTTACTTAAAAAAATTTCTTAATGTTTATTATTAATTTCTGAGAGAGAGACAGCATGAGCAGGCGAGGGTCAGAGAGAGAGGGAGACACAGAATCTGAAACAGGCTCCAGGCTCTGAGCTAGCTGTCAGCACAGAGCCTGACACGGGGCTCGAACCCACAAACCGTGAGATCATGACCTGAGCCAAAGTCGGACGCTTAACCAACTGAGCCACCCAGGTGCCCCTAACGTTTACTTATTTTTAAGAGAGAGCATGAATGGGGGAGGGGCAGAGAGAGAGGAAGCACAGAATCCAAAGCAGGCTCCAGGCTCTGAGCTGTCAGCTGCGAGATCATGACCTGAGCTGAAGTCAGACGCTTAACCGACTGAGCCACTGAGGCACCCCTAAAGGTAAATCTTACGTACACTAAAATACATATGCTTAAAAACAGTTTTAAACATACGAACCTTTTACAGTTATCTTGTTTTCCTTTTATCAGAGTAATTTAGAATAAAGTACTCACTGAACATTGAATTAAAAAATGAACAAATTTCTAGCAATCTTTGTTCCTGATTCTGTAAGGAGATAACTGACAGTTAATCTCATCCGCTTACAGATTATTAATGTTTTAAGCCTAAATTCTACTTCCCAGCATATGGAGAAGCTGCTGACTTTTCTCAGCGAAAAGCTAGATTCATTCTCAAATGGAGGACAAGCTGCAAATATGGGGACATAAAAGATGTCACATAAATCACCAAACAACTGGAGGAGTTAAATTCAGGATCGTGCACACAAGTACAGTTAGCAATGGGATAGGAGCCAGGCACATCACAGCGTGGGCAGCACGCGGCCTGACAAACACAAGTAACCTTATGCGGACAGCTGATCCGAATATTTTAGAGCGCAGCTGCACCCTGAAATCAGGCCCCCATGATAGCTGCAGGTCCACTGCGTGTTGAATCCGTTTCCTGATCTCCAAGTCTGTACATTGAACTTCCGTGCGTTGGGTTTCTATTAGGAGGAATACTGCATGGACTCTGATACAAACGGCCAAGGTTCCAATCCCAGCTCCGCCATCGACTAGTCGTATGCTTTCAGGCCAATAACCACCCTGTGCCTCAAATTTCCTTATCTGTAAAATGGGGACAGGAATAGGATCCAACTTATAGTCCTGTTGGAAACATTAAGTGAGTTAATATACACAAAGCCTTAAAACAGTACCTGTCACAAAGTAAGGACTCTATGAGTGTATGTTACTTTTTTTTTTAACAAACCACGCAAGCCTTGGTTCTACCTTTATTTTTTTAATAATTTTTTCAATGTTTATTCTTTTTTTTAAATGTTTTTTTTTATTCATTTCTGAGAGAGAGACAGCATGAGCAGGGGAGGGTCAGAGAGAGAGAAAGATACAGAATCTGAAACAGGCTCTGAGCTAGTTGTCAGCACAGAGCCCGATGTGGGGCTCGAACCCACGAATTGCGAGATCATGACCTGAGCCGAAGTTGGACGCTTAACCGACTGAGCCACTCAGGTGCCCCTCAATGTTTATTCTTTTTTTGAGAGAAAGAGAGAGACAGAGCGTGAGTGTGGGGGGAGGGGCAGAGCGAGAGAGGGAGACACAGAATCGGAAACAGGCTCTAGGTTCTGAGCTGTGAGCCTGACACGGGGCTCAAACTCACAAACGGTGGGATCACGACCTGAACCAAAGGCAGACACTCAATCAACTGAGCCACTCGGGCACCCCTAACTTTATTATTTTTTTTAATGTTTATTTATTTCTGAGAGAGAGAGATGGTGAGAGAGAGAGGGAGAGAGAATCCCAGGCAGCCGGGATTCTGATCCCAGAGCCGGATGAGGGGATCAATCCCACAAATCATGAGACTTCAGCTGAAAGCAGGAGTCAGATGCCAACTGACTGAGCTGCCCGGGCGCTCCTGTATGTTACCATCATTAATATCACGATTATTAATTTTTATTACTACTTCTACCTGAATTTAAAGAAAATTTTTATATCTTTATTAAAGAATCAAAAGGATAGGGATGGCTGGGTAGCTCAGTTGGTTGAGCAACCAACTCTTGGTTTTAGCTCAGGTCATGATCTCACGGTTCGGTTTGTGGGTTTGAGGGGTCTGTGCTAACAGTGCAGAGCCTGCTCAGGATTTTCTCTCTCTCTCTCTCTCTCTCTCTCTCTCTCTCTCTTATTTATTTACATAAATAAACTTTAAAAAAAGAATCAAAAGGAAAGTGAATGCTTCTACAAAGAGCATCTGTATTTCCCAGGGGTGAGTGCTTTGGGGCCCAAAATATAGTCCTGCAAAGTATCAGTTACACAGTGGGTATGCAGAGAAGGGGAAACGTTTTAGAGTCAGGCATTCCTGGTTTGAATTCTACCTCCACCACTAACTTACTGTGTGACCCTGGGCACTTGACCTACTCAACCTCTCTAAGCCTATATAGGGAGAATAATGACATCTTGCCTGATACGATAACCCAGAATTAGATAACCTGATGAATGTGAGGTACCTGACAGATGGCCGGATGCATATGGACCTTAGTTCTGGCAGTTCCCATGTGGGCCCTCCTTTTCACTCCCTGGCTCCCTGCCACCTTCAGCAGGGTCTTATTTTCCTGCCTGGTTAAACTGAACTACCACAAAGCAGGCCCAGGACAATCACCAACTGAAACCTTCGTGTGTAAGGATATCATTGGTAATATAATAAGTATCATAATGCTATTTTTAAGACACATCCACTACAATATGTGTGAGTCCAAGTGATATATGGGCTTTGTTTCTAAAATGATTTAGCAAGGGGAAACAGAAAGGAAGAAATGGATACATGAATCAAAGGCGGCAAAATCTTGATTCCTGTTTAATCAGGAAGAGAGTTACATGAGGATTCATTATATTATGCTCTAATTTTTGGTGTGTTTGAACGTCTTCATACATGATAAAATTTTTGAGAAATTTAAAAAACCCTCACATTTCTAGAAATAATAATATGACATTAGTTATCAGACACATGAGGCTTATCTAATATTCTAGGCATTTCATCCCATCTCTAAGAGTCGAAGTCAGATCTGGTCATATATTTCACTGAATCCTCCATTCTTCCTAGTCCAGCAGAATATGTCACACAATTTCCAAATGAATATTTGTCAAACCTTGCTTATATTAGGAAAATGTCATTTTCTCCAATGTCACCATAACACTTAAATATCAGTATTTCCAAAATGGAGGTCACAAGATAGACTTAATGAGCCTCTACCACATTATGCCAAGTAAAAAAAACCAGACACAGGAGAAAATATATTATGATTCCATTTACATGAAAAGGCCAGAAAAGGCAAATCTCTAAGACAGAAACTAGATTTGTGATTCCCGGGGCTGGAAGTAGAAGTTGCATTAAGTGTGCATTGACATGAGTGCTTTTATTGGGATAATGGGAATGTGCTAAAACTGGATGGTACAGATGTAAGCACAACTTGGTAAAGCTACTAAAGGGGCGCTTAGCTGGCTCAGTCAGTACAGCACATGACTCTTGATCTTGGGATTGTGGGTTTGAGCCCCACATTGGGTGTAGAGATTACTTAAAAATAAAATCTTAAAATAAAAAAATTTAATTACGAAAAATCTCTGACTTCTAAGCAGGTGAATTCCACAGTAGGTGATTATACATCAATAAAGTTTTTAAAAATATATCAAGGTGGGTCACGGGCTTTTAAAAAATCATTTATTAGGCATGTAAAAGCATTTTGTACTTTAGAAGAACCATAGCACATCAAGTTGTGGTTTTACAGTAATGATGTGAACTTTTAAAATAAATGTTTTAAGTTAAATAAAAAAGATGAGTTTGGAGCACCTGGGTGGCTCAGTCATTTAAGTGTCTGACTTCGGCTCAGGTCATGATCTCATGGCCTATGGTTCAAGCCCCACGTTGGGCTCTGTGCTGACAGCTCAGAGCCTGGAGCCTGCTTTGGATTCTGTGTGTGTCTCTCTCTCTCTCTCTGCCTCTCCCCAGCTTGTGCTCTCTCTGTCTCTCTCAATAATAAATAAATAAAGTTAAAAAAAAGTTTAAATAAAAAGAGATGAGTTAATTTAAATAATTGATTTGAATGAATTATCTTAATTCATTAACATATTTAAGTTAAATAAAAATGATGATATTAACAAACTAGAGGTTTTGTTAAATGCTAGTCTGGGTCATTGATTCCTATGTGATAAAATCCCAACTGTGTGTGTGTGTGTGTGTGTGTGTGTGTGTGTGTGTGGTGTTTTTTAATCCTGGGATCAGATGTAAAGATGAAATGGGATTAACTGTTGATGAAAATGCTGTATAAATTGCCAATGCTGTACTAACAAAAAAAAAAGAAATGGCCTACTGAAACAGTTTCTATTTTAATATAAAAGAAATCCTAACTAGATTGTGACAGATAAGAGACTCTCCAGGTAGGGCAGGAGTAATTTAACAGGTTGCCCAGCTTTCTTGTTCTGAGGTTCTAGCTTCTCAGATTTCTTCCTTCTGCAAACAATTCTGAACGCCTACTGTAAACTCTTAGGTGGTACGTCCTTATTCCTGATCTTCCAGAGGGTGCCTAATTGTCCTCCTCTTCCTCCTCTCTCCCTTCTCCCAAGCCAAGGTGTTCTACCTATGAAAACTTCCTGCCCCATTGGGGTGGAGCACCCCCAAGCCCTTTTCTGGTTGTACTAGGCACAGCTGAAATGAACTGACATTTTTGAAACATTTCCAGCTTTTAAGGGGGAACCCCCATTCCTGCTCCCGCATCAACCAAAGTACAGTCAAGTTTTTTTAAAACACAGAATTACATATTGGAAGACTGAAGGAAAAACAAGACTCTCCCATCTCCAGCCAGATTTCATTTCCTAAACGTCTGCTTCTTACACTCCTTGTTCTTTCTAAGAAAGCGAGACTTGCCCATCTTTCAAGAGAACAACGAGGGCTCAGTGGCATTTCAGTCCCATGTCCAAATGAACAAAGCAGCCACTATATTGTAAGTCCCCATCCCCATAGAAACCTGGAGCACCCTCTTTCCTTTGATTCCCACAGGGACAAAGGCAGTTTATTTTCAGCAGATTGGTGGTAGTGTTGTGGCTATTATTATTACTATTCTGAGGTTCCTTTGGCTAATTAATAAATCTAAGGAACTTCTGAGGTGTCAAACGTTCTACTAAGTTCTCTGTACTTCAGCTAACAGCCAAATTTGCAAAGGCCATGAAAATAAATTAGGATAGGGCCCACATCTCCCTGCCTCAGGGGTGCAGAGTGTCCTCACAAGGTTTTGTTTCATCTCCTGCCAATTCTAAAAGGGTTTGTAAGGCAGATACTCTTACCCCTTGCGCCGAAAGAAGGAACGTGCCTAAGAAGTCACAGCTTGCTAGCTGATGACAGAGCCTGAATTGACACCTGTTTTGGCTGACCTAAGTGAATTTCTCTCTTTATTCCAAATTTCTTAGGGGAATCTCCCGTCCGGGCCAGTAAGAATTGCACNCTTTGCCCCCACCACGAAGGCCGGGTTGTCTTGGTGTTTTAACTCAGCAGGTTGAGGGTATCTCTGAGGCACCCTGTTTGCAGAGGTCCCTTGAGAATTTTCCTGGGTAGTTTCGTCGATTTGCTCAGCACCATAGCAAATGACAGAAACGGAATAGGAAACTAAAAAAACGCAAAGCACGTGGCCTACAGCATCTCACTTTTCTTGGCCTTTCTCCCGACCCGTAGCCGCGCCCTAGTACGACTGCGTGGGTGACTCGCCTATAAAAGGCCGTCTCCGCGCGTCTTGTCGCCACAGTCTCTTCCTGTTCTTGCTGCGTTTGTTGTGGCTTCCAGCTGGGACCGCAGTGGCCGTGAAGATGGCGTCTACCAGCCGGTTAGTATGTCCGGCCGGGCCGGGCTAGGTGAGGGACGGGCAGAGAGTGCCAGGGCTGCTCGGCTGCCGCCCGGGCTGCCGCGTCGGGCAGAGCGCTCCGGAGGTGCGGGGAGAGGCGGCGGACTGGCTGCGCGACCCGGACAAAGGCACTGCCAGACGGCAGGGCTGTCAGGGGTGTCGCGGGGGGTACCGAGCCGTCTGCGTTACCACTCCACAGTCCTGGCTCGTTTTCTCACCCAGACACCACCCTGTGGGGGACCCCTGTGTTCGCAGCCCCTGGCTTCGCATCTTTCGGGGGCTATTTTAACCGATCTTTTTTGTTGTTGTTGTTGTTGTTGTTAATTTTCCCTACGCTTGTTTTTCCAGCTGTGGCTCCACCAGCCCACGGTCCTTTCCAGAGAGCGGGAAGGGGTTAGTTCCAGGGCCCTATCGATCTGACAGCTAGAAAGTTAGGGACGTCAGCATTGGTGCGCCTGGTGGAAAACTGGTTACCCTCCCAGAGGCCTTTTGAAATGGAAGCGAGGGCATTTACCAAGAGTTGATAAGTTTCTTTCTAAGAGGTTTATTTTTCTACTAATCTAGTACTTCTCCGTATTCCTGAAGGAAATCTTGCCTGCAGAAAATGACTTAACCTATGCTGGGAAGTCACTGCCTAATACATTTTTAAAAATGTGATGTATTCTGAGCTACAGGAAATGCTAGCGCTGCCCTTAGAGACAGCCTTTAATCCTGTGATCAGAAAAATGCTTGTAGACCCTAATTATATCTCTCATGACCACTATGAGGTAGATATTAGTATTTTTACATAAGTGTAAACTGAGTCATGCCAAGGTTGACTTTTCCAAGGTTAGTGTTAGAACAAAGTATAGAATCTCTTAACCTGTTTCCTGTTTTCACATGTTGGCCCCTAGTTAACTCATAATCTATTAAAAGTGTCAAATTAAGTTCTGTAGCTTCAGAGAGGCAACTGTGGCATAATTTTTCTGAATTTGTTATCTTCTGTGGAATTCAGTTCCCGATGAAAGCCATTATCACAAAATTGTAAGCTGGAGAAGTCCTGGCCGTTTTGTGCTAACTGCAAAGACTTGCTACTTTATGTTACTGTATTCTAAAAAAAAAAAAAAAAAAAAAAGGTGTTGGGGAGGCAGCATTCCCTGAAACAACTCTTAGAGCCAATGACACTCTTGTTTACTGATTGTAATTTTATGATTGAATGCTCAATCATTGTGTCTGGGTGTGGCCCTGTTGGGAAAGGCTTCCTTATAGGTAAGTGGATAACCAGTTTCCCAAAGGCTCCTGAATACGACATTACATTTTCTCGTGGCAATAGATCTGAAAGGTAAATGTGATCATATTTGGGCACAGCTTTTCCATACAATAGGACAGGAAATTGTATGAAATGTTGCAACATTAAATACAGTAAATTCACGTGATAGATTCTTTACCAAAAGAATTTTGCTTTGTGTGACTTTTTTTTTTTCTTCCTTCATTAAAAAATAATCTTCGAAATAAATTTTTTTCTGGACATGTCTTAGGTCTTAACTACATGTGTCATTGCAGTTGTCTGTCTCTGAAGTTTTTCTACCAGTGATAAGAAAAGTTAAATGTTAGTATTTCTGCCTTTGGCTTTGTTCCCCCCCTGAGGAAGATGTACAAGTTACTAGGTTATGAAACTGCCTGGTGTTTTCACAGGGAAAAGCACCAGAGTTGTGAGCTCCACTACTTAGTCTGTGATTTCAGGCTAATCATTCTCTGATTGTAATCTTTAGAAGGGAAATAATGCTTATTTTGCAGGGGTGCTGTGAAGAGTACTAGTGTGTGTATATATAGCATTAGACACACAGTGGACACCCAATAAGTGATAGCTCTAAAGTGAGATGTGGGTTTATGTGGTTTCTTAGGTACTTTAAATTGTGTTAATGTCACTGGTGGTGGTTGTTTACTCCATTCCTTTCGTTTCTCTCCCTTACTTCCCCCACCACCCTACTCTTGTGGTTCCTCTTTTGTGTTACGCTTGTGGGTATTCTGATTACAAGTTGACTAGTGTATCGTGATTCATTTTGTTTCAGATAGGTGACATGTACAAATCATACAAAAACAAGAAGAAAAGTGAAAATTAGTTTCTCTTCTTCCCTGACTCTCAACCGTCTAATTCTCCCTCAGAGCAGCCATCTTAACCAGTTTCTTGGTGTTTTCCTAATGAGTCTGTGGTTTAATAAACATGCACGTACTGCTAACCTCTCTTCTTCCCCGAAAGGCTGTTGTAAATATGGTTCGCTACCTTGCTTTTTACCTTTTTCATGAAGTTAGTACACACATTTTAAGTGCTCAGTTCGGTTAGAAAATGAGCACACGCACATAGCTACCACCCAGGTCAAGAAATCAAATACCACCAGCATCATGGAAGCCTCCTTGTCCCCTCCATCATTACCCCTTCCCGAAGATAACCACATCACAACTTTTAACTCCATAGGTTTGTTTTGCCCAGTTTAGGGTTTATATGAATGGCTTATATAGTTTCTTTTGAACATTTTGAGGGTCATCTTTGTGATTGCATTAACTGTAATTTATACTTTGTCCAGTTTTGTATAAAATCCTTACCTTACTCTTTTCACTTAGCATATCTTTGAAATGTTTACATATTTATATATATACAGAGAAGATATTCTATCTACTTTTTATGTATTTATTTAAAAAAATTTTTAATGTTTATTTATTTTTGAGAGAGAGACCTACAGATTACGAGCAGGGGAGGGGCAGAGAGAGGGAGACACAGAATCTGAAGCAGGCTTCAGGCTCTGAGCTGTCAGCACAGAGCCCGATCCGGGGCTCGAACCCACGAACTGCGAGATCATGACCTGAGCCAAAGTCAGCCGTTTAACTGACTGAGCCACTCTAGCGCCCCCTATCTACTTTTTAATATTAAGTACAAAATATATTAGTCCTTATATACTGTGTGCCATATGGCTGCCCATTTGTAATTACTGTTATTCTAACATTTTCCTTTATTTCAACATAGTTTTTCATGATTTATACTAAGTTCTTAATTAATTTGTTATAATGTATTAGAATATTTTCCTAATAGGAATTTATGGAATAAGTGTGGCTATACAGCAAATCTCTATTTCCCCCATTTTTCTCAATGAAAAGATACAAGACATTTTCTGGTTACTGTGAATGTATACATTTTGGGAATGTGGATTATTTTATCACTTTTTCAGTGCTAGTCACCTATGTTGGGAGTTAACTTTCTGATTTGTGTTGCTGACTTTAGAAAATTTATCCAAAACCACAAATACCTACTTACTACTCTAAGAATGGTCGATGATATCTTCTAAATGTATACTTATGATGGCCATAACATAACCTTGTATTGTAGTATTTCAAGTCAACATTTAAAGAGGGCTTATTTTCCATTAATACCGAATGTCTATTAATTGGTTTTATTTAAGTAATCTCTATACCCACCATGGGGCTTCAGCTCACAAACCTGAGATCAAGAGTTGCACACTCTTCCAACTGAGCCAGACAGGTGCCCCTACAGAGTTCATTTCCTTTTTTTTTTTTTTTTTTTTT
>NW_027533089.1:13212268-13268725 GCF_008692635.1 Crocuta crocuta
TTTTTTTTTTTTTTCTTTTTGAGAGAGAGAGAGAGAGTGCTAGAGCAAGAGAGCGCACACACGCACACGCAGGGTAGAGGAGCAGAGAGAGAGAGAATCTTAAGCAGGCTCCAAGTTCAGCATAGCGCTCGACCCGAGGCTTCATCCCATGACCCTGGGATCATGACCTGAGCTGAAATCAAGAGTCAGTCACTCAACCAACTGAGCCACCCTGGTGCCCCGATACCAAACATTTATTTTATTTTATTTAAAAAAATTTTTTTAATGTTTTATTTATTTCTGAGAGAGAGAGAGAGCATGCGTGTGAGCAGGGGAGGGTCAGAGAGAGAGGGAGACACAGAATCTGAAACAGGCTCCAGGGTCTGAGCTGGCTGTCAGCACAGAGCCTGACGCCGGCCTCAAACCCATGAACCGTGAGATCATGACCTGAGCCGAAGTTGGACGCTTAACTGACTGAGCCACCCAGGCGCCCCAATACCAAACATTTATAATTGTGTGTAATTAATAAATCCATATTAAATATTTTTGTTGCTTTTTATTTCTTTTTAAAAATTTTTTAAATTTATTTTGCTCTACCTGGGAAGGGGCAGAGGAAGAGAGAGAGAATCCTAAGCAGCTTCCATGCTGTCAGTGCAGAGCCCTATGCTGGGCTCTTTTCCCATGAACCTGAGCCGAAATCAAGAGTCAAATGCCTCAGGGTGCCTGGGTGGCTCAGTTGGTAAGCGTCTGACTTCAACTTAGGTCATGATTTTGCTGTTTGTGGGTTCAAGCCCCACATCGGGCTCTATGCTGACAGCTCAGAGCCTGGAGCCTACCTTGGATTCTGTGTGTGTGTGTCTCTCTCTCTGCCCCTCCCCAACTTGCACTCTATCTTTCTTATTCTCTCAAAAATAAAATAAAACATTAAAAAAAGAGAGAGTCAGATGCCTAACCAACTGAGCCACCCAGGTGCCCCATTTTATTATTATTTTTGTGTAAGCTGTATGCTCAATGTGGGGCTTCAACTCATGACCCTGAGATCAAGAGTCACATGCTCTACTGACTGAGCCAGCCAGATGCCACCTTTGTTGCTTTTTAAACTTTTGTTTTTTTTTAATGTTTTATTTATTTCTAGGAGAGAGAGAGACAGCGTGAGCAGGGGAGGGTCAGAGAGAGAGGGAGTCACAGACTGAAACAGTCTCCAGGCTCTGAGCTGGCAGTCAGCACAGAGCCCGACGCGGGGCTCGAACCCACGAACCGCGAGATCATGACCTAAGCGAAAGTCGGACGCTTAACCAACTAAGCCACCCAGGCGCCCCTTTTTAAAGCTGATTTTATTTTGTCATTTAAGAGTGGTGTATCTTCCGCAGACTACTTTATTTCAAAATAAAATGATCGAGCACATTAGTACTATCACAATAGATTAAAAAGTAGCTTTTGAAACCGTTTTTTGAATGATAGCAAATGGACTAAGTTCAGCAGAGGTACATCTACCACCCTCCTTTATCATACCCATTAGGTTCAGTGTATTATTCTAAATCTGTTACTAAAATATCCAGCAAGTAGAAAAAAACAAGACTTGAAATTTATTCTGTGACCAGAGAAGTAAGTGGTAAGTCACACAATCCAGATGATTGTATGTAAATGTCACAGGTTATAAATGGTAGCTAGTCATTTCCGTGCTAATCAAGATTTTTAAAAATCTCAGTAGCCTACATGCTAAGAGAAAAAACAATTGCTTTGCATTTAGGTTTTTAAAGCCTTCCAACAGATACCATATGTTTGCACATATAGGTGGATTAGGAGGAACTTAACGGATGACCATGGGGGAGAAGAAGGGGAAAAATAGTTGGGGAGAGGGAGGGAGGCAAACCAAGAGAGATTCTTGAATGCTGAGAACAAACTGGGGGTTGATGGGGGTGGGGGGAAGGAGAAAGGGGGGTGATGGGCATGAGGGAGGGCACTTGTTGGGATGAGCACTGGGTGTTATATGGAAACCAACTTGACAATAAACTATTAAAAAATAAATTAAAAATGGGAAAAATAAATAAATAAAAATAAAACCTTTTTTGAAATGAAAAAAATAAAGCCTTCCATGTCTGCAAATAAGTTACTGTTCTTAGAAAAAGCAGTTCCAGTGGAATCTGTTACTGACTAGCTGGAATTAAAAATTGCCTAACTGGGATGTTTATTTTGAAGTTTTACTATACATGGATAGTATAGGAAAAGTATTCAAAACTCTCCTTTTTTCCCCCGAAACACTACTTTTTACATGTTGGTTGGGAGGATATAAAAAAATTCTTTTTTTTCTTTTTCTTTTTTTCCCATTTAGTTTGGATGCTCTTCCAAGAGTCACATGTCCAAACCATCCAGATGCAATTTTAGTAGAGGACTACAGAGCTGGTGATATGATCTGTCCAGAATGCGGTCTGGTTGTAGGTGAGCAGTTATTATGGTTTTAACTGAAATCACTGTTTTGGATACTTTGTGTATTTCCTAAAGTGTCTCTTAATCATTACATTTTGATTTTTTCCCCTACGGGTAATTCATACTTATTATAAAACAAAAAATTAGGAAAAGAAAACAAGAGTAAAATCAGAGATGCCATATTTTATTGTATATACAAATACATATATTTCATAATGTGGGGTATGAAGGAGCAATTAAAATTGAGGACAGCCAATCCAAAAGAAAAGGCCCTCAGTCCATGGTCTCCTGAGTCCTTAGTCTTAAATATTTGATGGGGTTTGGGGAGGGTGGTGGTGACACTTGTGTGTATGAAATAATGAATAAATTTAACCCAATTTTTGTGGCTGTTAGATATTTAAACATGATTTGTTTCAGGGTAGTAAAGGTATATCTGTACTGAGTCTCATTCAAGGCCTTTCAGTTAATAGATCCAGTTAAATAGAATGACATAAGAATTTGTAGTCTAAAATTGTTACTGTCAGAAATACTGCTTCTTAAAATTTTTTGTTTTGTTCCTACTTGCTTGCTTACCAGATATGTAGCTAAACTTTAGAATAGAGATGGTCTGTTAAAAATTATTCTTATGGTGGAGTTGTAGCTAGCAACTGAGAAAAGGCGTAATACTTAGCAGTTTGAAATGCTTAAAAATGAAAGTGCTAGTAGAATTGTGGGGTGTATAACAGAAACATTGGTGGTGGTATACCGTGGGATTCTGTTGGGGGATACCTGTAACATTCATCCAGGTAGCCTGCTTGCCTCAGACCTCCACTGAGAGGCTTAAATCATACAGAGTTGCTAATAGGAACTGAAATCCACTTACAGTTGAATTCTCCTCAGTAAGCAATATTAACAGCTGATGTATGCTGGGCACTTTTTAAAATGATTTACATATTCACTAGGTTTATCCTCAGAGAAACCTTTGTGGTGAGTACTCCTATTACCTTCATTTTAGAGATGGGAAACTGAAGTTTAGTGTGGCAGTGGAGCGCCACTGTCTGCATGGATCCAGTTTTCTATCCTGTATTGGCTTTTGTCATAAAATGAGTTTGGTCTGAGATTGGCAAACTGACCCACTACCTGTTTTATCTATAATCTGTCTGCTAAGAACAGCTTTTACATTTTTAAGTGGTTGAAAAAAATCAAAAGAATAATAATATTTGGAGACATGTGAAAATAGTATCAAATTCAAATTTTGGTTTCCATACATAAAGTTTTATTGGAACACAGCCAGGCTTGCTGGTTACATATTGTCCATGACTGCTTTCCCAGGGTGACAGTAGTGTTCTGTGGTTGTAACAGAAACCGTACATGGTACTGTCATCACCTCATACTGCCACCCAGGACACTGGAACTCCCAGTAATGTACTTTAACACTCCCCAGCATTTTGAGTACAAAGTTTATCTCCATGTTGCAGCATTTTATTTTGTTACCATTGCATACCCGTCATGTCAAAACAAAAAGAATAAAAGTGAACTTTGGAAGCCATGCTCTTAAGGTACAGTGGACTGTAGGTTATTTTGTTATTGATCAAGATGGAAGAGCTCTGTGTTTATTATGCAGTGATATTATAGCTCTGTTAATAGAATACAAGAAACTTAGACATAAGCACTCATCCTGCCAATTCGGTAAAACAGTGATCAGAAAATTTAGAAAATATAAAGTGGAATATCTCATCACAGCAGAATTTCTTCACAAAAATAAAAGAATGAAAATAAAGCTGCAGCTAAAATAAGTTTCTTAGTGGCTTATTTGTAGCTTATGCAGGGAAAGCCAACGATTAGTTAATGATGAGTTAATTAGTTCATGTTTGATTGTGGTAGTTGAAGAAATGTGTCCAGAGAAAATTTGTTTAAGATGAACTTGTTTAAGACAATTAGCCTCTCAGAAAAACAGTTGCTTGAAGAGTTGAGGATGTTGGGAGCAACACTGATAGTCAATCAATTAAACCAGACAGATTTCAAGTATTTTTCCTAGACTCTTGATGACTAGATAGATGTTACTGATACTGCTGAGTTATTTATTCAAGGACTCAATGCAGAGGGGTGCGTGGGTGGCTCAGTTGGTTAAGCATCCAACTTCGGCTCAGGTCATGATCTCCCAGTTTGTGGGTTTGAGCCCCGCATCAGGCTCTGTGCTGACAGCCAGCTCAGAGCCTGGAGCCTGTTTCAGATTCTGTATCTCCCTCTCTCTCTGACCCTCCCCTGCTCATGCTGTCTCTTTCTCTCTCTCTCAGAAATCAATAAAACGTTAAAAATTAAAAAAAAAAAAAAGGAGTCGACGCAGACTTTCTAGAGTTTTAATTATCTGCGTGGAACATCTGCAGGAGAAACTATTTTTTTTTTTTAATGTTTATTTTTAAGTGACAGAGAGATAAAGCATGAGCAGGGGAAGAAGGGCAGAGAGAGAAGGAGACACAGAATCTGAAGCAGGCTCCAGGCTCTGAGCTGGCTGTCAGCACAGAGCCTGATGCGGGGCTCAAACCCACAAACTGTGAGATCATGACCTGAGCTGAAGTCGGCCACTCAACCGACTGAGCCACCCAGGCACCTGAGGAGAAACTATTTTTAAAGAAATTACAAGAATGCTAATTCAGTACAACCTGAAGTGGAAACTGCTAAGATGTGTTATAACTGATGGTGGTAAAAATATGTGTGGAAGAAGAGTTAGTTGGAAAAATTTACAAAGATTGTGAAAATGTAAGGTTTTTACAGCGTATAGCTATTCATTGTATTCATCAGCAGGTAGTTGATAGAAGAGGTTTGAATCTATCCTGTAGTGAACTTCATTCACTCTTATGGACTTAACTGTCATCACTTCATTGAATCTTTGTCAGAAATAGAAGCTGAATCTTGACTTGCCCACCATACAGTAATTTGATAGCTTAGCTGCAGCAAAGTTTTCTTGTAATTGTTTTTGAGCTTAGGGCCATGGTTGAAATCTTTCTGAACCAGTACTGCCTTCAACCACTACTCTTTAACTGAATGGCTTTAAAAATTAGCTTTTGCTGCAGACTTGTTAATATTTCATAATGAGTTCAACCTAAAATTGGAAGGCAAAACAGTGCCTATATGTTAAAATTGCACTGTAACAAAATCAGTTTGACAACAACTAATTTGAATCCCAAATGATGTCAAATTGCTTTAATGTATTTTATATACTTTCATTGCTGTCAAAAGTTAAAACAGGAAGTAGGGTCTTCATTCCCACACATATCTGCTGCAAGTATATATTTAAAACTCAGGGGAGCCTGGGTGGCTTAGTCGGTTAAGCGTCCGACTTTCGCTTAGGTCATGATCTCACGGTTCGTGGGTTCGTGCCCCGCGTCGGGCTCTGTGCTGACTGCCGGCTCAGAGCCTGGAGCCTGTTTCAGTCTGTGACTTCCTCTCTCTGACCCTCCCCTGCTCACGCTGTGTCTCTCTCTCTCTCTCCTAGAAATAAATAAAAAACATTAAAAAAAAAAAAAAAAACTCAGTGTTTTAATCAGTGTTTTTCAGACCTGAATGTAAGTGCAGAGGAAATTTTCATATTTCCAAATCCGTTTAACTCTGCAGTTAAAGAGCTTCCACCTAACTTTCAATTGGGAGTGATTAATCTACAATGTAATGACATGTTAAAAGGCAAAATATCAGAAGAATGTAATAAAATTCTATAAATGCCTTTCAAGCAGTGAATATGCTCAGTTAAAATCATATGCTTGCAGATTAATATCAGTATTTGGCAGTACTTATCTGTGTGTGAAAAAGACTTTTTAAAAAGTGAAGTACATAAAATTCTGTTAACAGCATTGACAGATGAACATTTGTAATTGATTTTGATGATAGCACTAACTGAATTCCAATTAAGTGAAATAGTCTCAACCCAAAGAGAATGCTGTTCTTTCTCAGTAGTAGATTTGTATTACAACAAATTATTCTCAATTTTTGTATTTTTAATTTCATCAATAAAAAATCAATGGAGTTTTTCCTCTTTATGGAAGTACCTAGGTAGCATCCTCAGTTTAGCCTCTTGACTCACAAAGCCTAAAACATTTACCGTATGGCCCTTTCCAGACCAGGTTTGCCAATCCGTAAGTTGAATGAGAGCATTCTAATTCCAAAGTATAAAGATCAGACTGATAATATGTAAGAGCGAGACAGAAGATTGGAGATAATTTCAGCTTCTTGGGTCTCCTAAATGTAGCCATTTAAAACACAGTGCAGAAATATTGCATCATCTCTCCAGCCCTTCCATCAGCTTCGCTTCTACTTCAGCCTAGCAAGATACAGTTGGGTAAGATTAACCAACTTGAGGAGGAAGATCTAATTCACAAGGTTTACATGCTTTTTTTTGTGTGCCTGAAGTCCCTAACTTTTACTTGCATTTTTCTGCTTATATATAAACCAAAAGAAGTTAATTTTCTTTTAGTTTTGCTTTATTTATCAGTATTTAACACCAGCATTGGAACTACTATGTTTTATCCTAACTAAAGCAAGTAGGCTAAATTGTAAAGCCTGAAACTTAAAAAGAAAAAAAGAAAAAAAAAAGTCTGATTAAATTTCCTTTTTGTATACAGAAATATCTTTTTGTAACAATTGGTTTTTCAGACCTAAACTATAACAAACACCTGTTTTAAAATATACAGTATTAGCCTCATTCACGTATTTTTAGTTAAATCTAATTTAACCTGCAGTGTGTCCTGCAGGTGAAGAAGCTATTCCATGAGGGTGGGCAGGCAGGAGTCTGCTAACAAAGTTCTGTTTTGCTGAAGAGATTATCAATCAAATTATGTTGAAAAGAGCTTAATTGAACAGGACAGACCATGAGTCAAATTGTAAAAATACATGTACGTATGAACATATATACACAAACCCATATATTACTGTCATAGATCAATAATAAATTTAGATTCTACATATATCTAATTGAACTTGCATCAACTTGCTGGTTTATTTATTTTAAATTTTTATGATTTTTTTTTATTTTGAGAGAGAGTGCATAAGTGGGGGAGAAGGGCAAAGGGGGAGAGAGACCATCTCAAGCAGGCATCACACCCAGCATGGAGCCTGACGTGGGGCTCAATTCCAGGACCCTGGGTTCATGACCTCATGACCTGAGCCAAAATCAACAGTCGAATGCTCAATCTACTGAGTCACTGAGGCTCCCCCAGCTTGCCGGCTTAAAGGCATCTGCTCTTTGTTGCCAGCTCAGTTCTGCCTTTGTCTCTTAAGCTGTGGAGATAGGGAAGAAATCAGGCAAGGCAAATATTCCACAATCCGCTAAGGACAGAAAACTTGTGGCTTTTTTGTATTTGAGATATGGATGTTCATAGAGATTTAAATCTAGACGTCATCATGTGTCTCCTAATAAATAGTCTTGGTTTACATGGTTTGAATGTGTTTATTATAACATTTTGCCTTGTCTGAAACTTTTTAGATTATACCATATTTACTGAATAAGCATTTACTGCCTTTGGTTTAATCAGTGGACGACTTTAGAAATTGGAACTCTTAGCATTGTTTTTGGACAACTCTATACTTAATTAATACTTAATTTGGCTTAAAACTTAGGGCAGCCCATTGTCACTAACTCTTTTTTTTCCCTCTATTTATTTATTAGATAGCATGTAAATAGNATCCCATGACTCTGGGATCATGACTTGAGCCAAAACCAAGAGCCAGATGCTCAGCCAACTGAGCCACCCAGGCGCCCCTAGCTACTCTTAATTTCTAATTCAAGACCATATACTGCTCACCTGCCCTGTTTGGAGGCATATATTACCCTCACAACTGTCACCTTTAATGAGATAATTTGTAATACAAAAAATGTATTTATCCCATATGATAAAAATTGCATTTTGTCCAGTCGCCAACAACACTTTTTTTCTTTTTTTTACGGTCCTTTAAACCTTCATTCATAGGCTCCTTGAGGCCCACCACTGAATCTCAAACCCAGTGCTAAAGTGTTTTGGTTTTACTTAAAGAAGCATCATACTTAGAGGAGCCAGTTTCTGTTTCGATTACATCACAGACTGTTGGAGAACTTAATGGTTTATGGTAACCGTTTTATCTTGTTTATGGTTTTTGGGTCGGTCCTTTGGGAAGGACTTACCTGGGCCATTCTTTCCACATGGCACTGATTGGACCTGGAGGATTCACCTCCATGATGGCGTCTTCACCTGCATTTCTGGTTCCTCTCTGCTCTTTGGCCTCCCCACACAGGCCATACCCTAGGATTTCTCCTTAGCTATCTCAGAGTAGTCACATTTCATACATGGTGGTTGATTTCCAAGAGAACTATCCCAAGAGCATGTGTTTCAAGAGTGTGGAAGCTGGACTCGATTAGTTAAGGGCTATGCCTGGCATCAGATCACTTCCGTATTAGAATAGTCAGAGGGCCCACCTATATTGGAAGGAGTAGAGAAACAGGCACCAACCACCTCAGTGTCATAGACAGGGTCATGTTTCAGAAGAACATGTTGATGAGAGATATTATTGCTGCCATCTTTGGAAAACAGTTTGTCAAACATTTAGTGTCTTGTTTAATTTTTTTCCTCCAGTGCTTAAGTTGTGTGGTACTTAGTTTCACCTGTAACTTAGGTTGGTCCCAATATTTTGTGGCTATTTTAAATACTGTTTGGCATTTTAAATACTGTTTGGCATGTAATAATTGTCTAATTGACTTTCCTCTTTTATTTGAATTACAGGATTTATTTATTTTTTTTCTTTTTTGAGAGAGAGAGCATGAGTTGGGGGGATGGAGAGAGAGAGAGAGAGAGGATCTGAAGTGGACTCTGCACTGACAGCAGTGAGCCCAATATAGAGCTTGAACTCAGAAACCATGAGATCGTGATCTGAGCCGAAGTTGACAATCATTTGAGCCACCCAGGCGCCACTTGAATTATAGGATTTTTATTTTAGACATAGGAAGTATTTTGATTTGTCATTGGCTGTTTAATCTTACCAGTGATCTGTAGGATCTGGTACCTGATCTCTAAAATAAGCACAACTTTTAAAGCAAAGCTGTGTCATTTCTACCATGAAACTATAGGCTTTAACAGCACTGTTTTGTGGGATTCCCCCCAAAATCCTAAGTGTGATTGTGTCACTTTAAAAATTGAGCACTAGGTGGCAGTATAATCATATTTAGATTATCAGTTTTTTCATAAATTTGACCTTGGACATTGTTTATACTCAGCAAAGTATTAGGTTAGTAAGCTGCTGTAATAGCTGCTAAAACATGAAGTTGGTTATGACTTTTATAAATTAGGGTTTCAAATAAGGTGGTGTTTAGATCTAGTGGTTTCATTTCTAGTAAAAGCCACATTTTATGTACCATTTAAAACAATTATTTCGGGGCACCTGGGTGGCTCAGTCAGTTAAATGTCTGACTTCGGCTCAGGTCATGATCTCATTCATGGTTCGTGGGTTCGAGCCCCATTTCAGGCTCTTTGCTGATGTCCTGACAGCTAGCTCAGAGCCTGGAGCCTGTTTCAGATTCCGTGTCTCCCTTTCTCTGACCCTCCCCTGCTGATTCTCTCTCTCTCTCTCTCAGAAATAAATAAAACATTTAAAAACACCCTGAATTATTTCATTGTTCATAGAAGGAATATGAGGGAACAACCATAAAATAGTATAGGTAGATTTGAATGAGAAAAATGAGTCAATTTGATCTCTCTTTCCTAAAGTTATTCTGGATATTGTTTATACAGTGATTCTGAAGGATGTATGAATGTGCATTAAGGGGCACCTGGATTGTTCAGGTCATGATCTCACAGTTCATGAGTTCGAGCCCCACATTGTCTCTCTGCTGTCAGCACAGAGCACTTTGGATCCCTGTCCCCTTCTCTCTGTCCCTCCCCTGCTCTCTCTTATTCTCTCTCAAAAATAAATAAACATTAAAAAAAAAAAAAAGAATCAGATCTTTAAAGATTCCAGACCCCATTTCTAGAAATTCTAGCTTAGATCATACATATTAAGAAACATAAATCTATACTATTAAGTTTACAGTTTACCACAGTCTTTTTAGATCTTCTGTACTTTCAGAGTTTTCATATTTTCCATGTCTCCATACCTAGTCTGTATAGCCTGTAGAGCAGATATCTTATGTGTGTGCGTAACTCCTAGTATAACTAGGGGCCCTCGATTCTAGGTTTGGCTCTACTAGTTAATGAGCTATGTGACTATAACCAAATTATATAATTTCTCTAAGCTTAACCTTATGTGTAAAAATAAGTTATCCACCCACCCCACAATAGGGAGTAGGTACCATACATCTTGGAATTGTTAAGAGTCAAATGAGATAATATGTAAAACATATAGTATGATTTCAGTATGGGATTTCAGTGGTACATTTTTTGTGGGTACAAGTACTGTTTTTTCTTAACCTTATGGAAAAGTACGTGATTCTAAGTCATAGATGCCATTCTTCATAGCAAGTCACTTGTAAAATGTATTTGAGTGGGTCCAGCATAGTGAATGCTCTTCATCTGTATCATTTTAAAGATTCCTGGATTGCCATCTTTAAATTTGCATTAGTGTTTCCTAAAGGAAATATTCAGGTTTAATATGTTTAAGCTGTATTTTAAAATTAAGGAATATTCACTTTGAAATTCTTGCTTTGGCATTTCTTATAAGCCTTCAGAGACCACTTCTTACCTAATTTAGAACATTTAATTAATTATTATTATTATTATTATTTAGAAAGAGACTGTGTGAGCAGGGAAGAAGGGCAGAGGGAGGGAGAGAATCTCTGCAGGCTCCATGCTCAGTGTGGAGCCCAACACAGGGCTCGATCTCACAACCCTGGGATCATGATCTGAGCCGAAATCAAGAGTCGAACGCTCAACTGACTGAGCCGCCCAGGCACCACTAGAATTGTTAATGCTTTGATGCTACTTTACCTTAAGTATCAGAGAATTACTAACTTGGTTTACACAACTACTCTTTGAGGAACACTGAAGCTTGGAGTACTTACATAATTAGCTGACGATTCCATGTCTAGTAAGTGACAGAGCAGTTCAAACCAGGTCTGTAGGACTTAACAGGCCTGTTTCTGTTACAGCACTGTGCTGGTCAGGGAGAGTGAGAGAGGCAGAGGTATGAGCAGCTCTGGCTAGTGTGTGAAAGGGAGCAGGGTGCATTCACACAGCATAGCACGGTAAAAGCTCTATTACAGATCTTCCAACTTTGGTGAGAACGCAAAGGAAGGAAGGAAGCAATGATTTCCTGGGGAAATTACTGTTGAATTTACATTGAAACATGATCATTAAGCATGAGTAAGGGTTTATGGAGGGAAGGTCATTCCAACTGGAGGGAAAAAGAAACATATGCCGTAGGATAGAGGCCTGAAAGTAGTAGTATGGGAATGACTCAAATTATTGTGACTAATGTTAGGATGCATCATTTTCCAGCATTTTCCAACACGACTGCCACCACTGGACATGGATTGATAGTTCTTTAGTACAGGAGTACAGGATGAATAAGCACAGCAGTCCACGTGAGGCTTCTGGAAACAGGTTACAGTGAAGAGGAGCAGGGATCCAGTGGACTTACCAAAATTCTCCTGATATAGCTCACTAGAAGAAAGTTATAGAAAAGAAATGATATTTTGTGATTTCTGAAATAAAGTTTCCATAATGTTTCTATTAAATGTTGTCAGAGGGGTGCCTCGATGGATCAGTCGGTTGAGCGTCTGACTCTGGATTTTGGCTCAGGTCATGATCTCCTGGTTTGTGGGATCGATCCCTGTGTTGGGCTCTGCACTGACAGTGTGGAGCCTTCTTGGGATTCTCTCTCCCTGTCTCTCTGCCCCTCCCCTGCATGTGCATATGCTCTCTCGCTTGCTCGCTCTCTCGCTCATAAATAATTTTTTTAAAAAGCCAGAAAGAAATAATGTAGCACAAGGAGACAAACACCATAATAAAACTGTTCGAGATAATAATTAGCTGACTTAACATTCTAGGAAATTGGATCAGTAAAGCAGAGAAGAAACCTGAGAATATAAGGTGTGAATGAGAAAGTGGTAAAGACAAGATAGCCATTATGGTTCTACTTGAAGATTCAGATGAATATTGTATTAAAGGTTCAATAGAAGAAAATGTTACATTGTACTGGAAGACCCTCAGGGCTGCATGTCAGGAATCCACACACCAGTGGGGAATGTCTTTTAAACATTTAAAAAATGTTATTAGTAAAGACTTGCAAATAATCAGCCAGTAAAATTAACTCTGATTCCTTGGTTTGTTGTGTGGCAGAAAAAGGAAATCCTAGAACAGTCTTTTTTTAATGAACTTCTACATAAATCCCACAAAACACAGTGCTTAATTCTATTTGCTGATTGTCATGTAGAAGAGCATTGATGACTATTTGCTTATATTTCTGGTTCTTCTCTTTTGAGCTACATGGTACACTGATGTTTTCCCACCTTAAAAAAATTCTTTTTTATAGTTTATTTTTGAGACAGAGACAGAACATGAGCAGGGGAGGGGCAGAGAGAGAGGGAGACACAGAATCCAAAACAGGCTTTAGGTTCTGGGCTGTCAGCACAGAACCCGATCCGGGGCTTGAACCCACGAATCCTGAGATCATGACCTGAGCTGAAGTCGGACGCTTAACCGACTGAGCCACCCAGTTGCCCCTATTTTCCCACCTTTTTAAAAGTTCAGCATCAGTCCTTGACTGGCTTTGGCCAAGGACGTGTGAGTGGAAATACTACCATTAGAAACTGTGTATAAGTCAGTGCATAACTTACCGCACTCCCTTCTCCCTAGCATGTCTCAAGTGGCAGGGATTCTATCATCTTGAATAAGGATGGCATAGAAAGCCGGCCTGCCCCTATACAGACATGTCGTATGAATAAGAAAGATCTTCATTTTAAGCCACTAATCTTCTAAAATATTTCTTACTCCAGAATAACTTAATTTATCTTAACACATAAGGACTAGAAAACTAATAACCCACAAACAACTATGGCTAGCTTTTATAATGTAAAAGATAGTATGTTAAGAAAGGCTATGGTTTGCTAAGATGATATTTAATGAACTCTTATACATTCCTAATATAAGATACTCTGCATTAGAGTAGAATGATGTTTTAATAGATGACTATTGCAGTTCACCTGTTATTTTTATGCAGGTGAAATATTGGAGACATTTCTATTTTAAATCAAAGGCATTGTTTTGAAAGTTCTGACAAGCGCTTTCGATATAGTATAGAAATGGGAGTTAAACATTGGAAAGGGAACAAGTTCTTAGCCACTGATGAGATTCTATATCTAGAATATTCAGATCAAATTTTAAAAATTAATAGTCTATTAAAAGTGGCTGAATATAAGCATATAAAATATTGCAGCAATTACTAGTTAGAAAATGAGATTTTTAACAGAAAAAATTAGATCTAGTCATAAATGTGACATACATATAATCTAAAAGAAGAGTTGGAGAAAGAGTATATTCCCTTGTCTGAAAAGATTGATGATAATTCTGTCATTCCCAAAATCATGGATAGGTTTGGTGTAGCTTTAATTCAAAACCAACAGTATTTTGGTGGAAGTGAATTTTTAGTTTTTATTTATTGAGGTATAATTGCATGCAGTAAAGCACACAGATCCCAGATACACAGTTTGCATCTTGACATTGCATGTGCCAGTGTAATCACACTAATCAGGATGTTTAGACCATTTTCTTTCATTCTCAGAAGTTCCCTTATGTTTCTTTCTAATCTGTCACCTCTGACCCCCAGCCCAGCAGCAACCATTGTACTGATTTCTGTCTTCACAGATTATTTTGCCTGTTTTTGAACTTCCTATAAAATTTTACTTATTTATTTATTTTGAAAGAGACAGAGCTAGCACATGAGCAGGGGAGGGGCGGGCAGAGAGGGAAAGAGAAAAATTCCCAAGCAGGCTCCACCCTACACGGGGCTCAAACCCCCGAAACCGAGAGATCATGACCCGAGCAGAAACCAAGAGTCACGCTTAACCAGCTGAGCCACGCTTCCTATAACTAGAATTATGTAGTATTTGTTGTTTAGTAACTGACTTTTCTCAGGCTCAGAATAGTTTCTAAATGCATTTACATTATTGCATGTATCGGTTTATTTGCTGAGGGATATTTCATTGTATACATTTTCCTGTTAATGGACACTTGGGTTGTTTCCAGTTTTTAGCTAATATGAGTAATGCTGCTGTGGACAGTCTTGTATGAGACTTTTGCAGGTAAATTTCCATTTATGCCAGCTTGTGAGGTAGGTGCCAAAGTAGTTGGTGTGAATGGTTTTGGCAATTATTATCAAATTTTTCTTGAAAAATAAGGAGGTGAAACTTCACTCTCTTTAGAATATGGTAAGATATTTTAGTTCATACTCTTTAGACAGCACTCTAATACCTGGATTGAGAACTGTACATGTGTGTAACAGACAGTATATACATGAACATACATGTTGAGTGTTTTCACTTTTTTGGATGGGGAACCTGATCANCTATTAATTTTCTGGGTTGTTTCCTTGGCTGTGATCACAGTATTTGTAATCACACTTTAGATGGATGAATGTCCTGTTACATATATTACGGTAGTGGTATTACTTTGACAATTATAAATCCTCATATGTAGACTTTCTGTCTGGTGTTCACTTTACAGAAATCAGTGTTTGGTTAAGAATGCAGCTGGTAAAAATTGGCATGTTTTTCCTGCTTGTGGAACATTAAAGGATATGGGAGGGTATGTGTGTGTGTGCGTGTGTGTGTGTGTGTGTGTGTGTGTGTGCCCATGTGTTTATTGGCAGGCTTCTTGGCCAAAGGTTGATTATACACTTACCCTTGAAAAGACTCTGGATTGCAGTTTTCTTCCAGAGCATTTTTTAAAATGCTGCCTCATTTAGGTTTCTTTAAATGAAAATCCTTTCTGCACTCTGATTTTTCTGAACGGTCTGCCCTATTTTGTTACTCGTGCACTTAATCTGGTGCTCTAGTTATAGTCTCATGATGTGCTCTTTGAGTTATTTTGGAAATTTTATTTCTTATAAATGCTATGTTTTGAGCAGTGAAATATAAAAAGAGGGAATGGCTCTTAGCATAAATCACAGATTGTTGAATGAGTCATGTAGATTGTTCCCACGTATGTGGAAAAGTTACGTCACTACTCGGTTCTGGCTTTTCTATTTATACTCTCCTAGGCCAGCTCTCCCCAACCCCCTTTCCTCCCTAATCCATCCTACCTTTTTAAAGGCAATGCAAAGCAACCAATAAAAGAGACTTTTGGTAGATTATTTTGGGGCCAAAAGGAAAATGCTATGAAATAAAGTATTAGCCAAGATGTTTCATCTTTAGATTACTAGAGAGACTTAAAAAGATGTGAGCATACCTACCTGCCCTTTTCACTTACACTGTTCTCTTCATTCATTCATTAAACAAATGAATGACGACATTTGAGTTTTTATTTGAACTTAGAATTTTTCGTAACTCCAGATATGAGGGCCATAGTGTTTTTCATATTGTGCATGTTTGTGTATTTTTGTTTTTTTGACTAGGAAAGTTAGATTCACTTTTTTTTTCTTTGAAAATATACTGCATGGATACATGATGGTATCACTTTAACTGGCGGATGCTATTAAAGCAGCTGACCTGTTCTGGTATGTGTGATACACATTTGATGAATAGAGCTTTTCATGGAACAGGCACAATATGATCTAATTTTAATTTAAGGGAAAAAAATACACATGAATTAAAAAGGTAGAAGATGTATATACCAAAATATTTACAGTGGCTTTCCCTGGTGTTGAGAACACAGGTAATTTTGTTTTTGTTTTGTGCACGCGCGTGCACACACACACACAATTTGTAAGCAAGATTATAATTCTTTTATAAAAAGGAAGAAAAATCAATGGTCTCTGAGATGCGGGATTTGTTTAGTTAGTACTGCAGTAAGACCTCAGTCCATAACTGAAGGTTTTGTTACTTTCGGGTAGGTTTTTAAAATCTTAATTTATATAATTAGAATTGCTTCCCAAGTTTAGTGATGCTTATCTTTTTGAGGGGGAAGCGGAAAAATGCATCATGACAGTCCCTTCCTTTTCTCTTTATTTTGGGCCACCTGCTCAATCTCTCATCTACTGAAGTTGCTCTATAAACCGATCTCCCTGCTTTCCTTGGCCATTCTGACCACACACAGGTGTGGCACATGGGCCCCTGAGTCTCGTCTCCATTCCCGAGTAACAGGAAATAGTCCTAGTGATATCTGGTTACTCCCGAGTGTTTTGAGTGTTCAAAGAAAAATAAATTATTCCAGAACCATCAGGAATGAGTGATTCTTTTGCATATTTACCTGCTTCCTTAAATATAACACTAAGATTAGATTAAGATTACTATACTTGGTTCATAAGCATTTAAATTAATGTACTACATAGTATTTCAGAGGATTTAACAGTGTCTGCATTCAGTTCCTTCCTTTTGTCTTTGTCCTTCTCGTCACATACTTGCAGCAGAGCACTCTGCTGCTTTTAAAGTCTCAAAAGGAGGGAAATATCAGAATATGTGTCATATTATTTTCATTTTCATGGTAGGAAATAGCTAATATCAAGCACTCACCTGGAACTTTTTAATCACTTTACATGTGCTGTACCTGTTTTGGTTTATTTAGTCTTTACAATCTTTGGACTGTGTGGTTATTGAGGAGATTTAAAGCTGAGAAATGGCACCATAGTTAAAGTGGCAAATGGTAGAGTCCCTAATTTCTACCATTTCTTTCTCCTTTCTGTTTAGGCAGCAGTGAAAATGGTCTGGTTTCTGCTTTCGATTTTGTCATGCTTAGGTGGAAAAGCTCACGTTACAAATGCAGTATAGAACAGTCTTTGGGATCTGTGGTGCATTTCAGTTCTAGTTGTGTCATCTTATGCAATTTTATTTCTAAAGTGGAAACAAAAGTGGTACCTACCTTTATCAGGCTGCGAGGATTAAAAGAGAACATGTACACAATGACTAGCATGGGCAGGTGTTCAGTGTTAATAACTCTTGTCGCTGTGGGCTTGTCCCAGCTACTGAGCAGTGACCAACCAGATCTGTTTGTATCTGGTTTCCTAGTGTGACCTGTTTTACCACTGGCCCTTTGCTTAAAAAGAAAAGATTCCCTACCTGGCTTTCTCCTCATTAATTCTAGGCTTAACATTTTACTCTGTGTATATTATTTGGCCAAAAATATTTTTTCATCCAATAGTTAGTAAAGCATAAGCTTCAACTTAGTGTTTTGCAAAGCATTTTCCATGAAAGCTTAATGACTTTTTATATGAAACTCTGCATTAATACCATTATGAAAAGTGCTTTCTGGTTTTTTCTATGCTCCTTGGAAATTTTGGTTTCGAGTCACATTTATCTTTGGATCACATATGAGTAGCTTTATTTTGCTGTTTGTGTTTATTTTGACTAATACTTTTTTCTTCTAAAAGTTAGACTATTGCTAATCAAAGCATAATGTTTAAAAAGGGTTATTATTGGACTGGCACCACAGTTAAAGGAATGCTTTAGGACAGATGTCTCATACCTGATACTTAAGCTGGAGCCTAGATGTCCATGTTGAGATTTCCTGGGAAAAAAGAGGTTGAGCTGGGCGTTAAAGAGTGTTCAGTAGATTCTATTTAGATTTGTGCTTATATTTTTAGGTGACCGAGTTATCGATGTGGGGTCTGAATGGCGAACTTTCAGCAATGATAAAGCAACAAAAGATCCATCTCGAGTTGGAGACTCTCAGAATCCTCTTCTGAGTGATGGAGATTTGTCTACCATGATTGGCAAGGTAATAAATCCACTCAGCAGGAAACAGAAGTGTGGACTGACCAAAGACCTAGGGGGTTGGGAACTTTGCAAAAGTGTTGGTCTCTGCCCCCGTGAGGAATCTTGACCTGGGAATAAGATTTACCAGTAATACTGTTGTGAATGATTGTTCCCTTATACATTTCTTCCACACAGATCAAAATTTACAGTCTTTATATCTCAGGCCCTTGTTTTCATAAAGCACATTATGCACAAAAATTGAGTATAGAATGATCTTTATGAGTTTTTATTGATATGTTCCTTGAATATTATGAATGTCTTCCTCCACCCCACCCCACATTACCTAAGATGAATCGTAGGTCAGTATAACCTATTCTCTAATATTGGTGAATTTATGACTTACCCAGATGACATATATAAGCTTCACGTTCCTCATCAGTAAAGTGAGAATAAGGGTGCCTCATAGAAGCATTGAGGGTTACATGGGAATGTACCGTACAGTATGTATAACACAGCATGTAGTGTGTGTTCAGTAAGTGGTAGCTGCTGCTATTAGATAAGGCAGGAGTGTAATCTGTCTGGCAACCTGGCTTTTTTTTTTTTTTTCTCTCTCATCTGAATTGGAAGTAGTAGTGGCAGTATTCCAGAGAACTAATCAAGTGATGCTATTTCAGGACTTCATCTATACTACTGCATAAGTTATTAATTGTTTTTTCATGCTCTATAAAATACATATAAAATTTGAAAAACGGTGTAGGCTAGGTTAAAAGTTGATAATATCTTAAGTAGGTGATTTCTTTTTTTTTTTTTTTTTTTTTTTTTTTTTTTTTTGTAAAATTTTTTNTCATTGCCATGTAGTATTCCATGGTATAGATTTCTGCATTTGCTTTAGCCTTATAGGCTGAGTAAAAAGTATACAGAGGACATTTTAAAATCTAAGGCTGCAACTAATGGACACTGTGACTTTTTTAAATGTTTATTTCTTAATAGGAAATACATGACTCATAACACACATGTAAAAAGAACACAATAGATTTTCTCTAACGCAGTTCCTCCCACAACCCCCTTTCCCTGTCAAGAACATGGTAACCACTATCACTAGTTTTCTCCCGTATCCTTTGACAGTTGTTTATGCCTGCATGGCAAAAATTCTCAAGATGCTACATTTGTCATATACAAATTTCTGCATGTATTTGGGAATATTTCTGGACACTGTCCTTTCTCTCTCCTGGTCTAGTCAGTCACATGTCACATCACACTGTGTTAATATCCAGTAGTATTAGGAGAAAGAATATTGCTCTTCTTTCTTAGCATTTTCTTCACTAGTCTTTTCCATTTAAAGGTTAGGATCACTTTGTTTAAAAAAAATTGGTTATTATTTTCAGTGAGGTTTTGGTTAGACTTACTTGCCACTTGACTTAGAAAATAGACTTCTTCCTGATAAATCTTCCTGTCCAGAAACATAGTAGGTCTTTCCATTTCCTTAAGTTGTGTGTGTCCTTCAGAGGATGTCATAAAGGTCTTGAATGTTTAAGTTGATTCTTAGATACTTCCCTTTTTTGTCGTTTTGTATTGGCGGATTTGTTTATCATTGTCTTCTGTTTAGTTATACATGTGAAAGCTATTGATTTCTATTTTGACCTTGCCTCCAATGAATTCTGTTATTTTTAGCAGTTTTACAGTGATTTGAGTGTTCTAGGTGTACAAAAATACTATCTACAAATAGTTTATCGCCTCCTTCTCAAATTAGTACTTTAAAATTTTCTCTTGCCTAATTTTAAAATAATTACACCAGTATAGTTAGTATAATTTTTATCTAATTACATTATGTAATTATAATTACATTATATTGGCTAGTTTTCCTTGTACAGGCCTACCTCCGAGATACTGTGGGTTTGGTTCCAGACCACCACAGAAAGCAAATATTGCAATAAAGAGAGTCAAATGCCTTTTTTTAGTTTCTTGTACATACAAAAATCATACTTATGCTTTACTATAGTCCATATATTAAGTGTGCAGTAGCATTATGTCAAAAAAATGCATGTAACTTAAAAATATTGTATTGCTAATAACCATAACCTGAGCTTTCAGCAAGCTGTAGTCTTTTTGTTGGGTCTTGCCTCTATGTCGATGGTTTCTGAATGGTAGGTGACTGTGGCAAAAAATTTTTTAAATTATTTATTGATTTTGAGAGAAGACACATGTGCACGTGCAGGCAGGGGAGGAGGGTGGGGAGAGAGAGAGTCTCAAGCAGGTTCTGTGCCATCAGCACAGAACCCAGTGTGGGGCTCAATCCCATGATTTTGAGTGAGAGCATGACCTGAGCAGAAATAGAGAGTCAGACACTTAACCAACTGAGCTACCCAGGTACCCTGGAGATTTCTTAAAACGAGACAATAATGAAATTGGCTCCGTCAATTGACTCTTCCTTTTCACAAAAGTGATTTCTCTGTAGCTCACGATGCTGTTTGATAGCGTTTTACCCACAGTAGAAGTTCTCTCAAAATAGGGGGTCAGTCCTCTCAAACCCTGTGGCTGCTTTCTCGACGAAGTTTATGGAAGTCCTAGATGGCATCTTCCAGTAGAAGGCTGTTAGATCTATGTTGAAAATCTGCTGTTTAGTGTAACCACCTTCATGAATTCTCTTAGATGCATCTTCTAAATAACTTGCTGCAGCTTCTACATCAGCACCTGCTGCTTCACCTTGCACTTTCTGTAGTAGAGACCGCTTCTTTCCTTAAGCCTCACGAACCAACCTCTGCTAGCATCCAAATTTCTCCTGCAGCGTCCTCATCTCTCTCTGCCTTCACACAGAGGAAGAAAGGGCTTTCCTCTGGATTAGGCTTTGGCATAAGGGAATGTTGTGGCTGGTTTGATTTTCTCTGCAGATCACTAAAACTTTCTCCCTGTTAGCAGTATGGCTATTGCATTTTCTTATCATTGGAGTAGCACTTTTAATTTTCTTCAAGAACGTCCCCTTTGCTATTTGGCACAAGAGGCCTATCTTTTGGCCTTTTCCAGCTTTTGACTTGCCTTCCTCACTAAGCTTAACATTTGTAGCTTTTGATTTAAAATGAGAAACATAGGACTGTTCCTTTGACTTGAACACAGAGAGGCCATTATAGGGTTATAATTAGTCTGATTTCAGTATTGTTGTGTCTCAGGGAATAGGGAGGCCTGAAGAGAGGGAGAAAGGTGGGGGAACCAGCTGCTCAGTGGAGCAGGGAGAACACACAGATTTATTAAGTTTGCCATCTTAGAAGTGTGCAGTTTGTGGAGTCCCAAAACAATTACGAGAGTAACATCAAAGATCACCGATCACCATAATATAATGAATAAGTTTGAAATATTGCAAGAATGTGACATAGAGATCTGGAGTCAGGACATGCTGTTGGAAAAATGTTGCCAATAGACTTGATCCATGTAGGGTTGCTACAAACCTTCCATTTGTTGACATCAACAACAACAAAAACAAAATACAGTCTCTGCTAGTGCACTGAAGTGAAGCACAGTGAAACAGAATATGCCTTTTTCTCTCCATTAATCATTGCTCTGGCTAGAGCCTGGAAGAGTGATTTTCTAATATGAAGAAGTACCCACCCATTTGTAGTGTTTCGTGAGTCTATCAAAAAGTGGCTTTTGAGTTTTGTTTGCTTGCCTTTATAGCACCTTTGGAGATGGTCCTTTGATTTTTCTCCTTAGGTCTTTAATGTGATAGTTTGTATTATTGGATTGTCTCACAGATGTTCATTGAAACCATCTTCCCGTGGTATTTGTTCTACTAAGGAATAGGGAGGCGGCACAGGGTAGATTTCTCGGGCATATGGAGTCAGATCGTGTAAGTTAGGTTTTCTTAGAAATGTCTGTTCGTTCATTCTTGTAAAACTTTTTTTCCATAAGCTTATAAAACTTTGTTTTATAGGGTACAGGAGCTGCAAGTTTTGATGAATTTGGCAATTCTAAGTACCAAAATCGGAGAACAATGAGTAGTTCTGATCGGGCAATGATGAATGCTTTCAAAGAAATCACTACGATGGCAGACAGAATCAACCTCCCTCGAAATATAGTTGTAAGTTCTTGCCTGTCTCATTAAGCTATTCTGGCCTTGACTTAGCATAATTTAATGAACATATGAAATTTTGATATTGCAACTAATTAAATGGCCTAGAGTTAATTAAACTCCGTTTCTTTGCTTTGAAGGATCGAACAAATAATTTATTCAAGCAAGTGTATGAACAGAAGAGCCTGAAGGGAAGAGCTAATGACGCCATAGCTTCCGCTTGTCTCTATATTGCCTGTAGACAAGAAGGGGTTCCTAGGACATTTAAAGGTAAGTTTTTAGTTGCGGAGATAAAAACATTTTCTATGTTAAAGTAACAGAGTGAAGTCCAGGAGCTTTGACTCTACATAGCTAAGTCATGTCTCCCCAGTTTCCTCAGTAATCCATCTTTGTATCATTTCCAGATGCCTCCTTATTTTGTTCCTGACACAGATCTTAACCATGTTCTTTTCCAGCCGTTTTAGTCATTCTAGTCCATGTAAGTTCCGTGTTCTTTGCTCATGAGATCTTTTGACTAACTGTATCTTGTGGGGTTTGAGGCCTGGCCTCATCAGCCAGAATAGGCCTTTGTTACCTAGTGCACACCCTTGATGCACGGGGAGCCATTTCCGCTCTAGCGCAGGTCTCTACAGGTGAATCGGGCCTCAGAACACATTCTGGAGTTCTGCCATTTGCACTTTCACACGTAAGTTGGAGGCTTTGGGAGAACTCGTATTTTTTATCCAGTTTGCCGTCATGAATATGTGATGGCCTGTTGGCCGAGCTGCTGTGACACTCACGCTGACTGGCCCTGCCACAGTTCATTTTAGCTGGACTTTCATTCATCAGTGAATACTTCACGACGAGGCAGTGGCTTTTATCATCTTCATCTTTTTGTTATTACAACTAGAGCCAAGGCTTTTGGTCTGAAAGTGTTTGGTAGTTTAATATATAGAATAACAGGGTCAGATATTTGATCTCATTTTATTATAATCTGTAATCTCAGGGGTTGCATGTACATATGACATTAGGTAGCTTGAGAAGTACTCTTTAGCTTCGAGTATTTTTTTTTCATTTCCTTGGTAGACATGTACCTAACAACAGATTAATATATAAATATCAGTAAAGTTTGGATTAGTTGAAGAAACTTATTTGAATTGAAACTTCAGAGTTGATATTTTGAAATATCAAGAGCCTACATTTAACTTGTCTCAAAGACTTTTTTAAAGCTAAAGTAAAATTGGTATGTCATATACCAGAAGTATATATACACCATCTACACCATATGAGTTTTGGGCGGATAGTAGTGTACATTTATCCCTTGAGCAACACGAATTTGAACTATGTGTGTCCACTTACACACTGGTTGTTTTTTATATAGTACTATAGTTTCTCTTCTGGTTTTCTTTAGCTTACTTTATTGTAAAAAAGAGTCTATATATTATACATATATGAAATCAGTGATGACTGTTATTGATAAGGCTTCCTGTCAGTAATACCCTATTGGTAGTTAAATTTTGGGGGAATAAAGAGTTCTCTGTGGAGTTGACTGTGCCGGGGGCTGGCACCCCCTACCTGAGTTGTTCAGGGGTCAGCTGTAATTTAACATCTGTAATCACTATGAAGTAATCACTAAAAGTCTAGTTACCGGCCGTCACCAGACAGTTGCGTCCCTTCACTTGTTTCACCCACTCCCTGATTCTTTTCCCTTCTGGTAACTGCCAGTGTGTTCTCTGTCCATGAGGTTTTATTTGTTCATTCTTTGTTTTGGGTTTTTTTGGATTCCACATACAAGGGAAATCATTTGTCATTCTCTGACTTATTTCACTTAGCATAGTACCCCCTAGGTCCATCCATGTTGTTGCAAATGACAAGATTTCGTTCTTTTTTTTATGGCTGAGTAGTATCCATTGTATTTATATTCCACCTCTTCTTGCATGCGTCTCTCCATTGATGGACATTTAGAGTGTTTCTGTTTCTTGCCTGTGGTAAAGAATGCTGCATTGAACACAGGTGTGCGTATATCTTTTTGAATCAGTGTCTTAGTGGTCTTTGTATGAACACCCAGAAGTGCAATAGCTGGATCATAGGTATTTCTGTACTTAGTGTTTTGAGGAGTTCCATATTTCTTTCCTTAGTGGCTGCACCAATTTACATTCCCACCAACAGTGCATGAGGGTTTCCTTTCCCCACATCTTCTCCCCTCTCCAGGACTTGCTGTTTCTTGTCTTTTTGATCATAGCCATTCTGACCAGTGTGTGGCAATATCTCATTGTGGTGTGGATTTGCATTTACCTGTGATTAGCGATGAGGAGCATCTTTTCAGATGCCTGCTGGCCATCTGTATGTTGTCTTTAATGCTTATTCTGATCCTCTGCCCATTTTTTATTCAGGCCGTTGAAGGCATAATTGCATTTTTGCAGTTGGAATATATTTTATAATCAGAAATGATGTATTTTGTAATGAACTGTATGACTCACATGGATTTAAAACTTTTTTTTTTTCCAGAAATATGTGCCGTGTCACGAATTTCTAAGAAAGAAATTGGTCGATGTTTTAAACTTATTTTGAAAGCTCTAGAAACCAGTGTGGATTTGATTACAACTGGGGACTTCATGTCCAGGTTTTGTTCCAACCTCTGTCTTCCTAAACAAGTGCAGATGGCGGCCACGCATATAGCCCGCAAAGCTGTGGAACTGGACTTGGTTCCCGGAAGGAGCCCAATTTCGGTGGCGGCTGCAGCCATTTACATGGCCTCCCAGGCGTCGGCCGAGAAGAGGACCCAGAAAGGTAGGACTCTTCCTCAGGAAGGGCAGTGATGAAATGGGGAAGTTGTAGTATGTGGTTGTATGTCCACCTGAAGTACGAAGCAGGTAAATGTCCCAACCCACATTTAAAGAGGTAGTTTCTTAGAATCAAAACTGACAAGCAAAATGCTACATTTTCTTAAGTGGCTCCTAAACCAGAATGTTCGTGGAGGCGTAATTCTGTATGGACACGCTTTTTTCCCATCCGCTTTAAGTATTTTAGTTTGTACATTTTTCATTTCTAGTTGTTTTTGTCCCACCTAAACATTATGTTGAATAGTTCTTTTTTCCCCCCTCGAAACTTAGCCAAAATGTTTTTTGTATCTTGAGAGGTGGGGACCATGCCGTTTCCTGCTGTCGGGCGTGGGCCCTGCACATGGGCACTTCGTACTGACTGGCAGCTGTAATATTTCCTCTCTGCCTCTTCTCTTCTTCCTTTCATACGTTATCCACTTTCTTAGTCAAGATCCTGGCAGAAGTAGTTGAACCTGCTACAGCCAGTTTTGAGTTTACTGTCTTAGGGGAACTTTCCAACAGAAGTACTAAGTGAATTTCTTTACAGACATGTGTTCGTTAGTTACTTTTGGGGTCCAAGAAAAAGGAACGGTGAGTTCAGAATTTAAAAGGTAGTGGAATTACTTGCTGACATGACTCTTATACCCTGTTCAGAACAGCCTTTCCCCTCTGCTTAGGCCGTATGTTTCTATATTAATAAAAGTAATGAATTACATAGAATGATTAGAAAGAGCCAACCATTAGTTATTTAAATGTGCCATTATCTGTTCCCTTTGGCCTCCATATTATTTTAAGGAAATTTTGAGTCTTCTGTTAAAATTGAGAAGTTAAAGCTAAGCAGGTTGTCCTTACCATTATTTCTACCTGTAAAGTTTGGTCTAATGAGCACAGAAATGTTTATCTTGGCACTTTCTGCTGCTTGTGTTTTACGTGAAGTTTTTTGTTGTTAAGGCCCCTTTCTTCCCTTCCCAGCAGCCAGTTGACATTCACTGGTATCTGTGTGTAGAGGATAAGAAACTGACAGTTAGCTCCTTGCACAGTGATGGCCGCCGTCCACACGGGAAAGTCATAAAACCTTATGATTTGAACTGAGAATAGGTTACGGTAAAATGAGTTTAGTGTTCTAAAGCCTGTGTTTTAAAAATCCATTTTGTTTAAGTATTTATAACCAAACAGTTGTCAAGTGGCAATCCTTTGGGACCTCTTTTAATCAAAAGGAAAAAAGGTGACACTTAATGACTTTAAGGGTAAAAGTGGATCTACTGTAAACTAGCAATCCTCATGAGCGCCCTGTGCCCACTGTGCTGCTCATCAGAATGAAAGCACCACGTTATGCCAGAACGAACCGCTGTATTAAGTAGCTGTTGAATATCTGAGGCTGTGGAACAGTATTTCTAGTATGATTCCCTTTCAGTTTGAACCTTTTTAACAGAAGAACCTTTTAAGGAAAGAACCTCTTAACAGAGTTAACCATAAGTTAATTAACTAGAAGCAGAAGACATGATAAAGTGAGTTTCTTCACAAGAATGTGTTCATGGGTTACTTCCAGGATCCTCAGAGAGACTTCTGTGAAGAAACATCCGTTCTAGATACTATGGCCAGTATTGTAGTTACCACTCATGATGCTGTGCCCTGGCCACTGTTCGGATGTTTTACATGTCGTAAATCCTTTCATACTACTGTGACAGCCCTTTGAGGGAGTAAGGGCTACTGCCATTATTATTGTTACTACCTGTAGCCATCCTTCCTGCCTCTTGGTAGGTATTTCCATTGTCAGGCTTTAAAAATAAACATTTCTGGTTTTGTTTTCTCACTGTGGATTTTATACTACCGTATCTCACACGCTGGAATGCAGGTAGTAGAAGGGAGATCTGATGGATGTTATACTTCTTAATATTTTGATTTTTGTCTTTTAGAAATTGGAGACATTGCTGGTGTTGCTGATGTTACAATCAGACAGTCCTACAGGCTGATCTATCCTCGAGCTCCAGATCTGTTTCCTACAGACTTCAAATTTGACACCCCTGTGGACAAACTACCACAGCTGTAAATCAAGGCAGCTGTCAAACTCCTGTGAACACTGAACTTGGCCTGTCGTACATAGCCTGTACCAAGTGCTGGATTGAGCCTTTCTTTAATAAGGAAAAACAAAAGACATGGTACGCATTCCAGAGCTAGATATGAATTGCTTGGCATTCTGTATGTATATACCAGTGAAACATATTTAATGATTTAAATTTCTTATTGGATTTGCTTTCTTTTGTAGCAACCTAGGAAACTGTATTTTGGAAGATATTTGAAATTATGTAATTCTTGAATAAAACGTTTTTCAAAACTAAAGTTTTTGTTATAATTACATGTTCTATGTAATATATGATATAATTACAAATAATGCAGATCATTGCAGCTAATAAAGCTGATAGAGGTCCTTGTTTTGTTTTTTCCCATTTCTATATTTAGGAGTTTTTAAAAATTATAACAAAATCAGAGGTTTGGGGAACCACTTTGGACACTGAGAACATCAGAGAGGGGTGGGGGGGGAGTGGTGTGTGTGTGTGTGTGTGATAATTTATTGACTATACATATAGAAAAGCAAGATGTGATGAACTGGACCTTGAAAGGCACTGGCTCGAGAGCTAGAAAAATGTTTTTGCATTTTTCTTAATGAGTTTATGGAGCAGAGATGATGTTGGTAAATAAACCAACAGATTACAATTTCTGGATGTTAACATTTTATAATTATTATTTTTATTTACTGATATATTTACGGGGTAAAGAATATTTATTTAAAATGGAGATTATCGGGTCTCAATGTCCAAGAATTTTTTCTAGTAAGCATGGGCCCCTGTAGGTGATCGGGATGTGGAAGTGTTTTGCTCTTAGAGGAGCATAGGTTGAAGGTCTAGACTGGTAGGCCTTGTAAGCAAAGGCCCACACGATTTTGCCCTATTACCGATCACTTTGTAGGGGGGCTTGAATCCATGCCGGATACCGCTGCAAACACTGCCTCAGAGCAGGCGTACGGTTCTGACACATCTGTAGAGTCAGCGCTGGGTTAGAAGTACGTCTCCCAGTGCGGCCTGGTAGGCGGGTTCCGACTCTAGTCTACAAAGGGACTTTCCTCTCCAGAAGATCAGACCTCCTCTCTCATTTCTATTGACCATGGAATGGGGACAGCTGCCAGACCAGGAAGACCAATGCTATTTCTCCCTTGCACAAAATCTGGGATACGCAAACGCCACTACTCAAAGCCGAGGGAGAGCACCAGGGAAACACAAGAACACAATAACCAAATACAGGGGTGCAAGGCTGGTGAGGACTCCAGGCAGAACCCATCCATCCAGAACGGAACTCGGGACAAGGCGTCTTAGCTCAGCCAGGGTCTCCCTCGTGGGCACCCCCATCTTCAGTCCCCAGCACCACACGGCTCCATCTTGCCAAGTACTGACTGAGCATGGGTCTGGCCCTCGGTTCTACCCCAGTTTCTAGTGACTGACCGCGAAACTTCCCATCCACTGAAGACTTTTCTCTGCAAGCTGCAACCAGTTAACTAGATCTTAAAATATTTTTGCTATTATCAAAAGTCAGTACATGCTCATTATAGAACATTTGGAATGTTCTATAATGTGCAATGATAGCACCCAGAAGCCACTTAGAAGTGAGCACCAGTATTTTGGTATTTTTTTCTTCCCAGTTGTTTTGCTATGTTGTATTTTTAAAATCTAGTTGGCAGTTCAGATATAGTAATAGGATTAGTATTTTCATTTTACTGGCTACAAAAATGTATTTGATAACTAGAAAAATGGAGATAAGCATAAAAAGGATAAAAAACAGCCCCTGCCACTCAGCTATGTCAATATTTTGGTCTATATTTTGTGTTCTATACATTGAAAAAGCTTGGATCAGTAGAAGTGATTTTAAAGATAAATGTAGGGCAGAAGGTATACTTAGGGAATATAATTTATATTCTGGTGTCTCTGAAAATTCTAGTTTTAAAAAATGCTCCCTATGCCACCCAGGTGGTTTGATCAGTTTAATTCAACTGAAGATATTGAAAGCAGCACCTCGTCAAGAGCTAAAGTAGCAAGGTCACTTGCTCTGTTCTTGTACCCCTGGTCTCAGAGCATGCACAGCGTGTCCTTGATAGGGACAGCTGTGTTTGGAAGCGATGCACTGGTAATGACCCTGTTGAGTCATTTCATCTGACCACTAGAACATTTTCACTTAGGGAAGGGGGACAATCCACAGCAATGCCACTTTTTGGGCTCTGGCCCTTACAGCGTTCTCTGCATCTCAGTAGGACTTACTCCTTATTTGTCCATCTGCTTCAAGGCTGTTATACCTACAGGTTTATGGCTGGCTGATTACTAAAATCCACTCAGGATGTGGGGCGTTCAATCGCAACTACTTGATTGCTACATATGGCAAAATTAGTAATACTTAGAAACTGAAAAAATTATGGCCAGTTCTTTCTAACCAGCGAAAGGGATCTGACACATATATTATAAACTAGGAATTGTACGTGGTTTTTACTTCTCTCTTGAGGTGTGAAAAACTATCCATACACAGCGCAAAACCCACCTTGTCAAGAGCTGATCACACAAAGAAGTTGAAGCCTGCTTCTTCTGTGTGGGCCTGGTTTTTAGCAAGTTATGAATATTCGCCTCGCAAGGCAATTTCTGTGAAAATAAAGTGGGTCCATCTTGTTAATGCTGTCATCTTTAAGTAGTTGGAACCTTGGTTAAGGTGGTCCATTCCATCCCAGTATTTAAAACAAGGACTCACTCCAGTCCACTTTGAGAATCTCTGCTATGACTCCAAGTTCAAGGATTTGATCATAAGTTCCGTGGAATCTAGGGGGCCTGGGTGGCTCAGTTGGTTAAGCGTCCTGATTTTGGCTCAGGTCATGATTTCATGCTTCCCAGAATCGAGCCTTGTTTCTTGAGCCTTGGGATTCTCTCTCTCCCTCTCTCTGTGCCCCTCCCCATGCTCTGACTCTCAAAATAAATGAACATAAAAAAAAGTTTCATGGAAATCTGAGTCTGAGCACTCTGGTCCAATCTCCTCATTTTGTAGGTTAGAGAAGGCTGGAGGAACCAAGAGATCTGTCCAAGTTTACTTATTAGGAGAGAGGATGCACTCAGGTCCCTTGATCATCCAGTGCTGGTTTCTATTAAACTGCCATTGAGGCTTATTTCACAGGAAGATGCTATAGGATGGACTTTAGTTGTAACTTTCAAATACAATTCTGTTCAATTACGAAATTAACAAAATTATTCAATGCAATATTTGTATCTGGCTTTTTGGGGAAAGCTCTTCAGAGTGGGTTTCTGAATGGTTTTTAAATCAGCTCAGGTGGCAAGGAGTTAATAACTAGAGATCACTCTGTAGTTCTTCCTCCAAACTAAATGCTTCTTAAACTAGATGCCTCTTGGTAGTAAGCCTTTGTGTTCAAACCAACAAATGTACTTTACCCATGGTTGTCTTTGGTTTCTGAGCTAATTTAATATCACAGGTGCAAGATTTACTTTAATTATCAAGATGAACAGCTGAGGGGGTCAGCCTATTACCCATCTGGTCCTAATCCAGCCAGGAGGCCTCTCTCTGCCCCATGCCAATATTTCCAATTGTCAGTGGCCCTGACTTTTCCTGTTGCTGGAGTTTTAATCTCATCTGCCAATTGTGGAGCTACTGACAGATTCCCCGGTCCCCTAAACACCTCCTCACTCGCCCCCTCCCGGATATTTGCACACTCTTTTCATCAGGATCTCAAGACTTCGAGGTGTCACTACAAAAGTACCATTCAGCTGATCTCTAGGCCACAGAGACCCAGTGTTTGGCACAGGCATCAACTTCCATTCATAACCTTCACTGGCATTTCCCTAGCCAAGGGGACTTTGAACCGCCCTCCCGGGAGACTGAAATTCGTGCTGAGTGAAAGAGGAAGGGAGGGGGTGCGACTGGGTGGCCCGGTCGGTTGACATCCAACTTCAGCTCAAGTCATGATCTCACGGTTCGTGGGTTCGAGTCCCATGTTAGGCCTCTGTGCTGACAGCTCAGAGCCTGGAACCTGTTTAGGATTCTGTGTCTCCCTCTCTCTCTGCCCCTCCCCCACTTGCACTGTTTCTCTCTCTCAAAAATAAACAAACATTAAAAAAAAGAGAGAGATTGAGAGAGAAGAGGGAAGAAGTGACCACAGATCTTTTCCTCTGCACATTATCAGAACAAATCTCAAGCCCTCTCTGTGATCTGAAACAGCCTACGGCTGGCACAGCCACTGTTGGAAATGATCAAGGTTTTCAGACATCTGAGAAAGGAGGAATGTGACTGGTAGGCAAGGTACTTAACAAGAGGAAGGAAAGGCATTTTGTTGCATTTAAGACTCTGCCAAGAGATATTTTGTTTCAAACTGACACAGGTGACAAAACCACAGAAGAACTGGGCCCAGTGCCTTTAGCAATATTGGAAAGGCTCTTTGTTCTACATTGTTCCAAAAGGCGGGACTAGGAGGGAAAAGTCACATGCAGCTCTCAGATGAAGACATGTCAGTCACGTTGAATACTTCACTGATGGTATTAAACAGAGACTTGGTTGCTCTGTCGGAGATTTCTCTGGCCTGTTCTTGCTTCCTCTGTGGTTCCTTCTAGCTCTATGGTTATGAGACACCAGGAAATGGAAGGATGAACCCAGAACTTCAGCCCCTCCCACACTGTGGTGGCAAAGAAATCTCACCTGCTATGCGATCGGCTTCTCTCACTGGCCTAATCTGTTAACGTGAGGGTGATCTTCACACCCTGGAGCCGCTCTGAGGTCTTCCAGAGAAGCCGCAGGCCTACGTGGCTTGATGTCCCTGCTCCCAGAGAACCACAAAAATGCCTTTTAAAACCATTACCAGGGCAGATGGGTGGCTCAGCCTGTCCAGCATCCAACTCTTGTTTTCAGCTCGGGTCATAATCTCATGGTTCACGAGTTCGAGTCTCTGTCAGGCTCTGCACTGACAGCGTGGAGCCTGTTTAAGATTCTCTCTCTCTCTCTCTCTCTCTCTCTCTCTCTCGGCCTCTCCCCTGTTTGCTCTCTCTCAAAATAAATAAATAAACATGAAAATAAAGCTACTAAAAATAATAATAAAATAAAACTGTTACTGAATACCCACCATGTCTGATTGTAGATAGAAGACAGTAATGATAAACTTAAGGTCACAGCTAAACTGTGGTGTTGGGGCCAGAGCCCAGGCCCCTGTTGTGCTCGAACGAGGTCCCCCACCCCACCCTCCTGCTTCTGTTCTGGTCATTTTACGTGTTAAAGTCACACTGAAGACGATGTTTGAAAGGGAAGCTTACAAATGAATGAGCAACTATATAAGTCCTTCATTTAACAGATGAGGCCCCTGGGGTGAAATGCTCACATGTCACGAGCAAAAACAATGTGTCTGAGGTCACACGACTAGCAGGCGGCAAAATGGTGGCTCATCCCGGTCCCCTTGCCCCCTCCATGGGCTGGTTTTGAAAACTCTTCCAAGTCTCAAGGGACAGCAAGCTTGTGGACATTCTCTAGATTAGGAAGGAATAAATTTAAGAAGAGATGATGCTTTGGTGGGGGGGGGGTGCAGAGGGACACCTTTGTTCTGTTGGAGCCCAAGTTCCTTTGGACAAAGTAGCAATTATTTTTTTTTTTATACTTTTGATAGCATAAACCTTAACTGTGAAGGAAGTTCTTTGAATCTTAAGTTTCCCTTTGAAATCGGCTGTTCACAGAAATAGAACAAACACTCCTAAAATTTGTATGGAACCACAAAGGCTCAGAATAACTGAAGCAATCTTAAGACAGAAGAACAAAGTTGAAGGTATCATCCCCCGTGATTTCAAGCTATACTAAAAAGCTATAGTAAACAAGACATTATGGTTTTGACATAAAAACAGACACAAAGGTCAATAAAACAGAATAGAAAGCCCAGAAATAAATACACAGCATATGCGTCACTTAATTTATGACAAAGGGTCAGGAATACACAATGGGGAAAGGAAGTCTCTTCAGTACATGGTGTTGGGAGAACTGGACAGTCACAGGCAAAAGTGAAGCTAGAGTCCTGTCTGAAGAAAACATAGGTTGTAATATCCTTGACATTGGTCTTCACAATGGTTTTTCGGATTTGATGCCAAAAGCAAAGGCAACAAAAGCAAAAATAGACAAGGGGAACTACATCAAACTAAAAAGCTCCAAATAGCAAAGGAAACTCATCAACAAAAAAGGCAATCTACTAAATGGAAGAAATAATTTGCAAACCATGTATCTGATAAGGCATTAATATCTAAAATACTAATAAAGAGCTCAACAACTCAAAAGGAAAAAACTTAAATAATTCAGTTTAAAAATGGGTGGGGGCACCTGGGTGGTTCAGTCAGTTGAGTATCTGACTCTTGATTTTGGCTCAGGTCATGACCTCAGGGTATGAGATGAGTTGGGCTCCATGCTGAGTGTGGAGCCTGCTTGAGATTCTCTCCCTCTCTCTCTCCCCCTCTGCTTCTGCCCCTCTCTCCCACATTTTATCTTTCTAAGAAGATAAATAATCAGGGCGCCTGGGTGGCTCAGTCAGTTAAGTGTCCAACTTCGACTCAGGTCATCAGGTCATAATCTCACAGTTTGGGAGTTTGAGCCCTGTGTCAGGCTCTGAGCTGTCAGCACAGCCTGCTTCGGATTCTGTGTCTCCCTTTCTCTCTCTCTCCCCCCCTCCCCCCCCGTTTGTGCTCTGTCTCTCAAAAATAAAAATAAAAACATTAAAAAGATAAATAATCAATAAGTGGACAGAAGACCTAAATAGACATTTTTCTAAAAAAGATAAACAGACGGCCACCAGACACATGAAAAGATGCTCAATATCACTCCTCAGCAGGGAAATGCACAACAAAACGAGTGACCTCATACCTGTCAGAACAGTGACTACGGAAAAGGACAGGAACCAGCGTCGGCGAGGGCATGGAAGGAAGAGAACCCTCATGCGGAGTCGGTGCAGCCATTACTGAAAACAGTATGGAGGTTCCTCAAAAAATTAAAAATAGGACTACCGTACAATCCAGCAATTCCACTGCTGGGTATTTATCTGAAGAAAACAAAAACACTAACTTGAAAAAAATACCTGCACTCCATTTCAGCACTATTTATGATAGCCAATCTGAAGAAACTTCAGCTGTTTAATGCATCAATGGATGCATTAAAGAAAAAAATACATACAATGGAAAACACACACACACACACACACACACAGAGGAATATTATTCAGTCATAAAAAGAAGGAAATCTTGCCATTTGTGATAACATGGATGGACCTTGAGAGCATTATGCTAAGTGAAATAAGGGAAAGACAGATGCCATATGATCTCAATTATATGAGGAATCTGGAAAACAAAACAACAAACTCAGAGATAAGACAGATGGGGGGTTGCAGGGGTGGGAGTGAGGGGTGGGTGAAATGGGTGAAGGTGGTCAAAAGGGACAGACTTGTAGTTATAAAATAAGTCATGGGGACATGGTGGATATAGTTAATACTACTGAACCGCATATTTGAAAGCTGCCAAGAGAAAAGGTTTTTGTAACTAATAATGGTGACAGATGTTAATCAGACTTACTGTGGCGATCATTTTCCAATATATACCATGTTGAATCATTATATTGTACACCTGAAACAAATACAACATGTCAATTATACCTCAAAAAAGAGAGAAAAAATTGGCTGAATATAACAAAAAGTGTTGGTTTGTTTTAGGGGAGATTATAAATTTATGACTAAAACTTTATTTTTAGGTCAAATGGTAAAACACCAAACTGTTTAGATTTCTTTTCCCATTCTATGTAAGTTTCTAGAACAGAGGAAGTAGACTTTAGTTAAAAGAGAAAGTTCAGGGAAGCCTGCCTGGCTCAGTCAGAAGAGCATGTGACTCTTGACCTCAGGGCTGTGAGTTTGAGCCCCATTTTGATTGTAGAGATTATATAAATAAATAAACAAACAAACAAATGAAAAAAGAAAGAGTTCAAACTCTTCCTATAAATATGGCTCTGAAAATATTTCAGAAGGAAAAATGAGCTGGTTTGGTAAAAGCCCACCTTGTATTTTGTCTGAGTGATCTGAAATAAAGGTGGAATCGATTCTTTTCTTTTGATTGCTTTTAGCTTCAAACTGAAGAAACAGTTCAGAATTCTAAAAACAAAACCAAACAAAAAACTTGTGGCAGGGGACCGGGGGACATAAAGGCAACTTTTAGAATGATTTAAGCAAGTCTAAATCAATCTGTAGAATATAGTGTAATTATTAAAATGTATACATTTAGGGGGCACCTTGTTGGCTCAGTCGGTTGAGTGTCTGATTCTTGGTTTCACCTGAGATCATGATCTCACGGTTTGTGGGTTTGAGCCCTGCATTCGGTTCTGTGCTGACTGTGCAGAGCTTTCTTAGGATTCTATCTCCTTCTCTCTCTCTCCCAAAAATAAATAAATAAACATTGAAAAAACATGTAAATTTAATTACTGAGAAAATATTTCAAGTAATATTCTGAAGATAACAGAATGAAAATGTATAGCCCAGATGATGGGTTTGTAGGTCAGTGGAGAAGCAGCATGTTAGAGGAATAGACATCAAACCAAGGAAGAACTCACCAAATCTCTTGGAACCAAATTTTCTCATTTGTAAGATGGAGTTCCCTAATACTTTATGGCAACTCGTGTGGATTAGCTTGTCCAACATTCAACCTCCTTCTAGAATGCTTTCTTGAACAGAAGACTAGAAGCAAAAAATGCACTGCTCCCCCACCCCCCCAAAAAAATCCCCAAATCTCAGATTTATTTGAAGCTAAGATTTTAGATACAAATTAAATTCTGACCAATCAGATGCACCCACATGATACCTGAATTCAAAAAGGAGTCAAGTGGGGGAAGACACGTGACATCCATTTTGTTGGTATATGTTGTGTAGCAAAAGCAGCTACCAGATTCTCCAACAACTGCTAGATTGTGGCACGAGCAACTACTCCTTGGTCCAGCACCGGGGCTGTGGCTGTTAGTCCCTAGTTCAGTCTGGCATCGGCTTCCTTTGTCCTCCCAACGATCTCTAGCCGTCTAATAGCTGGAGCTAAGTCCTCTCTGAAGGGAGTTCTGTTTCCTGCACGTCCTAAGAAGTTGTGGGGGCAAGGCCGTTCAAGAGTGCTACAGTCATGAACGTTCCAGAGAAGCTTACTGAACAGGGACTATCGCTAATTCCCGTTTACAGATGAGAACAACTGAGGTACAGAGAGTAACCTGCCCAGGACATACACTGTGATTCATTACTCTATACTGTTCCCCAACTAGATGATTCCAATGAGTGGTTTCAAATCCAAAGTTCTAACTCTAAATTTTCGGGATCTTGGCATTGAACAGTGATGTAAAATGATCAATCAGTGACTGGAGGAAATGTCATTCTTAGGTCCTAACATTCCCAGAAACAATTTCGGATGATTTCAGACATGAGATGGCTTCACCGTGATACCAGCAGGTGGTGGTCTTGGGCACCATGAGCTTTTCTTTTCAGGGGCTGTGTGGCAGTGAGGCCCAGCACATAGCGTAGCCAGCTTGGAGCCTGGAGCCTGTTTCAGATTCTGTATTTCCCTCTCTCTGTTACCTTTCCTGACTCACGCTCTCTCTCTCTCTCTCCCTCTCTCTCTCTCAGAAATAAATAATTTAAAAGAATGTAACACATACTCAAAGGATCTGATTGTTCAATAAACATTGGCAGGGGGGAGGAACAATTATAAAGCTGAAATGAAGTGTAAACTGCCAGTCTGTCAACCACCAGAGCTCCCTTCTTCTCCCTTTCTACCAAACAAAAAGGATTAACGTTCATCCTCTTTTTATTCATCTGTGAACACAGACCTAAACATAAGACGGGAAACCATCAAAATCCTAGCGGAGAAAGCAGGCAAAAACCTCCTTGACCTCGGCCGCAGCAACTTCTTACTCAGCACATCTCCAGACGCAAGGGAAATCAAAGCAAAAATGAACTACTGGGACCTCATCAAAATAAAAAGCTTCTGCACAGTGAGGAAACAATCAGCAAAACTAAAAGGCAACTGGCGGAATGGAGAAGAGATTTATAAACGACACATCAGATAAGGGGTTAGTATTCAAAATCTATAAAGAACTTATCAAACTCAACACCCAAAAAACAAATAATCTAGCGAAGAAATGGGCAAAAGACATGATTAAACACTCCTCCAAAGAAGACATCCAGATGGCTAACAGACATATGAAAAAATGCTCAGTATCACTCATCATCAGGAAAATACCAATCAAAACCACACTGAGATACCACCTCACACCCGTGAGAACACGGGTTAGTTACACGGGTTAACACACCCATGAGAGGCTAACATCAACAACTCAGGCAACAACAGATGTTTGCAAGGATGAGGAGAAAAGGGACCCTTTGCACTGCTGATGGGGATGCAAACTGGTGCAGCCCCTCTGGAAAACAGTGTGAGGAGTCCTCAAAAAATTAAAAAAAGAACTACCCTACAACCCAGCAATTGCACTACTAGGTATTTATCCAAGGGATACAGGTGTGCTGTTTCCAAGGGGCACATGTACCCCAATATTTATAGCAGCGCTATCAACAATAGCCAAAGTATGGAAAGACCCCAAATGTCCCTCGATGGATGAATGGATAAAAAAGATGTGGTATATATAAATGCATTGAGTATTACTCAGCGATCAAAAAGAATGAAATCTTGACACTTGCAACTATGTGGATGGAACTAGAGTGTATTATGCTAAGTGGAAAATTAGAGAGAGACAAATATCATATGACTTCACTTATATGAGGAATTTAAGATACAAAACAGATGAACATAAGGGAAAGGAAGCGAAAATAATATAAAAACAGGGAGGGGGACAAAACATAAGAAACTCTTAAATATAGAGAATAAACCGAGGGTTGCTGGAGAGTTGTGGGAGGGGGGATGGGCTACATGGGTGAGGGGCATTAAGGGGGGACACTTGTTGGGATGAGCACTGGGTGTTACACATAGGGGATGAATCACTGGAATCTACTCCTGAAGTCATTGTTGCATTATATGCTAACTTGGATGTAAATTAAAAAGTAAAAAATTACAAAAAAAAATTAAAATGGAGGTTATTACTTAATGAAGGCTATATTAGCAATTATTGAACACCTACTGTGTCAGCCACAGTGCTGTGCACTTGGCATCTAAACTGAGTAAATGTTGCATGTGGAGAAAAGAGATCTGTGCAATAAAATCTGAAGAATCTTTGCAGGTTATGGTGGGGGCACAAATGAGGATCTGATTAGTTCTATTTTGGGAAAGATGATCAGAAAACGATTAATGTTTTCCTTTAGTAGAAACTGGAAGATGATGAGCATTTAAGGTCATTGGGTATAGTCGCATCTCTGAGAGAAGATGAACATCATGAGCTCCGGAGGTCCCAAGCTGCATGGATCCTGTGGGAATGACAAGCATTTTGGCAGCGGCTCCTTCCGAGCCACATGTAAACACATTCCAATCACTTCTGTGTCCTAATCTCCTCAATCCCTGGCATTTCTTGCCCTTCATAGCCAAACTTCTTAAAAGATCCCCTCCCATTCTCCTCATAAGATGCTGCAAGCTAATTTCATCCCTGGAAAAACCAGAACAATTCTCATCATGGTCTCGATAATATCTGTGTTGCTAAAGCAGGTGGAAACATCTTAGACCTCAACCGATTCTTATTTGATATTAACCTTCTCCTCTTTGAAGCCCTCTTTCCCTAGGCTTCTACGACAGCACTTTCATCTTTTCATTGCCTTCCTATCTCTGGCAACTAACTACTTTCAAGTCCGTGTGGAGTGTTCCTCTTCTACTCATGCCTTTTGTCCTACTCCGCCTTGGACGGTATCTACTGTTATCTGCTCACCTTTGGATGATACCATCCACTCCTGTGCCTTCAGCTACCATCCAGTGACCCTCATATCTCTGGCCCTATTCTCCTTCTGTACTCTGGACATAGACATCTCAGCATGGATCACTATGAAACTGATTACAGAATACATACATATGTATTCTGTTTTATTTTATCTGAGGCATTAACATAATTTCCAGTTCAAAACAGTCATGTCCACTCTGATTCAGACTGCTCTTGCTTTCACAGGCCTCACCTCAAAGGGCTGCAAGATGGAGTGTCATCCTTGAATGACAACTTTTATTTATTTATTGGAGAGAGCAGGAGAGAGTGAGAGGTAGTGCATGGGTAGGAGGGAGAGGGAGAAGGAGAAAGAGAAGGGAGAAGGGAGGGGGAGAGGGGAGAGGGAGAGAGAGAGAGAGAGAGAGAGAGAGAGAGAGATTGAGAGAGAGAGAATTTTAAGCAGGCTCCACTCTGTCAGTGCAGAGCTGGACACAGGACTTGATCCCACAACAATGAGATCATGACCTGAGCTTAAATCAAGAGTTGGACACTCAACTGACTGAGCCACCCAGGTGCCCCAATAAATGACAACTTTTAAAAGGGTATGACTGAATATTCTTATTTTAGGGGTAATAACATAACAGCATTTTTCACCTTAAATAATCAAAGCAACATTAAATAATTTTGAAATATACACTTTACGATAGCACCAAACTCAAATACCTTCACTAAACTAAGAAATGCCTGACAACTCTATCCCTCAATCCCCCCTTAACTTACTTGGATTTTTCCCAGGTCAGATTTAAACCTAATTTTTTTTTCTTTTTTTTAAATATGATATTGCAAATATTTAACAGCCTTAAATTTTTTTTTAACATTTATTCATTTTTGAGAGAGACAGAGCGCAAGTGGGGAGGGGCAGAGAGAGAGACACACACACACAGAATCCGAAGCAGGCTCCCTGCTCCGAGCTGCAGCACAGAGCCCGATGCGGGGCTTCAACCCAAGATCCATGAGATCATGACTTGAGCTGAAGTCAGACGCTTAACTGACTGAGCCACCCAGGCGCCCCAAAACCTATTTGTTTTTCATTATCATAATTTAATAGCAAGCAGTATATAATAACAACTAAATACTGTATAAAAGGATTCTATTTTAGTTGATCTAAAATCACCTCCTTTTTTTTTTTTCCCCAATTCCACATTTACCTCATTCATTCCACAAACAGTGTATACACCAACCAATAGTATCTGGAAGTATCTGGGGATATAGTGTTGAACAAGGGGTGCCTGTGCTCTCATTCTAGATGGAGAAACAAATACAGAAATAAGTGAGAAAAAAATTGGATCACCCTAAGGACAAAGCAAATATGACAGTGACTGCATATAGAGTTACTTTTAAATAGGTAATAGGAAAAAGGACTCTTTGAGATGTCCTTAAAAGTCTTTTATTAGGAAAACTTTCAAACTTATAAAACAGAGAGAATATTGTAATGTCTTTCTTCTGCTTCTCATGTATCCATCACCTACCTTTGCCAATTAGTAACATTGCTCAATACTTGTTTTATCTACTCTCTTGTTTTTCTTTTTTTGCTAAGGTGTTTTTAAAGCAAATTACAGAAATCTTATCATTTTATCCATAAAGAGTTCAGTACCTATTGATAGGGAATTTCATAAAAACACATAACCTTGGGGTGCCTTGCTGGCTCAGTTGGTGAAGTGTGAGATTCTTGATCTTGGGGTCATGAGTCCGAGTCTCACATTGGGGGTAGAGTTTACTTAAACACCCCCAAACCCACACATAACCACAAAATTAAAACACCCAATTACCATGTGATATGAAGTCCATACTCATGGTTTCTCATTTGGTCTCAAAATTATCATTTTTTTCCTCCAAATTAGGAGAAGTTCATACATTGTTGCTAAGACCCATTATTTCAACAGGAGTTGCAAAAAGCCAATATTCCAATTCTGAATTTGTTTCATTTATTAGCTATGATTCTTCCATACAAAAAAAAGAACTCTCCCCTTATTAACTGTTGGTTACCCTGAAATATAGAATGGTACAGGAAAGACAAGAATGGATGCTTGAGTCTTTTATTTTTAATTTTCAGAGTAATAAATTAGAGTCCTTATCAATCTGAAGAGGTGACATGTAAGCTGAAACCTGAATGTCAAAATATAGGCATGCCAGAATTAGGAGAAATAGCATTTCAGGAACAGAGAAGTTAGTGAAAAGGCCCTAAGGTAGAAAAGATCTTAGTATGTTTATAGGCTAGAAAGGAAGTCATTTTGGCACCAGGGGAGTGACAGGGCCAACATTAAATGAGGTAGGATTGAGTTTGGACCACATCATGCCTTGTGAGCCAGGGTAAAGGGTTGACATTTTATAATGAAAGAATTGAGAAACCAGTGGAGGGTTTGCATGTTTAAAAGAGAACTCTGTCTGCTGTAAGGGGGCAGCAGGCTTCAGGTAGGCAAAAGTGAGAGCTGGGAGACAAGATGCTAAAAAGAAGCCAACGGGCAAGAGGGTAACAGCTTGCACCAGAGTGATAACAGAGCAAAGGTGGGAAGGGGGAGTGAACACTGTGTTCCTTAACCATCTTAAATTTGATCTGTCTCCAGGCCATCCATGTGTAAATGTGGAAAGGCCACACAAGCAATTGGTTATGTCCCCAAGTTTCCTGGAGGAGTTAGGACTGGACATATGATTTCAGAGTTAGGGACATATGAATTGTATTTAGAGTCCTGGGGCTAGAGAACTGTATCAACAAAAAAGGGAAGGATCTTAGAACAGAGCCCAGGGGGTACATGAGCATCTAGGAACCAGAAGAATGTACAGGAGTTATGCAGAGACGACACAGATCCTGCACCTAGTATATCTTCCCCTCCTTAGAAGTAGAACCCATGCATATGTGCACCAGCTAAAAAGTATGGTGTCAGTCATTCCTGCAGCTAATTTTAGGTAAATGGAACAAGAGTGCAAGTGATGTAAACAGCATGAGTCATCCCAGTAGGGGAAAAGGATGTGCTCCTCTCCTTCTACAACTGAAATGCAAATGTGCTGTGAACCATCTTGGACCACACAGACTAGGACACCTAGAAATGGCAGAGCAGTAAGCTAAAGGAGTCTGAGTTACAAGGATAACCTTGTGGTGAATGCAGCCACCCCAGCCTCTCTTTTATCCAAGTCATTGCTCTTTGGCATCTCTGTTGCACACAGCAGCAGAACCTCTATTCTAGTTGAGTCCAATCATTTGGTGAGCTGAAAACTCTCTTTGAACCTACAAAGCTGATGACCACACTATAAATCTCTTCATAATATGCCGATGCTCACAATACTGAATGGCTTAATTTGCTATGTATCCTAGTTAGACTATGACAAACTCAAGGGAGTAGTCAGGCAGTAGCATCAGTATGTAAAGAGTGAGCAGGTACCAAGGAGGCATTAAAGGTCCCTTAGAAATTGGACTGCATTTATTTACTTTATCCTAGAGTCCTGGATTTGGTGAGTCCAGGATTCCGGGTGAGCAACAAAGCCATACCTCTTCTCTCTTACAGTATTTAGATTGCTGGAAATCCCCACAAGTCTACTAAGTGGTTTACAAGCAGTTTGATGGTCAGAGAATAATTAATAGGATTAATTTTTTTACATATAATTTCAAATGTATAAAAGGTAAAAGTGGTTATTTCCATAGAAATCCAATTCTTTTGTTAATAATTCTTTTTAAAAAATGTTTATTTCTGAGAGAGAGAGAGACAGTGTGAGCAAGGGAGGGTCAGAGAGAGAAGGAGGCACAGAATCTGAAACAGGCTCCAGGCTCTGAGCTGTCAGCACAGAGCCCGATGCGGGGTTCGAACCCACGAACTGTGAGATCATGACCTAAGCCAAAGTCAGACGCTTAACTGACTGAGCCACCCAGGCACCCCTAATTAATTCTTAAATATTTCATGCACACTAGCACATTGCCTTAGATAAGGGAGTAAGGTATTTTCATGTCATTTGCATATTAGTTTTGTTTCGTTAGCATTTTTTCATTATTTTTATTGTGTTGCGTCCACATTTCACAGGAAATAAACCAAAGACTCAAAAGTGCTTCACTGAAACATAAAAGCACAAGGAGGCAAATACTATATGTCAGCATAATGCTGTAAATGTGAAAATACTGAACTGGATTCCATTGAGAATCTAAAATGTAAATCTGTACATGAGGACAAGTAAATTTGCATGTGTGATGATTTTGCATAAACAACTAAAACAAAAATAGAAATTAGAAACTATGGTAACAATCACCTGAAGACTGGATTCTTTTTTTTAGGATCTTTGGTCTATCCACTTTGTTCTCATTGGCATGAGGCATTTAAACTTTCACATATTTTCAAATAAAATATAGTGATCTCTTTCATGGCAGTTTAAAAACTGGCCTATTAGGCTTGGAACCAAGGTGGTGACCCTGATTTTTTGGACTTCTGGTTTTCTGCTTGTGTGTATTCATGATTAGGAAATATACAATGCTGACTGTTTGAAGGGAGAAGAGGTATTTTTACAAATTACATTATTAATATTACCTTAAAAATAAAGCAGGTATTTATTTATACAAATGCAACTATACCTACTTGGCATGCATACACAAACAGGAAACATAACTTAAATTTTATAACTAATTTTGCCTCTAAATCCATGCTCCCTCTCTCCCTATCTTATTTTACCTCTTAATGATTCTATTTTTCAGAGTGAGCATAAGAAGCCAAGTTTACGGTCCCTTGGTTGGTTTCAATTTTGTATCCCTTTCATAATGTGTACATCTCACTGTGCTATGTGATTTTAGTACTTAAAGATTTGAGATATATCTATATCTATAGATATCAATAAATACATGCACACACACTTTTGGTGGGCCAGTGTACAAGAAATGTCCTAAATCAAGCCTATCACTTAAACCTACACTTGAAACATGGCAATGTGCTCCACAGCTGGAGGGCAAGTTGACTCCTTTGACATAGACAGTATGTGTCTTCAATGTATAAAGAAATATGGCTACAACATCAGCAACCAATCAAAATTAGAACAAGGAAAACATCAGGCAAGAAACAAAAAAGGCATCCAAATTGGAAAGAAGTAAGTAAAATTGTTATTTGCAGATAATGTAACTTTATATAAAGAAAATGCTAAAGATGCAACCAAAAAACTGTCAGAACTAATCAATGAATTCAGTAAGGTTACAAGATATAAAATCAACATACAGAAATCAGTTGTATTCTATTCACTAACAATGAGAGATCTGACATAAAAAAAAAAACATCCCAATCACAACAGAATTAAAAACAACAAAATATTTAGGAATAAATTTAACAAAGGAGGTAAAAGATATTTGTAATGAAAACTACAAGATTTTCATTTAAGAAATTGAGGAAGACACACACAAATGGAAAGCTATCCTGTGTTCTTGGACTGAAAGAATTACTATTGTTAAAATGTCTATAGTACCTAAAGCCATCTATAGATTCAATGCAATCCCTATCAATTTTCAATAGCCTATTTCACAGAAACAGAAATAACAACACTAAAATTTATATGGAACCACAAGACCCCAAAAAGCCTAAGTCATCTTGAGAGAGAACAAAACCAGACGCGTCACACTTCCTGATCTCAAACTACAGTTTACCCTTGAACTCAAGCAGGGTTAAGGGTGCTGACTGTTGAGCTGTCAGAAATCCACACAACTTTTGGCTTCCCCAAAACTTAATTACTAACAACCTATTGTTGACTGGAAGCCTTACTGATAACATAAACAGTTGATTAACACATATTTTGAATGGTGTATTATACACTGTATTCTTACAATAAAATAAGTTAGAGAAAAGAAAATGTTAAGAAAACCATAAAATACATTTACAGTACTGCTCTGTTTATTAAAAAAAGAACTGCATATTAAGTGGACCCACATAGTTCAAATAGGCATTGTTCAAGGGTCAACTGCATACTACGACAAAGCTTTAGTGATTAAGATAAGTAATATGGTACCACCATTAAACAAACGAACAAACAAACAACACAAAGACCAATGGAACAGAATGAAGAGCCCAGAAGTAAACCGGTGCACTTGTGGTCAACCAATATTTGACAAGGAAGCCAAGAACCCTTAACACGGACAGCCTTTTCAATAAATGGTATTAGGAAAACTGGACAACCACATACAGAAAAGTGAAACTAGATCCCTATCCTACATCTCTCACAAACATTAACTTGAAATGAATTAAAGACTTAAGATCTGATACTGTAAAACTTCTAGAAGAAAACATAAGGAAGAAGCTCCTTAACATTGGTCTCTGGGCAATTATTTTTTTAGATCTGGCAACAAAAGCCAAAACCAACAATCAAATTAAAAATTCCTGCACAGCAAAATAAATAGGTAGCTTACAGAATGGAAGAAAATATTTCCAAACCATATTATTACATATATTTACATATAAACTATATATTTGATTAAAAATGGGCAGAGTAAGGCACCTGGGTGGCTCAGTTCATTAAGCATCCAACTCTGCACTGGCAATTTGGAGTGTGCTTGGGATTCTCTGTCCTTCCCCTGCTTGTGCTCTTTCTCTCAAAATAAATAAACTTAAAAAAATGGGCAGAGTAACCAAATAGACATTTTTCCAAAGACAAACAGATGACGAACAGACACATGAAAAGATACTCAACATCACTCATCAGGGAAATGCGTATCAAAACAATGAGATATCACAATCCCTATCAAAATAACACCAGCATTCTTCACACAGCTAGAACAATCTTAAAATTTGTATGGAGCCACAAAAGAACCCAAATAGCCAAAGCAATCTTGAAAAAGAAAACCAAAGCTGGAGGCATCACAATCCCAGACTTCAAGCTGTATTACAAAGCTGTAATCAACAAGACAGTATGGTACTGGCACAAAAACACTCAGATCAATAGAATAGAATAGAGAACCCAGAATGGACCCACAAACATATGGCCAACTCATCTTTGACAAAGCAGGAAAGAATATCCAACGGAATAAAGACAGTCTCTTTAGCAAATGGTGTTGGGAGAAATGGAGAGCAATATGCAGAAAATTGAACCTGGACCACTTTCTTACACCATACACAAAAACAAACTCAAAATGGATGAAAGACCTAAACATAAGACAGGAAGCCATCAAAATCCTAGAGGAGAAAGCAGGCAAAACCCCCTTGACCTCAGCCGCAGCAATTTCTTACTCAATACATCTCTGGAGGCAAGGGGAACCGAAGCAAAAGTGAACTATTGGGACATCATCAAAATAAAAAACTCTGCACAGTGAAGGAAATAATCAGCAAAACTATCAGGCAACCAACGGAATAGGAGAAAATATTTGCAAACGACATATCAGATAAAGGGTTAGTATCCAAAACCTATAAAGAACTTATCAAACTCAACACCCAAAAAACAATCCAGTGAAGAAATGGGCAAAAGACATGAATACACAAATCTCCAAAGACATCCAGATGGCCAACCGACACATGAAAAAATGTTCAACATCACTTATCATCAGGGAAATATACATCAAAACCACAATGAGATGCCACCTCACACCCGTGAGAATGGCTAACAGTAACAACTCAGGCAACAACAGAAGCTGGCGAGAATGTGGAGAAAGAGGATCCCTTTTGCACTGCTGGTGGGGATGCAAACTGGTGTAGCCACTCTGGGAAACATATGGAGGTTCCTCAAAAAATTAAAAATAGAACTACCCTACAAACCAACAATTGCATTAGTAGGTATTTATCCAAGGGATACAGGTGTGCTGTTTCCAAGAGGCACATGCGCCCCAATATTTATAGCAGTACTATCAACAATAGCCAAAGTATGGAAAGAGCCCAAATGTCCACTGATGGATAAATGGATAAAGAAGATGTGGTATATATTTACACTGGAGTATTACTCAACAATGAAAAAGAATAAAATCTTGCCATTTGCAACTATGTGAATAGAACTAGAGGATATTATGCTAAGTGAAATTAGAGAAAGACATGACTTCACTCATATGAGGACTTTGAGATACAAAACAGATGAACATAGGGAAGGAAAACAAAAATAATATAAAAATGGGGGGACAAAACAAAAGAAACTCTTAAATATAGAGAACAAACAGAGGGTTGCTGGAGGGGTTGTGGGAAGGGGGATGGGCTAAATGGACAAGTAGCATTAAGGAATCTACTTCTGAAATCATTGGTGTACTCTATACTAACTTGGATATAAATTTAAAAAGAAATTATAAAGCAAAAACAAAAAACAATGAGATATCACCTCACACCTATTATAATGAATGGCTATTACCAAGACAAGAGATAACTTTTGGCAAAGATGTGGAGAAAATGGAGCCCTTATGCACTTTTGGTGGGGATGTAAATTGGTTCAGCTATTATGGGATGGTGTGGAAGTTTCTCAAAAAATTAAAACTAGAACTACCATATAATCCAACAATTCCATTCCTGGGTACTGTTTAAAAGAAAAACACGGGCCTCAAATGGAGATACTTATGCTAGGCTACATCACCAAACTGGAGCTTAGTACCTATACTAATTGCAGTTACAAACTCTCTCAGAAATGTAGTCTTAATCAGTCGGGAATTTTCTGGTCAGCGCTAATAAGTTGATAGTTGGTACGTCACAGGGGCTCATTCCATGTCTCAAAGGAAGATGAGGTAATCCACCTATAAAGATGAACTATCCCTAAAGGGAGGTGAGCACACCTAAAATAATCCTTTTGTTCTCTTTAAGACTTTCTTGTCCTGCCTTTAAAACCCCCTCCTTAACCGCAGCCCTTCATTGCTCTCCCTCTTCTTGGAAGAGGGAATGAATTAGCTCTTTAAAATTTACTTGGATTTTTATCACTTAAGCTTATATCCAATGGAAACGAAAACAGGGTATCAAAGAGATATATATGCACTCCCTTGGTTATTGCAGCATTACTCACAATGGTCAAGATCTGAAAATAATCTTAAGTGTCCATCAATGGATGAATAAAGATGTGGTATGTATATGTGTATATACATATACATATACATATACATGGAATTCAGCCATAAGAAGGAAATACTGTTATTTGGAACAACATGGATGGCCCTTAAAGGCATTTGTTAATAGAGAGGTATATGCCAGTGGTACACTGCTAACTATATTGTAATATATAAATGTATCAAATCAACATATTGTACACTTTAAACTCAAATGTTACATGTCAATTGTATCTCAATAAACTTTTAAAAAAGGAAACATGTCAAGCCATGGTAACAAATGATCCAGTATCCCATAATGTGATGAGCTAAGTTTGTTTGCTGTAAGACTTTGATGAACGTAAAAAATGTATTAAACTTGTGGCTAGAAGATACAAATGGCAAATATGTGCCAAAAGTTGGTTACACATTGTGAGAAAATGAATTTTTCAAACTTCCTACATTCAGTCACAATTATTATTAAGTTAAATAATTTTCAAGGAAAATTATGACTACATGTAATTCTTGCTTTCCTTAATTTTTAAGTGTTTTCTTTTTAATTAAAAAAATTTCAATGTTTCATTTACTTCTGAGAGAGGGAGGGAGGGAGGGAGAGAGAGAGAGAGACAGACAGACAGACAGACAGTGTGAGCAGGGGAGCGTCAGAGACAGGGAGATACAGAATCTGAAACAGGCTCCAGGCTCTGAGGTGACTGTTAGCACAGAGCCTGATGAGGGGCTCGAACCCACAAACCACAAGATCATGACCTGAGCCAAAGTCAGACGCTTAACCGACTGAGCCACCCAGGTGCCTCAGTTTCCAAGTGTTTATTGCGCAAGATTATACTATTTGTGAACTACTTCAAATGCTGAATTAAGGAAGTGTTACTGTATATTTCTTTTGGTTTGACACTGCTTCACAAAAGAAGAAATGTGCTATGAGAGTTTACAGTTACAGGGGTGACTAGGTGGCTCAGTTGATTAGACATCCAACTTGGCTCAAGTCATGATCTCATGGATCTTGGGTTTGAGCCCTGCATCGGGCTCTGTGCTGACAGCTAAGAGCCTGGAGCCTGCTTTGGATTTGGTGTCTCCCTCTCTCTGCCCTTTCCCTGCTTAGACTCTGTCTTTTTCTCTCAAGAACAAACACTGAAGAAAAAAAAAAAAAAGCTTTAGATTTTACAATTACATAAAAATCATGGGTACATTAGTCTGATTATATTATCTTTTATGACTTCAACTCTCTTGCTGACTTCAGCAGGAATAACATGTGACAATTTTCCAGCAGATCACATATAATGGATAGGTAAGAAGAAAAGTTTTGTTTATTTCCTGGACTTTCCCTTAGTATGTAAGTAGCTTTTCCTCCTTATTACAGGAATACACATTTGTGTCATTTTTATTACTTTAGAAACAAAATTGCTACAAGGAAACAATATATAACATAAACATGTTATAATTGTGAAACTGCTTGGATTGTAGAGCTGACATCAAAGTGATTTAAAAATTTCTTTATTTTTAAAATTCATGAGACTTGTTTTATACCCAGACCAGAAGCATCAGTAGTACCTGGGAACTTACTAGAAATGTAAATTCTCAGCACCTTGCCCCCCTACTCCAGACCTACTGAAGCAGAAAACAGGCAGCGAGACGCATATACAAGTCCTTCAAGTGATTCTGATACATGCTGAAGTTTGGAGAACCACTAGACTAAGGAAATTTAGTACTGGCTCACTTCATGGTAGTGACAGCAGTTAAGCACGGTTGTTTGCACAGAGATGGACTGAACAGAGGTTGGGGGGTGGCGTTTAACAGGTTTGTACAAAGAACCAAGTGAGAAGCAGGGAGCTGAGGATATATATGATTATGATGGATATGGGAATTTAAGCTGGAAAAGAAAAGAACTTAAGGGGAGGGACAAAGTTATATTACCAGTTATGAACATATGAAGACCTAAAATACCAACAATTTCTACCTATCAACGTATTCTACCAATACCATATTCTTCTGCCTCCCCATCAGATAATCACTATCTTAATTTTTGTTTAACATTCCCTTTCTTAAAAAGGAAAAAAACCCATCACCTTTGTGTTTGATTTGGCTTAAACTTTTAAAAATGAGATCATGCTGCATATCGTCTTCTTTGATTAGCTTCTTTCATACATTTTGTTCTTTTGTACTGTTCTCTACAGGTGCAGTTAATTTTCATTGCTGTATAGTATTTTGTGGGATAAATACACATTGCATATTGTAAAATATAAAACGTTTTATTAAACCATTCTCTTCCACTGATGAGCATCTGGGTGGTTTCCAGTTTTTGGTATTACAAACAGTGCTATGAACATTCTTATTCATGACTCTTCGTACATAGGAATAAAGAATTTCTTCAGGACACACTACTTAGGTGGAATTGCTAGGTACCAAAGTATGCACATGCCCACCTTTAGAAGATAATACCAAATTATTTTTCCCAAGTGGTTGTATTTCTCTATACTTCTCACAGCAATTTATTGGAATCACATTGTTCCACCCCATCTCCACCACTTGATAAGGTAAGAATTTAAAATTTTTGCCAATTGAATTTTTGCGAATTATATCTCAATGTCTTGATTTGTAGTTTCTGATTACTATTTAAATTGGGCTTGTTTGTTGTCCGTGTCAAATGTCTGTTCACATATTTTGAACTTTTCTTTTCCTTCTTGAGCTGTATGAATTTTTAATGTATTAGCTATTATTCTTTCTCTGTTCCATGTAAATAAGCTTCCACTTTGTCCCGTCTTTTCACTTGATAAAAAGAAGGTCCTAATTTTATGACTGCTGTTTATCAATTTTTCTCACATTTTTGTGTTTCCTATACACATATTTTCAGTGTTTTAAAGTTTTGCTTTTGACATTTATGTTTTACCTCATTTGAAATATTTGTGCCTGGTATGATAAAGAAATTGAGTTTCTTTTTCTTCTCCCACAAGGGTACACAATTTTCCTACTTCTGCTGAGAAAATATTTCTTCTTTCTCCACTCTGTTGTTCCTTTTATCAATTAAAATTTCAGATATATGTGGGTCTATTCCTTGACCTTATTATTACATTTGTAGTATGTACCAATACCTCAGTAAGTGCTACACCTTTATAATTCTTGATATCCTGTAGGGCAAATTCCCTCTCCTCTTTGTTCTTCAGAAATTTCTTAACTATCCTTTATTTTTTGCTCTGCTACATACATTTTAGAATGATCTTAGGAAGTTCCACAAAAAAATTGTTGGGATTCTAATTGGAGTTGCATTGAATACGCAGAGCATTTTGAGAACTGACATCACTTCATACAATACGTCTATATTTACTTAGGTCTTTTTTAAGGTCTCCCAGTAAAGTGTTTTGTTTTAGTCTGTGGTTTTACTGAGGTATACTTTATATACAGTAAATGAAACATCTTAAATATGCTACATTTAACATAATTACAGATTTACTTGGGCTTAAATTCACCATCTTTCTTTGAAGAATTTTTTATTTTTTACAGGTCTTGCACACTTTTTGTTAGATTTATTTCTAGATAACTTAGTTTTGTTGCTATTGTAAAAGTTGTGCTTTAAAAATATTATGTATTCCAGTTGTTTGATGATGCTGCATACAAGTCACTGACTTCTGTACTTTCATCTTATAATAAGCATCTTGGGTAAACTATGATGCCGCTAAATTGTAGTCTGAGTTTTTTCAGGTAGACAATATCATCTGCAAGTAAGCATTTTGCTTCCTTCTTTTAAAAACCTATCAATGTTGAAAAGTAGTTAATGATAGGCATCTTAGTCCCCAATTTTTAGAGAGATATTTTCAATGTTTCCTCATATGAGATGATGGCATTGATTTTAGTTTTGTTGTCTTTTTAAAGCTTATTTTATTTATTTTGAGAATAAGCAAGTGCAAGAGGGGCAGAGAGAAAGGGAGAGAAAGAGAATCCCAAGTAGGCTCTGCAGTGTCAGCACAGAGCCTGATGTGGGGCTCTATCTCATGAACTGTGAGATCATGACCTGAGCCAAAATCAAGAGTTGGATGCTTAACTGACTAAGCCACCCAGAAGCCCCAGTTGTTTTTAATATCATTATCTTTGTCAATTTAAGGATCCCCCGACCTCTTTCAAATCAGAAATGTGATCACCTTCTCTAAATATATTCCCTTTCCCCCTTTAATCTATTAATATGGTAAATGACAATTCCAGATTTTCTAATATTAAGCCATCCTTTCATTACTGGCATAAGCCCAATTCATTGTGTCCTTTTTATACATTTGGTAATATTTTATTTAGTATTATCAGTATTCATGAGTAAAATTTGCCAGTAACATACTCTCTTTGTATATTTTGATTTCTAGATTATACTGACCTCACAGAATGAGTTAGGAACTCTTTTTCTCATTATTTAAAAAACTTCCTATGTGGTTGAAATCACCTCTTCCTTGAAAGTTTGGGAGGCTCTGAGCTGTCAGCAGAGTCCATCACGGGGCTCAAACACAAGAAACACAAAATCATGACCTGAGCCAAAGTCAGACATTTAACTGACTGAGCCACCCAGGCTCCCCTACCCTTCCTTTTTTAAAATAAGCACTTAGTTGGCAAATTTCCCTGGAAGAATCACTTTTCCTGTATTACCATGATTATTTCTTTCTGTGAGCCATTAAAGGGTATTTAATACTGTTTTTCAAATCTACTTATCTATTAAGATCTATTTGTTCCAACCAATTAGAAATATAATTGGAATAACTATACTTTGCATTTTCTACAACTTTTTTATGGCCCAATTTTTATAAATGTTCGATGTATTCTTGAAAAGAATGTGGAATCTCTTAATTGCTGGATGCAAAATTCTACATAAATTCAGTGGATCAAGTTTATTGTTTTGTTCAAACATTCTATATCTTTCCTGGTTATAAAAAGTCTATTGTCCAATGAAAGTTGTAATCTTTCAACCTGATGGGTATATGTTAAGTATTTTGTAGTAGCTCTCAGTTTTTGCTTTATGTAATTAAAGACTATTTTATTAAATACACACACATGCTTAGTATATCTCTTTGGTGAATTGAATCTTTTATCATTATGTAGAAACCCTCTCTTCTTGGTGATACTTATTTTTTTTGCATTGAATATTTTTCCTCTTACTTTCAACTTCTCTATGTACTTATATTTTAGATATATCTTTTTGCTAATATTATAAAGCCAGGTTTTCATTTTAAAAATCGATTATTCTGGGGGTACCTGGGTACCTCAGTCAGTTATGTCTAACTCTTGGTTTTGGCTCAGGTCACAATCTGAGTTTCTAAGTTTGAGCTCTATATCAGGCTCTGCGCTGACAGCAAGGAGCCTGCTTGGGATTCTCCGCCCCCCCCCCCCCCCNATAAATAAAATTGCTTTGACTAGTGAGTTTGTTTCATTTATTGTGATTATTGGTATACTTGAATTTATTTTTATAATCTTCTCTCATGGTTTGAAATTTATATGCACTATATTCTTTTCATGAATATCCCTGGCATTTTATAATGTCTATTTGACTAAAGTTAATACCTCGACACCCCAACAATACAATAGAATATTTCAGCTCTGATCTTCCCTATCTCAACCGTCTTACTACTACTGTCTGGAATTTCTGTTGACTTAAAACAAAGAAACAAACCATCTGTTCTACTGAATTGAATTTATTGTGATTTACCTAAGCATTTACCATTTTTAAGAATTTTTTGTCTTAGATCACTATTCTGGGATTCACTTTTCTCTTCTTAAAGCACTTCCTTTAGAGTAGGACTCCTTTAAGAGTAAACCCTTTAAAAAATACTTTCATTCGGGGGCACCTGGATGGCTCAGTTGGTTAAGTGTCTGATTTTGGCTCAGGTCATGATCTTGTGGTTCATGGTTTCGAGCCCCACAGCCTCTGTGCTGACTGACCGCTTGGAGCCTGGAACCTGTTTCGGATTCTGTGTGTCCCTCTCTCTCTCTGCCCCTCACCTGCTTGCACTCTATTTCTCAGAAATAAACATTAAAAAAAAAAAAAACTAAAACACTTTCGCTTGCTCTCTTTCTTAAACTAATTTCACTTTCAACACAATTCTAGGCTGAATTTTACAGTTCATTTTACAGTGAAGAGAATATTCTATTATCACTGCTAATATTGAAAAGTCAGCTGTTAGTCTTTCTTTTATAGACCATTAGTCCTTTCTTTCTGCGTAGTATCAAGACGTTGTCTTTGGTGGTCTACATTTCACTACACTGGTTCTATGTATACATTTACTTATATTTATCCTTTATGGAGAATATCCTACTTCCTGGATGATTTTTACTCTGGGGAATTTGCAGCCATTATCTCTGTAAGCACAGACTCCTTTCCATTCTTCACTCTTGGGTCTCCACTCCATCTTCCATATCTCTTAACTTTCTTTTTAGATTTTCCATCTCCTTATCTTTTCATCTATTTGAGATTGATTTTTCAGATGTGATTCAGTTCTCCAGTTGTCTCTTCCACTGTCTAACGTGTTGTTAACACTTCACTGAGTTTCAAATTTTGTCAGTTACGTATTTCATTTTTGGATTTTCAAAATGTTAATTTCTTTAAAATTTCATTTTACTTGTTTATCGGGCAATTTTAGGTATACCAATATTTTATATATGGCTATTTTATATCTGAGAATTTGAGTATTTGCAATCTTTGGGAGGGGATATCAACATTTACTATTTTTGTTGGCTCTTGAATATTCAAGGTAGTTTCCCATTTCTCATGTGTTTCGTGACCTTTAACAGCGGAAGTCCTCTGTTCCCATTCTGGAGAAACCTTCATTCAGAAAGTATTTGATTCTATTAGTAGAAAAACAGCAACTTCCAAATTAGAACTTGAGCTCCTCTAGAGGATTTTAACACAAAACAGAAGTTTTACTGCTATTGCAAGGTTTGTTATCCTCATAGTGGTGTTGCTATAGGAATCCATCCTTGGCAACCTCCCCTCTTCTGAGTGTTTGCATTTCCAAAGCTAGATAGATCCTTGCCATTCTGGCTTTCACTCTCTCCACCTTCCTAGTTCTCTGGCCTACTTTGTGGACTCAACTTCCAATCCCGAACTCTGAGTACTCTCACTCTTGTGCTTGGGCACTCCTCCTTAATTCTTAGGAACTAAAGTTCTAGCTTGTCCAGATTCAAGCCCAAGTGTGTCTATCTTTTGGGGTAAGAGGTTGCCAGACACCACTGTTCTTTGATGAGACCAGCAGTACCGTAAATTATGTGTCTTACTGGAGGTCTTGGGAGCTTCTATTTAGTCATGACTAGAAGTGGAAATCACGCAAGATTTTTGAGACTTAGAAGTTATTTAAAAACTTACCTCTATTTACATATGTATATAATTATATACATATGTTTATAAATACATATATGTATATACATATAAAGCTAATACTCAGAGATACATCAGATCTCAAAAGATAGTTAGAAGATAAATAAGAATTCTAATTAAGATTATGATCCATGAATTGGCATTTGTTCCTTTTGAGTCTCTCATACTCACCCTCAGTTGCTTTGGGAAGATCAGCAATACCTGTAAAAATTTTGTTAGGTTTGAATTTACAATGCAGCTTTCACCTAGTTAACATATAACGGCAATTTCCACTGTGACCTCAGTTTGTGCTACAGGGATAGCACAGACCTATCCTAAAATATTCCTAATATTAATAAAATATTTCCTTTGTAATAGTTGAGTAAGAGGACTATAAAATGACTAGCATTCTGTTTTCATTTACCTATTTTCTGAAAGGTCAGGTCCTAAAAATAAGTTAAGTTTACCTCAAACAAGAGATTACTACATATATTACTGGTGCTTGAATTTTAATTTTAATTTAAAACCATTCCTCATTTGTTAAGATTTTGATTTTTCTTCAACTTTCTATCCTCAATGTCTAGCACATAGAAGGCATCCTATGTAAATATCCACTGAGTAAAAGATGCTACTGATCTTTAAGAAGTAGAATGTAAACTTTTCCCATTACTACCAGTAAAGTGAACAGCTTGCTCTGAACCAGATTTTGCCCTTCCCCAGGACCAAAAACACTTGCAAGAAGACTAATAAGCGAAGTTAGTCTTTGAGATCTTAAATATAGTAGAGCTAATACATATTTTGATGAATAGGAAGTTTCCAACAGGAAATAATACTTAAAACCAAAGTTACAAATTATAATCTATTTAAACTTTAATTTGTGCATTTGTGGTAATTTATGACTGCAAAACACTTATTTTCTTAGAATGACATAAAGGCACATTTCATTTGAATGCATAGTGTACCATTCTAAAATATACTAATAATTTCCTTACAAAGTGCTTGAGCAGTCACTTACACATACAGTAATAGCAAAATATATTTACACTCTATAGAGTTTAAAAATTTAAAATCTAAAATATATATATATTTTAAAAACTACAGAAAATATTAGTGCTTTCTTCAGCTTAATTGTGTGAATATACCTTGCCTCTT
>NW_027533089.1:13268759-13283956 GCF_008692635.1 Crocuta crocuta
TCTAATTTTTTCTTAGTGATTGACTTCAATTAAAAAAAAATTTTCTGTACACTGTGTAGTTACAAAATGCTATGTCAGTTTTTAATGCTAAAAGCCTATTTTAGACATTGCTTTCTATGCTTATTTGAGAACCAGGAAAGGTGAGCAGACTGTACCTCAAAAGTATTTAGTGTTTTTTTAAAATGTTGTGTTAACACTGTGTAAATTAAAGCCAGACAATCAAGCCAAGATCCTCTACAGTCTTTTAACAAGGAAACTGGCATTTAAAAATAACTTTAAACAACATATTGCTCCCTCTTTCTCTAAGATTTTCCCCCAAAGAATGCTGGGTACTAACAGAATTTGGAAGGAAATACGAATTCTCTGAACAATTATAATTGTTCTCAGAGTATACAAATATATGCCAGCACACCCTAGCAAGGCTAAAATATTGATAAAATGTCTATAAGTCAGTGTGCTTTTATGTTTCTCACAGAATTTAAATTTGAACAATTTTTAAGACATGAGATCATTGTGATTAAATGGTTAATTCAGTATGGTTAGTTCACAACTTGCTATTCCTGAGATATGATAACCCTAACATACTAAGCATGGAATCAAAGATGTTATTATTGAACTAAAGAAAAATAATGTAGTCAAAGACTAAGAGAAAAAGAATGTAAAAACTAACAACAACAACAACAACAACAACAAAACCCAAAAAACTCCAGGCAAGTGGAAAAGTCATGGCTTGCCAAAAGACTTTCCTATAAGAGCATTAAAAAAGCCACAAATGGATCCTCTGAAGAGCTGTAAAAAGTGTTTGATCAAATCATTTTTGAGACTTTTGAGGTACAGTTTTAGTGTTATAATAGTTTTTATAAAATATAGACTGTTTTATCAAAAATATTTATACATTCTGTTATAATATATTGCTTTTGCCCTCAGTAACTGCCAATATAAAATCTGGATCCAGTGGCCTAAAATGTACAAATGCACTTAACGTAAATGCTGGAGTTTGAGGTGTCTGCTTGGCCACTGTACAAAAGTGATGAAGTGGTGAAATTAAATAATAAACCTACAACATAGAATACATTACAACTTGCACATATACATGTTCACAGCATGTATACAACGATAATCCCTATGTTTTAACAGATATAGTTCCCTTCTACAGTAGATACAAGAATAAGATAAACTGGGCTGATAAATGTACAACGAATATCAAAAAAGGAGTAATTAGTTCACTGATTTTGGAAGAAGGTATGATTGAATATATCGAGCGTCTAGACTTTGGGAATGCATACAGGTAATACAGTATCTTGGTTTAGGCTAATCAGAAGTCTTCATTCTTAACATTTTAAGTAGATGTTTAGTTGTTCCTGTTTGCTTCAGCATGGTTTAATAAACAAAAGATTGTTTGGCAAGTAGCTCTGTTGGAAAGCTATGAGGCTCTGTTACATGGTTGGTAAAGATAAGGCAATAAAAATTTTTCCCTAATAAATATAGAAAATTTATAAAACAGGACATTAATTCATTTTTTAAAAAAACAAGCCAAAAAATGTGTACAAACTACCACTACATTTTTTTGATATTATAGTAATTTCATTAAAAAAATAAGAGCATTTGCCTTATTCGAACAGATTTACTACGTGTGAACAGTAATAGCATCCCAAACCCTTTTTGTTCTTTCTGTAAAATATAGCTAAATGAAGTGAAATGATTAATCTTCCCTCCACTTAAGGCAGGCATAAGGCATAGCGAGGGACCATGGAAGAGTGGTTTTTTCTTTTTTTAAAAAATAGACTATTGATCCAAAAGTATTCATTTGTGATAGGTTTTCATGGCCGATGTTCATTCCGCTTAAACTCCATGAAACTATTTCCAGTGCTCAGATTTACGTTGAAAATACATTAAGAAGCCACTTTCAAGAATGTTTTAGAGTAGTACTTTTAAAGAAATCTTCAGGTGTTTGAACAAAAACTGGTGGCACAGAGAGCAAATGAAGGGTTGCTATTGTTAAGAGGTCTTCTTGTGAGTTAGTGTGCTTGGTTTCACAGTGTCTGGGAACTTAACACCAATCAGCAATGTAGTCAAAATCTCTGAACATTTCTTGCTCCTCTTCTGAAAGTATCCTTGGTTCTCGAGGTGGAGTCAAAATAGGGGCTTCTGAGGTAAATTCATCATCAAAATTACTAACATCTTCTCGTCCTCTAATGGTAGGTACAAATGGCGGCTTTACTTTTTTGTCCATCAGAGCACTCCAATCAATTAGCTGGATTACAAAATATAAAATGACCAGTTTAGTTTCCTACACCTAATTGCTATTTTCACAAAAAATTTTAAAATGTCACACTTACCCGGAAAAATGGGTGCTTTTTTACATCCTCTGCATCTTTCTCACCAGCTCCAAGTCGTCGCTCAGGATTTCTTCGTAATAGCTAATACAACATAAAATATAAAAGTTAAAATAAAACCAGTGACTTCATTGATAAAGATTCTCATAACTTACAAAGATTTAGATGTGATTTTTTTTGGGTATGTGTTTGTCTAAACCATGCAACATCTATGAACTAAAAAACAACTTCTAAAGTTCTAATTGGGAAATTTAAGTAGTTTATAAACCATTAGCTCTTACCCTTCTCATTATTGATATGGCTTCTGTAGATAAGAATCTTGGATACCTTACTTCATCATTTACAATACTGTCAAAAACCTCCTCTTCATCATCACCAGGGAAGGGAGACTAGAAGAAATATCTTTGAGTAACTAAAAATGCATTTCAGTACTGTAAAATCTTATCACCTATCCAAAGTACCGCCAAGAACCACATAGTGAGGAAAACAAAAAACCTACCAAAACACCAAACAAATAAAGACTGTAAGAAGCCACAAAAGGTACATAATAGATTATCCAGAGGATATACCAGATACTCTTGTTGAAATCTTCATCTTTATTTCACAAACCTTAATAACAAAGTTGGTTATATTATACATTATCATTTTTCATTTAATTCCATTCTATTTTATTTAATTCATTTATTCATTTATCTGGCCAGACAGTAAATATTTTGAGTGCCTACTAGATAGTAAAAATTATTTAGCTAATCGACATGTTCCTCAAGAAGCTCAATCTTGGGGCGCCTGAGTGGCTTAGTTGGTTAAGCGTCTGACTTTCACTTAGGTCATGATCTCGTGGTTCGTGGGTTCGAGCCCCATGTTGGGCTCTGTGCTGACTGCCAGCTCAGAGCCTGGAGCCTGTTTCAGAGTCTGTGACTCCCTCTCTCTCTGACCCTCCCCTGCTCACGCTGTCTCTCTCTCTCCTAGAAATAAATAAAACATTAAAAAAAAATTAAAAAAAAAAGAAGCTCAATCTTGTGGAAAGACAGAGAAAAACTGGGTAAAGTAAATATGGAAATAAGTGTCACTACAGAGAGAAGCTCAGAGTTTGTGGGAATACATCTGATATGGATATACTTTGAATTTCACAATCAGTAGCAAATTAATTAGCAAAACACAATTAGAAATCTGCAGGTATAATGATGGCACTAATAGCAGCTGCCAACGAAATTCAAGTCTTAGGGCATTTAGGTAAGCAGAGTATTAAAATGTTGCTCATGACAGGAATGACCCTAAGTCATAAAAACATAGATTACATTCAGTATAAGAATTGATTTACAAAATGATAAACTCTCAAACATGTTGAAATGTTGACTATGAAATATGACTTATTATTTCAGAATTTGAGGTGACTTATATTTGGTTGCTTGTTTCCTATAAAGTTTTAATGAATAAGAGCCACATAGAAAGCAATATTAATGTAAAGGGAAGGATCTTTGACCTGAGGAATCTATGAAAATGAATTTAGAACTCAACTTACTAAAGCTGAGCTGCCAATCTTATTGCCCACATGTAAGCAATGTAAGCAATCTTATTGCTCATATATAATGAGCAAATATGTAAGCAAAAACTTCAAACTTTTTGGTTATCAAAACCTTAGTTTGTTCATTTACACACTCAAAATAGATAAATCAAATAGGTAAATGAAATAAGTACTATGTGAGATAACATACTTTCTTTCTGGGATTGAGACAGCAGTAAATCAGGGGAAAAATTCTATTTCGTAAGGATTCTCAATCAGAATTTCAAGTGGTAATACAAAACACTTTTGTCTATCTGATCAATTTTGTATTTAAAAAATGTCACTTTATAAATCCCTGAATAGTGAAGATATAACCACACATTCATTGAGATGTTAAAGTTCCTGGTTTCTCCAAATAGATTACAAGTTAAAAGGACTAAGAACGGAATGCTAACAAATATGTTTTAAACAGATATAAAAAGAATTCAATAGTTTGTTCAGATGTCAAGAGTTGAACTCCAATATCTAAGTTTACTTAATATTTCTCTGATGCTTTCATTCTCATTTGGCATCAAGAAGGGGGATCTGGTCCTTCCAGTCCTCAAAACCCATACAAACACAAATACAAATTTGAAAACACGTGATACCAGTGAGTTTTCATATATTTATAAAATAGAGAAATTAGACATAAACTTAGCCAAACCTCACTTTTATCACAGTTAAAAGTTATTGCTAAAATTTTACCAGTGCTAAATTGGTAAATTTAAACTATAAAGTACACAAATGAATTTTAAGTTTAGTTCTTTTCTCAACTACTCTCTTAACAAAGGTGCCAAAGAGAAAGGAAATTGCAATAAACAACTGTGAAGGAATAGCTGGATCCACTGTCTTTTATATACTAGTAATTAAGAGGTTAATCAATTAGAAGCTCTTTTTAAAAATATAGAACAGGAGCTTCCTCATTTGTTCACTGCCAAGTTTTCCAGTCACTTTAGAAGAGGAAGTAGAATCAACTGGCTCTTAATTATGTAGTATTTTGCAATAAACTCACATTTTTTGCCTATCAGAGCTAACATGGAGAGTCAATTTTAAGCAAGCCTGTAATTTTTGGTAACTTAATTAAATATCATATATAAATGAATACCATATTTAAAAAAAACAAAGCAATAAAAATGTTACTTTAAAAAAGGTGAGGGGGGAGGGAGTTCAAGTATGCCAGAGCTTACAGAAACAACTATTATGAGTACTTCTGACATTCTTAGAAATCAAAGACCACTGTGGATTAGGGATAAGATGCATCTTTCCATCCAAAAAACTGTATAGCAGCTTTTCTAGATATAGGTAGAAATTTCCAGGTCTAAATCACTGCTCTTAAGAATAGAAATAAGGTTAGGTGGATTCCATACCCTAAGGTAGCAAAACACAATGGTTTAGAGATAGGTTCTGAAGCCAGAGAGCCAGAGTTAAAAACTGCAGCTCCACCACATGAGAACTCTGTAACTTTAAGTAAGTTATTAACTTCTTTGTGTTTCCAGTCATACACCTGAAAATGGGCATAAGACTAGTATTGAGCTTATTAAAGGGTGCTGAAAAATTAAATGAGCTAGTATTTATAAGTAAATAGGATAGTGCCCAGCACATGGTAAACATTTTAATTAGCTACTTCTTTTCCTCCCTTTCTAAGTATCCACTCCAATATATAACATATCAAAGTGGCTATTGTTTAGATGGACTAAAATACCTAATTTGAAATAAGTGCCATTATATGACAATACAGGGTAAAACTTTAGAAACTTCTGACATTCGATAATTTGGTCAATCACTTATTCAGCTACTAATTTATTCATGCCTAGAATGTATAAGGAAGGTTTTTGGTCTGGGAAACTGCAAAAACAATGAACCAATCTCACTTTTTTTTCATCCCAAGATCATCCCAAGATCAAAGCAGGTTTCAATTCCTTGTCCTAATATTTACCCTTTCTCAAGTCCACTCTAATTTATCATTTCCAACAATTTATAAAAAAATAGATTAGCTAATTATTATTGCTTTATTTATTAGATATAACTGTTACCTAAGTGGTAACAACTTCTCGGGATAACAAAGTTATTTTAAGTAAATTGAAAGAAAACAGGAGAAAAATGTTAATCTTTCTAACTCTGTTGTACTGTTTTTTATTTTGACCAATGTATAGCTGACTTTTTGTTAAAGGTATACAGTACATTCTTTTCATTAGTCTTTCTCTTATTCCCTATGAAATGATCAATTATTTATGATCATGTGTTAAAATCAGAAAACATAACCACAGCATACTGAAATATAAGGTACGATTTTCACGGCATTCTATAGATAATATAAAAATCTAAAAAACACAGTGAAGGTAATGTAGAATTTCAGGCAATTATTAGCATATTATAAAAATGTATAAACATATATAAAACTTAAGCTCCACTTATGCAGGAAATAAATCATTTATAAATGACATATTTTGTTCTTTCAGTCATCTTTTCTAATTTCTCTCTCATCTATTTTATACTGCTTACCTCACCAACGAGCATTTCATATATAAGAACACCAAGGCCCCACCAGTCTACAGCCCTTGTATAGGATGTTTCTGTTAATACTTCTGGGGCAAGAAATTCAGGAGTGCCACAAAATGTGCTTGTTCTATCTCCATATCCCATTCCTGAAAAGGTAAAATTTAAGTGTTTGTTAGCAAAGAAAAAAGTCTAGACAACAGATAAAAAATTAGACAATATCCTTAGGAAGTAAAATTAAACTTCCCTTTGTGCATGGTGACCAAACTCAAGATATACCAGACTTCTACAGAAAATGTTAAGAACTGGTATAAAGAAAACTGTGAAATAGTAACTATACTATTAATAGGTAAAAATAAGTAAGTATAATTTTCATACTTCATTTTATTTACTTATTTGCCCTTTCTTGTCATTACTTTACAAGTGATGCTAAGAAGTTACAATAAAAAAATTGATTCTGAGCTTCAATTTCTATCATTTTTTTCAATTCAATCTTTAAAATATTTTATTTGGTTCATTATAAAAATAATATTAAGTATACTTTGGAAAACACCAAAATGCAAATTCTTGGATAACCAAGAGTTAGCCACCAAAACAACCCTGAAGAAGAAAAAACAAAACTGGAGGTATCACAATTCCAGATTTCAAGTTATACTACAAAGCGATAGTAATCAAAGCAGTATAGTACTGGCACAAGAACAGACACATATATCAATGAACAGGTCGGAAAGCCCAGAAACAAACCCACGATTCTATGGTCAATCTTCGACAAAAGAGGCAAGAATATGCAATGGGAAAAAGTCTCTTCAACAAATGGTGTTGAGAAAACTGGACAGTTACAGAGCAAAAGAATGCAACTGGACCACTTATACCACACATGAAAATAAACTTAAAATGGATTAAGGACCTAAATGTGAGACCTAAAATCATAAAAATCCTAGAAGAAAGCAATTTCTCTGGCATTGGTAGTGGCAACATCTTTCTAGACATGAGATAAGGGAAATAAAAGCAAAAGTAAACTATTGGGACTACACTGATACAAAAGCTTCTGCACAGCAAAGTAAACAATAAACCAAACTAAAAGACATCCTACTGAATGGGAGAAGATATTTGCAAATGACATATCCGACAAGGGTTAGCATCCAAAATATATAAAGGACGGATACAACTCAATGCCAAAAGACCCCATAAACAATCCAGTTAAAAAAATAGGCAGAAGACATGAACAGATATTTCTCTAAAGAAAATGGCCAAAAGAGGGGCGCCTGGGTGGCTTAGTTGGTTAAGCGTCCGACTTTCGCTTAGGTCATGATCTCGCGGTTCGTGGGTTCGAGCCCCGCGTCGGGCTCTGTGCTGACTCCCAGCTCAGAGCCTGGAGCCTGTTTCAGATTCTGTGACTCCCTCTCTCTCTGACCCTCCCCTGCTCATGCTGTCTCTCTCTCTTTCTCTCCTAGAAATAAATAAAACATTAAAAAAATTAAAAAAAAAAAAAAAGAAAATGGCCAAAAGACACAAGAAAAGATGCTCAACATCACTCATCTTCAGGGAAATGCAAACCAAAACCACAATAAGATATCACCTCACACCTGTCAGAATGGCTAAAATCAAAGCCACAAGAAACAAGGGTTAACGAGGATGTGGAGAAAAAGGAACCCTCATGCATTGCTGGTGGGCATGCAAACTGGTGCAGTGGAAAACAGTATGGAAGTTCCTCAAAAAATGAAAAATAGAGCTACCTTATGATCCAGTAATCACACTACTGAGTATTTACACAAAGAATACAGAACCACGAATTTGAAACAATATATGCACCCCTCTGTTTACAAGAGCATTATTTACAAGAGCCATAATACGGAAGCAGCCCAAGTACCCATCAACAGATGAATGAATAAAGACTATGTGGAAGATATATATATATATATATACAACGCAGTATTATTCAGCCATTAAAAGAATGAAATCTCTTCATCTGCAAGAACATGGATAGAACTAGAGAGTATAATGCTAATGAGTTAGAGAAAGACAAATACCATATTTCACCCATATGTGGAATTTCAGAAACAAAATGAACAAAGGGGAAAAGAAAAAGAAACAAACCAACAAACAGACTCTTAACTACAGAGAACAAATTGATGGTTACCAGAGGTGGGTGGGGAGGGTGGGGGGGAGGATGGGTGAAATAGGTGATGGGGATCAAAGAGTACATTTATCATGATGAGCACTGAATAATGTAAAGAATTGTTGAATCACTATATTGTACACCTGAAACTAATACTACACTGTATGTTAACTATGCTGGAATTAAAACTAAAAACTTAATAAAAAAGGAGTTAACCAAATGTGCCATATACACATATTTAGTATTAATCTTTTAGTTAACTAGTTCTCACATTTATTTTTCTTATAATTTAGTGAATTTTGTTCAGTTACTCAAAATTTTAGTTTAATTTTATAATTTAGTAATATATTAATCAAATACACATTCTACATATTGAATACAATGTCTCAATATATTCTAAAGTGTTAAAAGCTCCTTATAAGCATGATCTTATGAAAGAATTTGAAAGAAAAGCTCTAAATTCTAAATTTTAAAAGGTATGCATTTATAATGACTGAAAATCTCAAATGAACTTGGGAGACTATGGACCAAGATTTGAAGAGTATAATTAAATACATTAGGAAAAATTTGGTGTTTTTGCAAATTTCTTCAACATTGTCACACTTTTTTTCTTCAATAAAAAATTATTTTTAAAAAGAGTTGATATCTACATAGGTTCTACACAAGTCTTTTAAGTGACTTGGCCAAGATTAGGGAAATGTTAATTAAGAAAGATAGTTTCTTGACTTTTATTTTATGCTTTGATCAAAACTAGAAGAAATTAAAAACTCCAGAGGATACTTTTAGGAAACTTTTGGGATAAAACTACTCTAATTTTTTGCTTTGTTTATAGTAGTACTACTAGTAGTAGTAGTATAAAATCCATGACATTTAAATGTACTATATATGTCAACTGCCGTGGTTATCATATTTCATTCATTCTGATAAATTTTCTTATCTTGATATTTTTATTGTTATTTATTTATTCTTTCTTTTTTTGAGAGAAAGAAAGAGAGCATATGAGAGGTAGAAGCAGAAAGAGAGAATCTTAAGCCAACTCCATACCCAGCACAGGGCCTTACATGGTCCTCAGTCTCATGACCATGAGATCATGAACTGAGCTGAAAGAAAGAGTTGGCTGCTCAAACCAAATAAGCCACCCAGCGCCCCTTGTTCTGGTATTTTTATACAAAGTTGAAAATAGGCCCTATTAGCTAGAACTTCAATTTAGTTACACTCCAAGGAAGGAGTTAACAACAGGCTCTTGGGTCATAAACATCTGGGTTTAAATTCCTGCTTTGCCACTAGTTAAAAGCTTAGAAAAGTTGTCTCACCTTTAAGGAAGAGACAAGAGGCTATTAGTTTTTCAAAACAAGATGATAGCGGGCAGTAGTAGAGGGAAAATGAAAAATTTAAGAAATATTAAGGAGGTAAATGTAGCACATTTTGGTCATTAACTTGATGTGGAAAAGTAAAGAGAACAGAGTCCAGGATAATATGTTTTCAAACGGGAGATTGTGAGAAGATTGTGGCACCATTAACTATGAACTGGAACCTGAAGAAAAGAAACTATTTTTGATTGTACAGTATTGGAGGCACCTATTGACTATTCAATAGTCAAGCAAAGATGTCTAGTAGATAGTTGAATATATATGTGAGGAAAGGAATAGTGGATTTGGGAATCATTAGCGTATTATTTACAGTTAAAAACTAGCAATGATGAGCAATGGGCAAAGGAAAACTCTGAGGAACAAAGGCATTTAAGTCTACAGTGTTCAATACAAGGAAGTCCAGTAAGAGGGAAAAAAGTATTATTGGACTCAGATTAAGAGGCTGGTGGATAACTGATGGTGATGTATTTACAAAGTTCACTCATTTATTCATCCAACTACTTACTCACTGAATACTTAAAATGTGCCAAGCACTATACTATACTGTGCTATGAAAACAAAGCTGACTGAGAAATGAGAAGCTTGTGCAGAAGGGGGAAACACAGTCAATGTTCCTTACAATGCAATTTATTAAATGTCAAGATAACAGTATCTACTTACTATATGTTAGACACTGTGCCATATATATCCAATTCTTGAAATACTCTTAAACAAAAAGCATTATATTCATTTTATATCAGACGAAACAGACTCAGTGAGATTCAAATAACTCATCCAAAGACACAGCTAGTAAGTGGCAAAGCCAGGATTCAAACCTAGGACTGTATGGAGCCTAAACCTGTGGTCTTTACACTATATGCCACCTCTGATTCATATTTCCCTAGTTTACTTATTTATTTTTGAACATATAGAAAAGATTCTGAGATATATTCATATTTTCTCCCTATTTAAAAACGTCAGAAGTTTTACGAAGCTGGACAGAAATCATCAGGCCTTTGTAATTTACTATGTACAGTCCCAGCAAAGTAAGAAAAATTGGTGGCTTAACCAATGCTTTCTCAGAGTAGTGACAGAATTTTATTTATTTTTTTAGAAAGAGAGAGAGGGAGAGAGTGTGTGCATGTACGTGTGGGGGAGAGTCAGAGGGAGAGGGAGAGAAAATTTCAAGGAGGCTCCATGCACAGTGTGGAGCATGGGAGATCATGACCTGAGCCAAAATTAAGAATCGGACACTTAACTGATTGAGCCACTCAGGCGTCCCCATAAAAGAGGATCTTAGGTTTTATATTATGATTTCTGAAAATCTAACCTATTCATAATCACAGAATCCTTAATAATGTGATAATTAGATTATATGAACGGTCCATAATATCTTAACAAAGAATAAAGTTAAAAATATATTTTGCTTTCCATAGACAAAGTTGAAAACTGCCAAAGTACAAAGGAATAGTAATCCGTTAGAAAAGGAACTTTAAAATATCCAATTACCTTCTTTGCAAAGACCAAAATCAGCAATTTTCACAAAGCCCTCTGTATCTAGCAATAAGTTATCCAATTTCAAATCTCTGTTCAGAATAAAAAAAATGCAAAATGAAAAAAATTCAATAAAATCAGTAGATAATGTAGGACAAAAATAATTTCAACAGGAGCTGTACATTTTTACTAGAAATGAGGTTTCCAAGTTACGATTTGAGATTTAAATATTATATTACAAACGTTCACTTTTCTTCCTTTTGGCAAATTTATTACTCCACATAATATAGTTTCTGAATAAGTTTCACCATTATACAGAAACGAATGTATTTTAAAAAGGAATGTTTTATCTACTTAAATATGTATTTTAAAGCATGGAAGGAGTTCAAGTATTTTTAACTTTGGTTTTATTAATTTGTTATTTGAGATAGTCTGACTTGGACTAAGTTTGAAGTTCTTCTACACACCATCTGTAAGAAAAAACTGTCAAGGTATCAAGAGGGCAGGTTTAACATTTTAAGAGAATAATGCAAAATAAAGAGAAAGCTATCAATGACCAAACTTGATTAAATTAAAATTGATTAAAAATAAGTTAAAAATATTTTATCCTTTGAGTAAAATAGGACCATGAGGAAACCCTTACCTTGGATATACTGTTAGAAGTTTGAATACACTGATGTTTATGGTCTCCTTACTAGCCTTCCTGAATTTGTCTAGTCTAGAGCAATGCTATTCAAAAGTGTGGTCCATTGCTTGGCTGCTGGGCTATTATTTGTTGCTAGTCTGCAACTTGATAAGGAGCTTATATTAGTACATAAGGCAGCTGTGTCACCAAGTACAGTGTTTAGTTGACAGCAAGACTTTAAGGAAGCAGTGTGATGTTTTATACTCTGGTATACACTACTTATTTTATCATGGATAAATTTTAGTAGTACTGGTCTATTAAAGTTTTCTGCAGTAGATGAGTTGGACATAAAATATTCACCAGAATGAATATTGTTAGTGAATTTTGTTATCAAAGCTCAACTTATAATTTGACTATTTTAACTAGGTAATGGGCAAAAGAACAGGAACAAAAAGATTTATCATATAATTATTATGTAACTATTTCTTTCAAAATTGTGGAGTTTAACATTTTTACAGGTCACTTATCATTTGAAAAGAGAAAATTAAAAAGCTGGTTAAACACAAAATATCCTTCCTAATTATTTTTAATTCAAATTCACACCGAAGTAAGCCATTAGAAAGTATCAAAACCTTACTCACCTATAAACAATTTTGTGTTCATGTAAATACTGCAACCCAAGAACTACACATGCAGCATAAAATCTGTTGGAAGAAATAAAAAGACGTTTAATAAATTCCACTGCTGTTGAATCCCAGTTTATAATTTTATGCTTCAAAGCAGAATTCTGTAGTAAACTAATTTCATAAATATTTATTTAGTCCTTAGTATAAGCCAGACACAGTAAGACATGTCCTAAGTATCAGGGGTAAAATTAAAAACTAAGAAAAATACAATGTCTACTATGGGAGCCATTAACTTTGCTGGTCACTTAAGTCCTCAGAGTAGACATCTGATCTGGAAAAATACAATTTACCATAAAGACAGAAGGACAGTGTGAAAGGTAGAACTTTCATCGGGGAAATATAGGACATTTCCTAAGACAGAAAGCAAAAGAGGTGTAAAAGGCACCTTTGATAACCAATAATGAATTTTTTGTGGCTAAAGTAAAATATGGGGAAGAAGTAGGAGACAAGGCTGAAAAGACAGCCTGGGGTCAAGCTGTGAAGGACCCTAAATGTCATATTATGGATACTGAAATTTCTTTTTTTTAGTGATGGAGAATCACATCATTTAAATCGGAAAAGAATGAGCACATTTATGTTAGATTTCTGAGAGTCGTATGAAGGTTGGAATAGAAGTAGGTAGATACCCAGAGGAAAAACAAACAGATAAGGCTATTGTGCAGGTACAGACGGAAGACCAGGAGAACCTCCAATGTAGTAGCAACAAAGAGAGTAAAGACATGGATTCAAAAGAAAGTTTAAAACTAGCACAAGATTGGTCTCCCTAGCAGCAGAAGATGAGACAGAGAAGGAAAAACTTAAGATGACTCTTAAGGTTTCCTTAGTATAAAGAGAGAGAGAAGTAGCCCAAGTTTTGTGGGGAAAATGAGGTTGGCTTAGACAGGTTGACTTTGAATGGTCTTGGGGCAGGTGAAAAAATTGGATAAATGGATTAGAATCTCAGGTAAACTTGAGTCCAACTATTTAACTCTTGAAAAATAGGACCATCTTTGTTTTTTACAGTTTTTATGCTAAATTTTTAGAATAATGCCTGAAACATGGCAGACTTACTGAATGAGAAGGTAGGTAATAAACAAATGTATTTAAAAATGCAGATCTGTTTTCAGTGCAGAATAGCCTATAAGGAAACACTCAGGAGAATCAGTTCTTAATTATGCAAGTAGTATACAGGTATTTTCTCTATCAAGTACACATAATACCCCTGGCCTCAAAGCACAGTACTTCATTCATCCATCTATCTATCTCAACCCAATGCCACTATCATCTATAGAGATAACTACTTTTATTGGTTTGGTGAATGTTCTTCGAACTTTTAGAATGCACACTTAGATAAGTTAGCTATGTCTTGTGTTTACTTATTTTTTACAAAAAAATGGGACCATATTTTGGCAGAATTTAAAAGTGCAAATATTTAGAAATCTTTGATTATACATTAGATCTTACATAATTATTTGTTGAAAGTTTGAAGAATTTAGCTCAAGTCCCATTAAAACATATGTGATTCTGAAATCGCTTACTTTAATACATAAGATTTTGGCTAACTTATTTTGGTGACCAAACAGTATTATAACAATTATAAAAATACCTTGATTTTTAAAATTTCATTTTTTGTAAACAGATTACCCTAATGACACACAATAAATAATATATATTTTACTAAATGCTTATGCTATGTGTCAGGTATACGTTAGAGATTTTCACTTATTAGCTTATTTAATCTTTAAATCAAAGCTTTAAATCTTTTACAGAAATAGAAAATGAAGCTTTCAGAGAGAGTAACTATTTTGTTTAAAGGTGCGAAGCTAGGAAACAAGCCATTTTTGGTACCGCAGTCTCAGTTGATAAAAATTTGCTGATCACTTAGTATATGCCAACCATACTTCTAGGTGTTCCACTAATATACAGAATAGACACCCTCTTCCCTTTTAGTGAGAGGAGACAGACAATAAAAAGATAAAAAATAAATAGATGACTTCAGGTAGAAATAAAGTGCTATGGAGATAATAGCAAACTGCATACGACTGATCTGCTTTGGACATTAGTGATGTAGTGGTATTTTAGATAGGGTACTCAGGAAAGGATTTCAAAGAAATAACATTTGAAGTGAGGTCTGATCTAATCCAATGGGATCTAATCAGAGGGAGGTATTTCATATTTGAAGTACTGCAATGTAGCATTTTATTCTTTTTTATTTATATTTTAATGTTTATTTGAGAGACAGAGAGAGAAAATGAATGAGTTGAGGAGGGGCAGAGGCAGAGAGGGAGACACAAAATCTGAAGCAGGCTCCAAGCTCTAAGCTGTTAACACAGAGCCTGCCGTGGGGCTCGAACTCACGAAATGTGAGATCATGACCAGAGCTGAAGTTGGATGCCCAACCAAGCTACTCAGGCGACGCCCCCCCCCCTTTTTTTTAATGTTTTATTTATTTCTGAGAGTGAGAGAGACAGCATGAGCAGGGGAGGATCAGAGAGAGAGGGAGACACAGAATCAGAAGCAGGCTCCAGGCTCTGAGCTAGCTGTCAGCACAGAGTCTGATGTGGGGCTCG